>NC_090933.1:912061060-912364091 GCF_040938575.1 Ambystoma mexicanum | reverse complement strand
TAGCAGCCGGCGTTGGAGATGGACGCCGAGGTACGTGCCGGAATATGGGCAAGCAGATTACAGCTAGAAGGCACGTGAGTAGTGATGGCGTACAGTGCCCTTAATGATGTCCTTCTTGTTTTTGCAGGTGCGGTTAAACGGCGCGTGGCGGAGATCGAGGCGTACGTGGCACAGGTAAGCAAAATTATCACGGAGGTTCACTAACCAATGTTCTTTGTTTCCGCAGGGTTGCCGGAGTATGAAGAGTGCGGTACGCGGCCTCGGAATGCACCGATGGACGAGGCAAGTGCAGAGCTGGTTTTGCCTTGTCCTAACCTGGTGTCCTTGTTCTCTTTCAGACGCTGCTGAAGACTGAAGACTGGTTTTCCGGGAGGTAAGACTGAAGATTTCTTGTTCACAGATGCAGAAGCTGAAGATTCTCTGGAGCTGACACGGTGAGCGTCCTGCTGCTAGTGCAGAATAACGCGAAGCACGTTGCACTGATCGGGTGTGGTTTAAATAGGCCACTGGAGTGCTTAGGTGTCTCCTTCCACAGCCTCGCCCAGGCAAGAAAGAAGTTCCAGCTTCCAGAACAGTTCCAGTATCCAGTCCCAGGGAGTGGTGCTGGCCACACCCAGAAATAAAGTAGTTCCAGCCAGGAATGGATGAGGATATCATCCTACAGGTAAGTGAGCAGCATGGTCTGCAGCAGGTAGGTCCACCCAAGCACCATTCCTCTCAATATGAGCCCGGCGCTTCCTGTGCCGGGACTGGGTTCCCTTATGAGCCTGGCGCCACTGGCGCCAGGACAAGGTCCAAAAGGCCCCTGTGGGGACCGACTGGTGCCTGGAATGGAAGTTGTGACCCTGCTTCCAAGGATGTTGGGCTGGGTCTGACACCCACGAAATCTCCTCCGTACCCTGTCCCTATCTCCACCCAGTTGATCCTCCCCCAGTACACCACACCCAGGGTTGGGACCAGGAAGCATCTTCCCCCGCCCCCAGGCAACCTGGGAGGAGACTTTAGGCGGGGCTTTAGTGAGAGATGCAAAGGATTCTTCACAGTAGCTGCCCTATAGCTGAGGCCCAATAACAAACACTTAATGTCTCGCCCCAGGCCATTCCCAACCTAGATCGGAACTACCCCACTCCATTGGTACATTTCACCCATCTGAACAGAATATCTGCAGAAGGATTAATGTAACAAAGCAACTCAGGAAAAATAGGGTGGCCCAGGTTGTTGGAGCCCCTCTTTGTAGTCCATGTTGTACAATGGATTAAACTGCTTGGTTCTGAAAACTAAAGCGCAAAAGGAACTTTGCTTGCCATCTGTTGCATTGGGTTTATTTGTTGTACAAAGCATTTTACAGGTCCAGTAGATACATGTGACGCTGATGTCAAGCCTGATCTATAAAGGTTGCAGACTATTTAGAGGCGGTGAAGGGGTAATGTTTTATACAAATAATCTTAATTCTTCCTTACTCCGGCAGCATAGCTATCTTTACTTAAGCAATAAACCCCTGATGGACATAGGCTTTACTGGGCTTGGTTATGCCCGGGCCAGTTAGTAGCCAAAATAAAGCAAAGTCTTTAATATTAACCCGAGCATTACCTGCCCCAGTAAAGCCCACCACCCTGTGCAGAGGGGTTTATTGCTATTAGCATCCTGGCATGTTTATTGGGATGCAATTTTTTTTAATTTTTTTAAATTGAGAAACGGTAGAGTTGCCATTTCTCAACTTAAAAGAAAAACTACAAACAAAGATGACCATCATGGATTAGGGAGATGGTGATGCGCCTGGAACACTGACTGCCGGCAGGGGACAACGGAGTGCAAGTTAAGTGGGCCGATTGTGGGGATGAGTTGGGATGTTTACATCGGGGTCAGGGTGCGGTGAAGGGTACCGCAGGGGGTGTACTTACCTCATTCCCAGCTGGAAGAAGGCGGCCTCCTGCTCCCGACGAGGCTCGGAGCGGGGGCTTTACCATGAGGTAAAAACCCTGTTCCAAGCCTCCTGATTGGCTGCGAGGCTGCCACTGCCTCATTACCCCCAATGTGGTAATATAACATCCTTTAATAGTAATGCCTAGAATGGGAAAGAGGGTTGTAAATCTAACAAGCTAGTAGTAAACTACTTAATGATGACATTAAAGACAAAGGTAATGCCGCCATCCTACTCCTTCTAGACCTCTCAGCAGCCTTTGACCTGGTCAACCATAAAATACTCTGTAACCACCTCTCATCTGCAGCCCTTTTCTCTTCTTCTGCTGTCATGTGGATACAATCTTCCTTGGCCAACAGAACCATGAGGGTTTTTTCATCCACGGCAGCAGCAGACCCCCATCCCTATCACCTCTGGTGTCCCACAATACTTGTGTTTCCCCTACTTTGTATACAATTTTTACAAAGCCTCTCTCTGACAAACTGGACCATCTCGGTGTCACCTACACCAATTACGCAGATGACACCCAGATACTCCTCACCATCTCTGGTAACTACAGTGTTGATGTCATCAGGATTAACGAAATCTTCTCCATCATTCAGGCATGGAGGCCCACACATGGCCTCTGCTTGAATGATGAGAAGACTGAACTTCTCCTTGTCGGATCACCTAACAACTTACAGAAACTCAGCCCTAACTACTACAACGACGTCATCATCGATGGTAACACAAATCCCCATTGTTAAAAATGTCAAAACCCTCGGCTTTTATCTCAACGCCAATACCAACCTTTTCCAAACAAGGTAACATGACCGCTTCAGCCACTGCCTTCACTGGGAAACTAATTAGGGCCTGCAGACCTTTTAGATCCACCAATAGCTGCCTCACGCTGGCTAGGGCTCTCATACAGTCTAAGCTACACTATTGCAACAGACTTTACCTAGGTGCTAACCAATCTATAATCAACAAACTACAGGTTCTCCAAAACAATGCGCTGCGAGCAGCATTCAACATCCCTAGGCGAGAGCACATCTCCGCCACCAGAATATCTTGCAAATGGCTCTCTATACAACAAATAATTGACCTAAAAACCCTTTGCCTCACCTACAAAGCCTTAAACCACCTAGCCCCTCCCTATCTCACTAACAAATTCACCATGAAGCCGGCAACTAGAGTTACCAGATCTTCCAACAGTCTATGCCTCACAGTGCCCAGATTCACCTCTCAAAGAGCTGGAGGCTCTAGCTTCACGGTCATTGCCTCTCAACTCTGGAATACCCTGCCTCTGAACATCAAATCGATCGAATCCTTTCAACTGTTCAGGAAACAAGTCATTAGATGGCTACTGGAAAAAACGAATTCTAAACTAGACTAAGTCCATTACAAACTGTATATACTGTATACTCCTCACAAATGTTTAACCGCAAGTTTTAATTACTTTAACTGTATATACTGTACATATTTTTTACAAATGTATAACTGCAAACTCTCTCTCTCTCTCTATATATATATATATGTATATATATATAGAGAGAGAGAGAGAGTTTGCAGTTATACATTTGTATTCCACATGGCAATATATATATATATATTGATTGTGCTTTTGAAACCTGCCCTTAAGCGCCCTTTTACCCCTGGGTCTGGAGTGCTATATAAATAAAATAAACAATACAAACAAACAAACAGTGTACCGTGAAAGCAGAAGTGGAATTTTATAGTAAACCTAGGCTTTGTTTTTTTCTAAAGCAACTATTTACCCAAGCCTGGCCCCTTTAGCCAAGATCAGCAACAATTGCTGTAATAAACAAGAGGCCTTGCGCTACTCCATAACATGATTATAACTTTTACATGGATCAAAACTATATACCTGTCCATTGGCATAAATATGTTCAGCATATGTCTCTGTGTGCATACTTATATTTCCTCCAGAATGTGTGATGCATGCGGAAGAAAGTGGGCTGTCAAGTTATCTGCCTGTAATATAATGTAATGTGGACTCATATCACAGGACTTCTTCCATTTTGGAGGCTTCTCATGCATGGTTTCTGAAGGACACTAGGTGTGTGTGCATACAGGAGAGTCCCAATTACTTGTAACCTACTAATCTGTCTATCTGCCCAGAGAGCAGGAGGGACAGGAGAGTTCTGGAGTGTTTTGTGGTGGACTGGTAGACAAGTTCAGCTCTGTACTGCTCAGCTGGAGTATTAAATGTCCATTGCTTGGCAATGTTTACTCCTTTGCTTAATCTAAGAGAAATATGTCTTACATACATGGCTCATCTTTGACTCCCTTTGTACCCTGCAGTTGCTTCTTGTTGTGGCATCAGCCATCCTTTGTTCGGGCACACTTTTGTGTTCCAGCACCTGTCAGCTCTTTCAGCCTTAGGCTCTTAGCTTCAATCTTTTTTGCGTCCTATTATTCAGAGCCAACGCACATCTTTTCAACATGGCCGCTTTACCTTTGTTACACTTTCTACTACAACAAGCTTCTATATGGCTTATATACCTTGCGTTTCTGTGTATATACATTTACTACATCATTTGGTTACTTGTCATTTTTGTGTATATGGTTTCTTCTCACTTGTATATATGTTTACTTCTTCAGTTATATCTTCATCCTTTGTTTTCTTACATTGTTTCCTCATTGTGTCTTCTCTTCTATGTTCAGTGGTGTCTGCAGACTTCCTTCTGCCATTTCAGTTCTAGTGTACCTTCAATAAGGTTGTCGGAGAGCATAACTTCTTTCATATCTTCGATGCAGTATTGATATTATGCCATGTATCAGGCATGCCATCTTGTTGTTGTTCTTCCAGTATGATGGAGGTGAGGCGGTGGGGTTTAATGAGATATATAGGTGCTTCCCTACACCACGCTCAGTCTCACCATGAGTCTCTCCTTGCTCTACTCTCATGCTTCTTCCTCCTCCCCACCAACCTCTGTCCCTCTGTCTCACTCCACCTACCTACCTCCACCCTTAAGTATTACTTTTTCTCCTACTACTACTCCATCTACTCTTACCACTTATATTTTCTTTCTTCCTACTGCTACTACCACCTCCCCACTACTACCACTTTTCCACTACTACCACTCCTCTACTACAACTACTACTACCACCACCTCTCCACTACCGCTTCTCACTGCTACTGCCCCTCTTCTAGCACCCCTTCTGGTACTGCTGTTACCTTGCCGCCACTAGCTCTCCTCTTCTGACGTCCCCCTGCTCTTGATGCTTCTTCTTCCACCTCTGACCTCACCCTTCTAACCCACCAACCTCCTCTTCCTTTGCCCTTCTTAAACCTCCCTCCACTCCCATGATTGGCTGCTGGCCCGGCTAATCCACTTGCCTAGTGTGTGTGGGGAGGTCAATGGAACTTTCAATGTGGGCTTAAGCCCTGCACCCTATGTTCCACGTGGCTTGCCATGTTCGGAGCATGAAAAGAACAGGAAATGGGGGAACTGCCCTTCCCTGCTGCAGTGGCCCTCCGGTAGTCCCTTCTCATCATTAACATTCCCTGGTGGTTTAGTGGGTTCCAACCTGTGCAGTGCCACCCTGTCTAAAGAGCGACCCTTGCTCTGGTGCTCTGCCTTCCCAGCTCAGGTCTGCACCTCCTTCTGCTCTGCATCACTCTCTCCCACCTGACTGCACACCTGGGGTTCTGGTCCAGTCTCCAGGAGCTCCTGGCAGTTCTCTGAAGGTTGTGGTGTCCTTCGGGAGCATCTCTTCGGCTGTGCCGGTTCTTGCAGCCACTCCGCCACAAGGTACACAAAGGAATCCTCACCTGCTACGCTAAGGGTACTGCCTGCATTTACTCTGGCACAGGAGGGAGGGACTGGAGGTGGGTTCATTATTTTCTGGCTTATTCCCAGAGTTAGGGTTGATATGCCTCCCCCCACCCCCACCGTTCCTGACAAGGCAGAAAGCTGGCCTTGTCACACAAGATAACATGATAAATGTGTGTGCTTGCAACTACTCTAAACTGATGTGCGAGTGTAGTTCCTTCGACACCATTGTGGAGGGCTTGTGCGAACCACATACAACCCGATTATGTACTGCCTCGAAAGCAAGAGCCTCCCTGTCATTTCCTTTACTGGGATATGGTGAAAAGTGGCATTTTTAGAGATTTCCATAAAGTCATGTAGTCATTCAATGTGCATAGTCACCTGGGTAGGGAGTTTTATAGTTGGTTGCTAGGATTGAGAAGGAGGGACCTCTTTGGCATATCCTGTTGAAGAGTGGGACTATTACAAGAGCCATGTGCTAAGCATGTATGGGAAGAACATCTTTACAGTGCTTCTGTAAGACTGTAAGATCTACTTTGGTCAATGTATGGCAACATCTACACTAAGTGGACATCCCTTATCTCATGCCCCCAATATACAGCCCCACCCCACAATTCTGGGCAAGAAACAAGCAGTTTGACCAAAACGAATAAAAGGTGGTCACCAAGTTGTATGTAGGGGAAGTTACCACAATATTACAAAATCACAGGCAGCCTGGCCACAAAACCCCACTTGCTTGAGATTCTTTTTTAGTACTTTGTATTTAAGAGTGAGGTAGTGTTCATGTGTTTATTGTTGTCATTTTGCTGCTGGTTTTAAGTGTACTGGCAAACTGAGTCTGTTTACTCTCTACTACTGGAACCTGAACACGCCTATAAACACTCCCGCACAAGCGGAGCGGGGCAGAATGTGGTAGGGTGTTGCTGTGTTTCTGTGGAGCTGCTCAGGCCCCTCTCCTGGCTTGAACATCTCTTCAGGGATCAGGGCTATAGCCTGTATTTGCCTGGTGTAGTGCCATTTTCCGACGTGTCTCACACATTATTGTTAGAAAGGTGAATTAAAACCGCTGTTTGCCAAGCACTTACCGGACCTTAGGTACTTTTGGGGACTCTTTGTCTCTGGTAGGTGGAGCTCTAAAGCTACATGAGTTTCAACATAAGTATTCATGCTATTGCTGACAGTACTGAACTACTGACCTAACCTGACGTCACCAACGTCCGTATCGAACTTGAGATCCCGCCTTATTTTTCCCATTGCCGGCAGTAGTTCTCTTCTGATCTTCTTTTATGACATTGCCAGCAGTATCGAACTTGAGACCTTTTAATCACATTTAATGGTCAGCTGCAACAAATTTGTGGTTTTCTTCTGGTGCATTGTTCTTGGTTCCTTTTTTAATCTTTCTTTTTACACATATGCTCGTATCAATAAGCGAGATGCCTTTTTTATTAATCCTAGAGGAACTTGCATTTTTAGGTTTGCTTGCTTTGTAAAACCTGGTCTCTGAGAATATACAGGAGAATATACTGGTGTAGTATCCGAACCATTTTTCACAATTAGCGTGGCGCCCAATAGAGCTTGCTATTGACGGCATATTCGTATCCGCGGCCTCGCCACTGTTAGGCAGAAACCTGTGCAGTTCCCTTTGGGAACACTGCAAAAGATTTAGGACTACAGGTGTTAGCAGTAAACCCACTTGGTAGCAGTCTGTATCACCCAGATTTACCTGGTAGCTGTGGCTGAGCAGTCAGACTTCCCTGAAGAAGAGTTAGGCAGTATACAAAGTATACACAATGGGCACTCTAATACAATAATACAAGCAAACACTGACCAGAGCTTTGGTATCAAAGTATATAATTATTTATTTAAAAACACACTGTTTAAAACACTCCAGCACTCTTATTGTAAAACACTCTAAACACAGTTACTATTATAATATATTTAACCCTTATTCCTTATCAGATAAGTCTTAGTTAACACCACTTATTTCCAGAGAGAGGTGAGCGCTTAACTATGGATGGCACTCCAATAAGTTCATGAAGAAGGGAGGGAAAAAGACAGAATATGGAAAGATACACCACTCTAAGATTTAGGAACACTTTTAGCAAGGCAGAAGAGCAAAAGTCATTTGTGAGCCAAAGTCCATAGGCTGGGCCCACTCTTAGAGAGAGCAGAGCACAAATGCGCCCAAGATCACACAGTTACACTAGGCTTTGAAAGTCTGGCAGAGAGTTCGAAAAGAGTTTAGAGAGACTCAGAAAAGTTTAGCCAGGGTGTTCCAGGCTAACCCAGGTTCGAAAGCCGGGGGCGAAATCTACCCCGTACAGTCAGTGGCAAGGGAAGCCAGGCGGAACACGGTACCTTAAATGGGAAGGATCCTCCAGCAGTGGCAGTTGTTCCTGGCAGCGGGTGCAAGTCTCGGCGTCTTCCAGGGGAAAAGAAGATCTCGACTTGGAGGAAAGATGAAGGTTGTTGCATTGTCAGGGAAGAAACCAGCCGCAGAGTTTTTCGGTTAAAGGTATTACCCTTTATTTTGCGGTCGTGGTAAAACATGGTATTCCGGTTGCCGGGGTGCTTGGCACAGGCAAGGCGGCCACGAGATGCGTCGGGAAGGCCAAAAGATGGTGAAACTGGTTATCCCCACCAGTCAAAGGAAGAAGACTCTCCGGCGGGAGATCTCCTCTGTCGTTGGGAAAAGTGGTGAGACGGTCCAGCAGGGCTCCACCGGTGGTGTTGTCGTGGCAGGTCGGCTCAGCTTCTCCCTCGTCGGATTCTTAGGTCCTGTGGCGATTTCTGAAGTTCCAGTCCCCAAAGCCCTGCTTTTATGCAGAAAACCCCCATTCACTCAGCCTAGCTGTCACTCAAACATGCTTAGTGGTGAGCCGGCCGGCTCACCACTTGGGCCAATCAGGGCGGAGTGCGACTTGAGTTGCCTAGGCAACTCAGTCCAGGGTGCCTAAATCCCCCTCAACCCCTCCTAAGTACCCCAGACAGAGTGGCACCACTTTGGAGGGCTTCTGTTGAGAAGCCCGCCAAAAAGTGGAACAAAGGGGTTGACTTGGGTTGGAGTCACAGAAGAGAAAACAAATGCCATTTTAGAACCGAGTTTTGGCAAAAAATACCAACCGGAGAATTAATAATTATTAAATAAACCGGCGGTATGTTTGAGGCTATCGTAATTAAATAAATAAAGATAGTAGCCTCGAACAATGGGAAAATCCCATAGAGAAATATTTGCGGTTGAATATAAAAAGTAGTATCTACTGCCACCAGCCAAAACTCGATCAGGGGGGATGGAGACGTGCCCCCTCGACTAACAGACCCCGGGGCAATCGAATTGCCCCAGCCAGTACGTCCACAGTATGATGGTTTGTACTGGTTCTGTTCAGAATTCAAGACTAGTAAAGTCAATGGTGACTTTACATGCCCTGGGAGACAGTAGTCAGTCCCAGGGTATGGAGTCTATACTGGGGGGTCACTATGACACCCCTGTGTTACTGCACTGAGGGTGCTGTGTAACACACATCACAAAACACATGAAGCCCTATGGAGTAAAAGACCCCATAGCCCATTAAACACATCTAGAGTCAAAGGAACACACTCAAATCATGTCCAGAAGTGAGGGTAAAAGAGTCTCACTCTTGGCAGGAGAAAAAAATAAACCCCAAAAATCCAGCAAAGCTGCTGGGGACTCACTAGGTTAGGAAATTCAGCCTAAACAGAGAATTCTCCCTAACACTCGCCCCCCTCACCTCCAGACTAAGGGAGAGGAAGATTTAATCCACTCCTGGATGAACCTCATACCTCTAGTCGATGACATACATCCTAGAGAGTCCATCAGCATTTTGATGGTGACACCCTGACCTGTGCTCAATGGTGAAATCAAACCCTTGCAGGTAGATTGACCATCTCAATAGTTTTGGATTTTCTACCTTCATTTGCATTAGCCATCTCAAGGGTTGGTGGTCAGTCTGAATGACAAAAGTAGAACCATACAAGTATGGCCTAAACTTCTTCAGTGCCCACACAATAGCAAAGCATTATTTTTTGATTGTTGCCCACCTTGTCTCAGGATCCTTCAGTTTACGGCTGATGAAGCAAATGGGGTGCTCCCTACCCTTCTCATCCAGTTGGCTTAGAACTGCACCTACACCTACATTGGAAGCATCAGTTTGTACAATGAAAGTTTGGTGGTAGTCAGGAGCTCTCAGTACTGAAGCTTGGCAAAAAGCTTTCTTCAGTTTTTCAAAGGCCTGATTGCACTCCTCATTCCATTTGACCTTTTTAGGGAATTTTGGAGAGGAGATTACATTCAGTGGAGAAGCTATTGTCTCATAGTTCTCAATAAAATTCCTGTAATACCCAGTGAGGCCTAGGAAGGCTCTCACCTGGGTTTGAGTAGTAGGTGTTGTCCAATTTTGCACAGCTTCAATTTTGCTGAGCAAAGGCCTTATTTCTCCACCTCCTACCTCATGCCCAAGGTAGACCACTTTACTTTGACCAATCTGGCATTTACCTGCCTTGATAGTTAAATTGGCCTGCTCAAGAGCCTGCCTGCAAAACATGTCCTAGGTGGTTCACATGTTCCGCCCAGGAGTGGCTGAAGACTGCAATGTCATCCAAGTATGCCATGCAGAAGTCCTCCATCCCAGCTAGAACTTGATTCACCATCCTTTGGAATGTAGCAGGTGCATTTTTTAATCCAAAAGGCATGACCTTAAACTGGTACAAGCCAACTGGGGTTGAAAATGCAGTTTTCTACTTGGCATGGTCGGTCAAGGCTATTTGCCAATAGCCTGAAGTAAGGTCAAATGTGCTGAGGTACTTGGCTGCACCAAGTTTATCCACCTACTCATCTGTCCTTGGCAAAGGGTGGGCATCAGTCTTAGTGACTGCATTAAGAGCTTTAATAGTCCACACAGAATCTCAAGTCTTTGGATCCTGCCTTTGGTACTAACACAACTGGGCTAGACCATGGACTAGTAGAGGGCTCTATTACCCCGAGATCAAGCATCTTCTTGACCTCCCCTTTGATATAGGTTCTCACATTTTCTGACATTCTGTATCCTCTGCTTTTGACTGGCAGACAGTCACCAGTGAGTATCTCATGCTGTCCCCAAGGGGTCAAGCCTGGTGAAAGTGAGAACAGGGAGGCAAACTGATTTAACATAAATTTGCACTCCTCTTGTTGCTCAGGTGTCAGATCTGACGAGAGATTGACTCCTTCAATTTTCTCATTTAAAGGTACACCTCTGAGGAGATCAGGGAGAGATTCACTCTCTTCTTCCTCTGCTGCTGAAGCTAGAAGCAAGGCTCCTACCTCAGGTCTGGAGACATACGCTTTCAGTCAGTTGGTGTGGAAGACTCTCTAGGAGCTTCCCTGGGTCTGCCCAGATCTACCAGATAGTTGACCTCCCCAAGTTTTCCCACAACTTTGAATGGTCCCATCCATTTGTCTTGCAAGGCCCTTTCCCTTGTTGGGAGCATAACGAGAACTAGCTGGTCTTGAGTGAACTCAACCATGTTAGCCTTTTGATCATGCCAATGCTTGACCAAAGCTTGTCCAGCTTTCAGGTTATCACTAGCTTCTGCCATCATGTGTGACATTCTGCTTCGGAGACCTATCACATAGTCAGTAACTCTGACTGGCTTGAGAGGAGGAGCACCTTCCAATCCCTCCTTAATCAGGGCCAACGGACCTCTGACTGTATGGCCATAGAGAAGTTCAAAGGGAGAGTAACCTACTCCCTCCTGAGGGACTTCTCTATAATCAAAGAGAAGGCATGGCAGTAGAAGGTCCCACTTTCTTTTCAGAGGTTCCTCTAAAGCACCTATCATGCTCTTCATGGTTCTGTTAAACCTTTCTACCAACCCATTTGTCTGGGGGTGGTATGCGGTTGAGAACTTGTAAGTAACTCCACAGGTTTTCCACATGGCTTTCATGTAGTGGGACATAAAGTTTGACCCCCTGTCGGATATTACTTCCTTAGGAAACCCAACCCTGGTAAAAATACCAAGGAGGGCCTTAGCCACAGCCGGAGCTGTAACAGTCCTCATAGGAATTGCCTCAGGGTACCTAGTAGCATGGTCTACTACAACAAGGATAGACCTGTTGCCTGAGGAGGTTGGGGGATCAAGGGGACCAACAATGTCAATTCCTACCCTCTCAAATGGGACTCCCACAACTGGGAGAGGCACTAAAGGTGCCACATTCTTGGAGCCAACCTTACCAGCAGTTTGGCAGGTATGGCAGCTCTTGCAAAACTTATCTACTTCAGCCCCCATTTTTGGCCAATAGAAGTAGAGTGAGAGCCTTTCCTTGGTCTTCTTGAAACTCAAGTGACCAGCCAAAGGAATCTCGTGGGCTAAGTGCAAGAACTGTTGTCTGTTTTCTTGAGGTACTACAAGGCGCTTGTAGTCTCCAGGTTCAGACTCAGTCGGTTCACTGTAGAAGAGGCCATCTTCCCAGTGCAACCTATACTTCCCAGGCTTTTGCCCATCAGCCTGAGAAGCTGCCTGGTCGCGGAGACCCTCCAGAGTTGGACATTCTCTTTGTCCCTTACGAAAAGCTGCCCTGCTGGGCCCACCTTCTGCCAGTAAAGACTGCAGCTCAGGATGGTCCTCAGAGTCCAGATCTCCAATAAGTTCTTGGCCTCCTACTAGCTCTTCTTCAGAGTCTAGTTCAACCACACAGGGTTGTACCTCCCTCTCAGCCTCAGCTGGAGGTGGAGTTACAGGTGTAACTGTGGACAACCGAGTGCTTGCTGCTGGCTTTTTCCTAGGAGTCTTGGGTTGCCCCTTTGCTCCTGATCTGGTAGTTGCTGCAGTAAATTGCTCCAGTGGAAGAGGAGTGATCTCTGTCATCATCTCCTGAGATAACCCTCACAGGGTTTTCTCTCTTTCAGGTTTTGTGAGCTCCTGTAACCTTTTACTAGGAGGTCTGGGGGTATGTGACACAACTCCAAGAGCTTTCAGGTCATTACCCAACAGAACCCTACCTGGTACTTCACATTGTATACTGACAGGTATTTTTACAGCCATATCATTACACTGGATGAGAACTGGTAACTGGGGACACATCTGCACAGGCCCTCCAGCTAACTTGGTGAGGCATTTGGGTGCATTAGCAACATCCTCTGCCTTGAAAAATGATTCATCCACCACAGTTATGCTGTCCCCTGTGTCCCTAATGGCAGGAGTCTCCTGACCATTCACCTGGACACTGTCTTTATAATACTCTTTAGTATTATCTGGGATAGAATTATACACATCTAAATTCTGTTGTTCCCACAACCCCAGAGAGACTAACGAAACACTGGCTGAGACACCAATGGGTTCATCAGCCAGCAGTAGAAAGTTTCCACTTGCCATTGGGACTTCCTCTTCTGGAGCGAAGGCTAAGGAGGCAAGCTGGATCCCTGAAGGTTTACCCTTGCATCTGGGATCTCCTTTCACATGGTCAGTAGAGCCACAAACAAAGCATTTACCGAATGCCTTCTGGAATGGTGGCTTGTTCTGGCCTCCCTCTGGTTTGGCACCAGAAGGTACACTATTCTGCTGTGGTTTTCCTTGTGGCTTACCCTTATTGTTTTGTTTGGGGCCCTCTTTGGAATTTGCAGTATTAGAATTCTCTTTGGAGTCCTCTTTAGGCTGTTTCCCCTCATCCTTCTTCTGAGTTACCCCAGAATCCTTGTGAGTGGCCCTGTTGGCAACCCACAAGTCAGCAGCCTTAGCTAGCTTTCTGGAATCTAATTCCTTTGAATCAGCCAAGTGCTGTCTGAGCCCAGGAGAGCAGGCATTATAAATTGACTCCAACATAAAAAGATTCTTCATACCTTCATAAGTGTTCACTTTGTAACCCTTAATCCATCCCTCTAAGTTATTCAACCCTTCACTCACCCAGGTAGCCCAAGGGGTACCATCATGCTTTTTGAGGGTTCTAAACCTCTTAAGATACTGGGAAGGGGTCTTCCCAAATCTAGCTATCAGAGCTAGTTTCACACATTCATACTCTTTCCTAACCTCCTCCCCCAACTCCATTACCACATCAGTTGCAACAGGGGGAAGCCTAGAGAACAACCAGGTGAGTAAGTCATTTTCTGTGATGTTCTGGAGCCCATGATTATATTCAAACAGAGATAACCAATGCAACACATCCAACTTAGGCTCATACATACCAACCAATTCTTTAGGCATCCGGGGTCTTTTAGGACTGCAACTTCTAGAGGAGCCAGAGGGAGAAGTATTTTCAACAGACAATTTCTTCATTTCTAGCTCATGCTTGAGCTCCATTTCCCTTAGCCTTAGTTCTTGGTTCAGTTCCTGGTGTCGTTGTTCAGCCTGAGTTTTAAGTTTTTTAAATTCTAATTCATGTTCATTTTCTCTAGTTCAAGATATTGAGGACCAAGTGTGGGACTTGGTAAAGGTCCAGTAGGTACATCAGGTAGAGCAGATAGAGGCCTGGGTGGGGACAGTCACAGCAGCCTCACCCTTCTCTTCTGACTCTTCCTGAAGATCATCAACATTTGGTTCAGTTTCAATCTCAATACTGTTATCTACAGTTGCTGGAGTGGTAGGTTACTCTGAACCATCATCCAGGCTTTGGTTAGCTAACAACCTTTCTATTAGCTCCATTTTCTTGCCTTTAGTCAGGAGATTATTATGCTTACGGAGAACTCTTAAACAATCAGCAGTTTTTGTAGAAAGGGACTCTTGACTATAACTTTCCATAGTTAACATGTTAGAAAGATTACTTTTTCAGTGCTAAGCTTTGTGGTTAGTTGCACTAAGGTATCCTAAAGCACACTAAAATGTATACTCAATACAAATCCCACCGCTGTACACCAGTGTTAGGCAGAAACCTGTGCAGTTCCCTTTGGCAACACTGCACAAGATTTAGGACTAGAGGTGTTAGCAGTAAACCCACTTGGTAGCAGTCTGTACCACCCAGATTTACCTGGTAGCTGTGGCTGAGCAGTCAGACTTCCCTCAAGAAGAGTTAGGCAGTATGCAAAGTATACACAATAGGCTCTCAGATACAATAATACAAGAAAACAGTGACCAGAGCTTTGGTATCAAAGTATATAATTATTTATTTAAAACGCACTGTTTGAAACACTCCAGCACTCTTATTGTAAAACACTCTAAACACAGTTACTATTATAATATATACAACCCTTATTCCTTATCAGATAAGTCTTAGTTAACACCACTTATTTCCAGACAGAGGTGAGTGCTTAACTATAGATGGCACTCCAATAAGTTCATGAAGAAGGGAGGGAAAAAGACAGAATATGGAAACATACACCACTCTAAGATTGAGGAACACTTTTAGCAAGGCAGAAGAGCGAAAGTCACTTGTGAGCCAAAGTCCATAGGCTGGGCCCACTCTTAGAGAGAGCAGAGCACAAATGCGCCCAAGATCACACAGTTACACTAGGCTTTGAAAGTCTTGCCGAGAGTTCGAAAAGAGTTTAGAGAGGCTCAGAAAAGTTTAGCCAGGGTGTCCCAGCCTAACCCAGGTTCGAAAGTCTGGGGCTAAATCTACCCCGTACAGTCGGTGGCAAGGGAAGCCAGGCGGAACACGGTACCTTAAGTGGGAAGGATCCTCCAGCGGTGGCAGTTGTTCCTGGCAGCGGGTGCAAGTCTCGGCGTCGTCCAGGGGAAGAGAAGATCTCGACTCGGAGCAAAGATGAAGGTCGTTGCACTGCCAGGGAAGAAACCAGCCACGGAGTTTTCCGGTTAAATGTATTAGCCTTTATTTCGTGGTAAAACGTGGTATTCCGGTTGCCGGGGTGCTTGGCACAAGCAAGGCGGACACGAGATGCGTCGGGATGGCGAAAAGACGGTGAAACTGGTTATCCCCACCAGTCAAAGGAAGAAGACTCTCCGGCGGGAGATCTCCTCTGTCGTTGGGAAAAGTGGTGAGACGGTCCAGCAGGGCTCCACCGGTGGTGTCGTCGTGGCAGGTCGGCTCAGCTTCTCCGTCGTCGGATTATTAGGTCCTGTGGCGACTTTTGAAGTTCCAGTCCCCAAAGCCCTGCTTTTATGCAGAAAACCCCCATTCACTCAGTCTAGCTGTCACTCAAACATGCTAAGTGGTGAGCCGGCCGGCTCACCACTTGGGCCAATCAGGACGGAGTGCGACTTGAGTTGCCTAGGCAACTCAGACCAGGGTGCCTAAATCCCCCTCCACCCCTCCTAAGTACCCCAGACAGAGTGGCACCACTTTGGAGGGCTTCTGTGGAGAAGCCCGCCAAAAAGTGGAACAAAGGGCTTGACTTGGGTTGGAGTCACAGAAGAGAACACAAACGCCATTTTAGAACCGAGTTTTGGCAAAAAATACCAACCGGAGAATTAATAATAATTAAATAAACCGGCGGTATGTTCGAGGCTATCGTATTTAATTAAATAAATAAAGATAGTAGCCTCGAACAATGGGAAAATCCCATAGAGAAATATTCGCGGTTGAATATAAAAAGTAGTATCCACTGCCACCATCCAAAACTCGATCAGGGGGGACGGAGACGTGCCCCCTCTACAAATAGACCCCGGGGCAATCGAATTGCCCCAGCCAGTACGTCCACAATATGATGGTTTGTACTGGTTCTGTTCAGAATTCAAGACTAGTAAAGTCAATGGTGACTTTACATGCCCTGGGAGATTGTAGTCAGTCCCAGGGTATGGAGTATATACTGGGGGGTCACTATGACACCCCTGTGTTACTGCACTGAGGGTGCTGTGTAACACATATCACAAAAACACATGAAGCCCTATGGAGTAAAAGACCCCATAGCCCATTAAACACATCTAGAGTCAAAGGAACACACTCAAATCATGTCCAAGAGTGAGGGTAAAAGAGTCTCACTCTTGGCAGGAGAAAAAAATAAACCCCAAAAATCCAGCAAAGCTGCTGGGGGACTCACTAGGTTAGGAAATTCAGCCTAAACAGAAAATTCACAGTGTTGGTATTATAACTGGCTCTGGGGAAAACTGTAGACATAAGCTACTTTAAGACTTCATTCTGGCCCCACTTGTATTTTCTAGTAAAAAAGATCGCCTTCATGTGGCTATGACTTTACCATTGCCCCCTTCCCCCCGAACACTCTCGCCCCGTCTATTGACGAGGAAAGTGGGAGCCTCCAGCAGGGCCCTAGTGGAAAACGAAATTTAAAACCACAACGGAAGATCATATTTCGGTGCTTGTAAAAGGATTTAATTAGAGTACGGTATTACAGGAAAGTGCTCTGGACTCACTACCACCAACTATTGAGAAGAACATTCTGGGACATAGTTGCATGGCGACAGAAATTATGACTTTTGTACCACCTGGAATTGATTTACCGTTCTATATTTACTGAAGATGATTTGATAAATTATGCTTCTGTGGGTAGCTCAAAGTCTGATGTGTATGGCCCTGTTTCTGAGATTGGAAATTGTGATGTTTTCTCTTGGGATAATTTCCACCAAGTATTTGTGCCCCTGCTCCAAGTTTGTAAGAACATGGAAAACGAACTGAAGAGGAATTCAAACCATTTGGGGGAAATCTCTGTATCCTTAGTTAGATTGGAGAATTGGGGACAAAAGCAACAGACTGTGAATGTGGAACAAAATTGGGCTGATCCCAAACCGTGTGCGGTAGCACAAGGTAAGGAGGATATTGGTGTGAAAGGTGAAGTAGTTCCAGAGGGACATTTGAACTCTATATGATTTTGCGGGAAGGGGTAATAAAGCTGCAAACAATAATCAAGACCGTCATAAAGGTGTCTGGATTTGAAGGTTGGGCAGAAATCCTCTAGGAAATTCCTCTTCATTCTACAACTAAATGTTAAAATGGGGTAATTGTCACCTAGGATGAAAAAAGTGAAGTATTGCAAGGCATCTGATTTGGGTAGTAAAGTGAAAAGCATGTAATGGTGAATAACAAAGGAGAGGATGCAGAAGAGGGACAAGGGAGTCATTATTCCCCTTTTGACTCAAGGGTTTCAATTGTCACTATTGAGAACTTATCATTTCAGGGAAGAGCAGATGAAATGTGTCTGCAGACCTCAACCCCCCAAACAGCGGAACATGCCTAAAACAATACAACGGGGCCTGGTACAGGCCCTACCAGTCTGTAGAATTAAAGATATGTTCCCAGTAGGTGGATCTACCAGAGATAATATAAGAGAGACTGCCAGATGTGCCCTGATGTAATGCATGCGGGTAAGTCACAAATGCCCCAGGAGATTGGATTTAGAGGTAGTATAGAGGCACTGAAGTGCGGTAAAATTAATGTGGACTGCAATATTCCAATGCAAAAGGGAGGAGATTAGGAGAATAATTGATTATCAGGTTGCTTCTCGAAAAGATGAATATAAACAGAGGATTATCTGCAGGGGTGAACCCAAGTAACATATTGAGAAAGATTTCTCCTCAGAGGGAAGTACTTCCCTATTCAAGACAATTCCAAGGGCAGACTCTGGAAAGCCCTAGGGAGGGTTGGCTTAATTGTGAATGTTTGTTAAATCAAGGGGGACCTTGCAACCTGAATAGAAGTACAATTATATCTCTGTTTTTTGAGATACTGAATCTCTGCCTAATGTCCTCCAAAGACATTGAATTGGTTGATGTCTTTGATCGCTCCAGAAATTACAGTTTCTTATTAGGTATTACATCTAAATTAGTTCAGGAGATTAAACTAAGACAGGCGGATACTTTGAGAGAATGCGGCTATGATCTGACCACTGCAAATATAATGCAAAATGCACAATCTAAGTTAGGGGGAGATGAGGGAAATGATAGATGTCTCAACGCAAAATGGGCTAGAAATTTAACATAACACTGAAATCTAATAACAAAGACATGGAGAATGGCGGTGGCTAGCATTAACTCTAAAGGATGCTATTACCCAAATGAAGGCTTTGAAAATGAGTTCCGAGCATTAATACTTGCTTGAAGTGTATCTCTTGGCCTATTCAGGGCACAATGAACAATTTCATAATTAAGTTTTGTGTAATTCTTTGAGAGACCATGAAATAGTCTTTCTACAGGAATATGGTTAACTGTTGATGGTTATAAAGTTGCCATCCAACCAACTATAGGGGGAGCGAAGGGATGACCTTCGGGGGGGCCAGCGAACTGCGATCCGGTCAGATTTAGAGTGGGAAGTTATTGGACAGTTTTCAACAACCAGGGGAATACTTGCCATAGTTGTAAGGGGATCCTTGGAAAATGGTCCTTTTATGTGTTAGTTAATATATCTTGGACTACCAAACTAGGCAGCCTTACTGCGTTCTTGGAGGAATTAGCAAATATTTTGGTTGAATGGAGCCTTGATAGTCCGGGAGGCTTTATAATAAGTGCTGGTGACTTCAATTCTTATTGTTATGAGTCAAATGTGAATACCAATGCAGAAACTGATAGACAGAGATGAAGTGATCTCTGTGATAAATATTTAAGAGGACAAATGTGGTGTGCATTTTGGGAGGAATGAAATTTACATTTATTAAATGAACATCTGCTGGGGGAGTCCTACTTGGACCAATGGTTGGACCTCATCATTCCTGGATTATGTCTTTACCTCAGGTAACCTAGTCCCTCATTTTCTAGAGATTGAAGTTTTGGAAACTAATTTTAGCGATCATAGTATGTTGGTCTCTAGCTGTTGGATTAGATGGCAGCACGTTAGAGAGGGATGTTGTGAGCACAGTGACCGTGAACTGCAGAGGAACCCAGCTCAAATGGAACAATCATAACACTAGTATCTTCAATCAAAGAATTAAACAAATATGCTTCACTTCCAGTTTAGAGGAGAAATGAAGACTATAATCAATGACTTAAATGGCATGGTTTGGCATAATATCAATGCTATTATGGTGGGGAGAAAGGGTAGCTCAGGTGCAAACCTGCTGTCTTGAAAGCAAGACAATGCAGCCCAACACAGTTTCGAATCCCCATCCCGCACTTAGAAACAACTTGCTGGTATTAAGCGTGTAATGAAATAACAATTATAATTGTAGGTCTCAATGGAAAATCAACTGTACCTAGACTCATGGGTTTGATAAGTTGGTCGAGTTAGGGAAAAGAGCTAGTGAAAAAAGGATAAGATTTATTAAGAAGAATGTAAAAATCAAATGGCTAGGAATGCCCTTATCAAAAAGGAGCAACAATGCTGGCACAATTGGCTCAAATGGTAGACGCATGATCTGAGACAAAAAGATGGTGAGGCTATGCTATATCATTTTCGGCAAGTCTGAACACCATTTCTGGAAAGTAATTAACAGATTGTAAGTTAAACAAACTGTGATGCAGATAAATCCGATTGAGGAGTGTGCCTGGGGGCACCACTTCAAAAACATCTATGGGAAAAAGCAGCCTATGTCCTCTTCTATAGGTGAATCTGAATCCAACTGGCAATTAGCTATTATGCTGGAAGAAGTAGAATGTTTAATAAAGAATGCCAACAGCTCCAGAGCAGGAGGCCCCAACCTTCTCTCCAATAACATCTTTATGTCAGAGCCAACCTTGTGAGCCGGGATTCGATATCTTTTGTTTAAAGATGTTATCCGGAACAATGTACCCCTCAACTTTGAAAAAGTCTTATTATTCCTATTTATATAAAGGGGGACAGGTTAAATGTGTCAAACCATAGGCCAATTAAGCTTTTGGATGCTGATGGCAATCTTTTTGCGGCCGCCATTCTAAGGAAATTGGAAGAATGGGAGAATAATAATGGTATATTGAGTAAATACCAACAGGTTTTCATAGAAATATAGGAACTGATTACAAAACCTTTCTTGTCTCCTGTATTCAAACAATAGCATGGTACAGTAACGAGACACCCATCTATGCGGCCACTCTGGATCTGACAATATCCTTCGATCTAGTAGATCGGGACCTGTTATGGGAAAAACTTTGTGAATGGGGACTTCCCTCAGGCCTGCTTCAGATTCTGATTCATTTACACACAGATACCCCCATTCAAGTCAGGCTAAATATGGATGGAATGATGTCAAGAGAAATCGGTAATTGTTCGGGACTAAGGCAGGGTTGTGTTTTAGCCGCGTTTCCATTTCAATTATATGTGGTGTACGTAAGCAAAATTTAAGAGAAGACGGCCTTTGTGATTCCTATGTTTGGGAAATCTTGTTTAATGTGGGCTACAAATGCTGATGATTTTATCATTTATGACAGAACCCCAATAGGGGTCAGCGCCTTTTGAATGCTTTTAGTGAGAATATGGAAAGTAAAAGTTTGAACATTAATCCCGCAAAGACAAAAATATTTATTTCGGCAAAAATGAGAAAAAAGTAGCTATCCCTGGCATGTTGATGGGGAAAGTTTGGAAATAGTCATGTTATTTTGTATTTAGGCGTCCCTGTCTTGACTCGCCCTAACAAAATGTTTTTAAGAGAACGGCTAAAAAGAAAACTCTTTATTGTATGATATAGCTTATAAGCTTTTCATGCAAACCCAAAATACAATATACAAGAGAAACACAATTCATAAAATTTGAATACACAAGATTAAAAACAACAATTTCATGAGCAATAAAATACATTTCAGAAAACAACCTACTTTAGCATACAGTTATCTAAAAATAGAAAAGATAACAAGTGTGTAGCAACAATACAAAGAGCTGTAGAAGGATCACACAGCAGGCGATGCATAGAATGCGTATGAAAATCTCATCACCAACTGGCTAAAATGTAATGAACAAATGATTACGCAGATGGTCCAGTTCCTTACATCTAAAAAACAGACGTTCTAGGCCTTCAACCTCATTTTGACACACCTTTGTGTGTTTTGTTATTTTTAGCCTAGCAACAATAATATCTTGAGTGGGGAACAGATCTAATTTGAATCTTACCAACAAATTACGACAATGTTTAGAATGATGCCTCAATTTAAAATGATTGTAAAACAGTAAAAGGTTTTAGGTCATACAAAAAGTGCTAAATAGTGGGTATGTCATTAATGAATCTCTTTTAGTAGCCCAATCATATAGAAACAACTTTTTACACGGATTGGAATATTAGATCATTCATTTTCCGATGAACCAATCTTACCTAATAGGCTCACACACTCATTGCTCCATATAGACTAAATTGAATTTAAAACCACAACCTTTTGAAAAAGGGTGAAGAAAGAACCTCCAGCGGGAACCGAAAAATGTCAATATAAACGCAATAAGGGAGATCATGCTTCCTGTGGTATCTACTCCTCGTTCGGACTTCTATGTCCGTTTGAGCCCCTACCAACATCTTTTATACACTACACTGAGCTGGAAGTGGTAATCCCGCTCTTACTGGTATCGGACATAACATCTTGAAAGTTCGAGGCGCACCTCTCTTTAAGGGTCGCTGCCGCCCTCAACCGTTTGTAAAAATTCTTTTCAATGAATTATAAACAAATAATAAAAAAAACATATATATATAAACGCAATTGCCCCCAGGCAATTTGCGAATCCAGGTAAAGGAAGCCCAGCATATGTTGAATAGCCGGCAATGGAACACCTTGCAGCAACATTAAAAATTGTTTCCAAATTCTTGCTTCCACCTTTGCCCAGTCTCTTTTTTTCTTTTTTCTAAAAAGGTCTTTGCACCATAAATAAGCTTGGGAACTATTTTTTGGCGATGGTATAATAAGACTGATCTTAAGGAAAATTTGCCAAATCTTCTATCAAGTTGTCATAGCTGGGTAATTGCTGCCGAAGTCATTGAAACAATGGACTGTAGTGCAACATGTTTCACTGTCTTAGCAGTTATGGTAAACTCCAAATATTTAAAATGATCCACCTCTTCTAGTGGTCTCCCAGAAATATACGATTGAAGGCCATTTCTTTTGGGGTTAGTCTTACCAACTCTTTTAGGATTCACCACTAAAATGTTGGACTGATCAACACTAAGGGCCTCATCAGGGTTTGGGCGGTACCCGTGTGCTAATTGCACTGGGATGCCGCCCAATGCCACTAGCGTTAACGCAACTCGGTCTGGCGCAATTTGCGCCGGCTCCCAAGTTGCGTTGGGGAGGTAAATTCCCATTGGACCCAATGAGTGTTTCCTGGCGCTATTCGCTCCAGCGCAATTAGCGCCACGCTAATGGCTCCGGAAAGGGGACATTTTACCTCAAGCAAAAAGGTGGATGTAAAACTCCCACTTTCCACTCAACTCGATATTGGGCGCAGCGGTAAATGCGGCAGTAATAGTTTTACCAGCGATTTTTTTCCCACTCCGCCCAACTCACGACGAGGCCCTACGAATGAAGTCCACATTTTTACAATAATCATGTACAGCAGATGAGGCCCGTTGCAGTTCGACCGGCGTAAAATCAAATAAAACTATTTCGTCAGTTAAGAGCAAATAATTTAAAACAACTGGACCAAGTATGGGAGGGTTAGTTCTAAATTGTCAATTGTATTTGTAAAATCCAAAATATACAGGCTAAATAAAAAAACAGGGCCACTACACAGCCTTGGCGCAATCCTCTATCCACAGAAATCCATTTTGAATAAGAGCCCTGCTGATCTAAACTGACTCTCAGCTTATTTTTTGTGAGTGTAGGGCAATGAGAATATTAACCAAGGTCCCCAGGCAACTCCATGTGGCCATTTTCTTCCATAATAGTAAGGCCATGTAAAGGGTTCTGTTATTCACCATTTGTGTTGCCAATAATCTGACAATAAAACAATTTAGCAAGGTATTGACCCCCCTTTTAAAACCTGATTGGTATATATCAACAATATTTGCTAAACTAGCCCCAAGTATGTAACTTCTCCAAAATAAAACTTCTCAAACTTTTGTAAGAACAAACCAAAAGAGAAAAGGGCCTGTAGTTGTTAGGGTCTAATCTAATACCCTTCTTGTAGATTAAAACAACAGTGGCATCAAGCCATGTTAATGGAATAAAGTGCAAGAGCAAAACTTTGGTGAAAAGATCATTTAAAATACTAGCCCACAAAAAAGGGTGTAGATTTAAGGGTTGCGTTGAAAAGACCATCGGCACCTGGGGCATTTGAGGTCTTGCACTTACCAATGTCCCGCATAACAACAATGCCATCCCAGTGAGTCCTTGTTAAACCAGCACTCATTTGGGACCTCCTTATAAACATTACAGTGGGTATATCATTTAATAAAATGATCTTCCCAGCACTCTCTTGGGATTGGGTGGAAGTTGTAGAAAGACCCGAGTAAGAGGGGTTTTAATGAGGAACCAAAAGTTGGGGCTATTTTTACGCTGCATTATGGCTAACATTCTTTCAGCATCACGCTGAAGGTTAAGGGGCCTGTGCGTCTTTTCCCAATTACTATACTTCTGATTAAGCTTCTTAATTGTAACAATATTAGAGTTAACATTTTTCATAGGCCCCTAAGAGTCCCTCTTTTTCTTTTCAAACAACTTTTATTTAAATTAACATTTTGTGAGTACAGGAACACACGCCACATTGGTTACAGTACAGTTGGCATACATTTGGGAATACAGGTTAGCTGAATAACAATGCATTGCGAATGTGTACAAGTGGCATTCCCCCTCTGCCCCCCCTCCCCCAGGTCTCAAAACCTGGCCCTTTTAGAACAGTCTGTATGGATAACCCATCCAACAAAGACTCCAGGGGGGCGGGGGGGTGAACGTACCAGCCTCGCACCCCTAGCTCCACGATGGCAAGACAAAGTCACAAAGGAGGAAAGTGTTGTAACAGTGGGGGCCTAGCAGCCATTGCAGGGTGTCTTTCGACATAGTCAACGAACAGGGTCCACACCGAGACTTACTTTGGGTAATCAAGCTTTGAGGCTGCAGCACCATTAGACCATGTTGCTACGAGGGGCAAGTCACCACTAGTATTGTCATTCGTTAAAACCAAATTCCAATTTTCAAAATCACGCATTATTCTACCTCTTACTTTAGATTTAAATGAGCAATTTACCCTATCTTTCAGATGATAAAATTCATTATTAAGACATTCACTATTAAAATCTCCTAAAACAATGAGAGAGGCACCATCTTCAGAAATAGATGAGGCAAGAAAACACGATAAAACACTTAGAAATGTCTCCAAAGTGTTCCTTGAAGGGTAAAAATGGATGTTAAGAACCACACAACATTTAAAATTGTCCAGCATGGGGTCTGGTATGGATTCACATGTTCATGAATATTCACCGTTAGGCTTGGAATCCTCGGAAAAAGAAAAACAGTTTCACTTTCACCTACAAAACGGTATTTCTCCCATAAACCAATCACTGTCCTCTGGTTCATATTGCCCCCCGCCAATGACAGTCCTCTCCCTTCTGGCAGCCATCTTCAGATTTTTACTGCATGCTTCAGTGTTGGGAGTCCTTGAGTTTGCTCTGCGAGCTACTGCTACGTTTATTGTGTTTTTTCACAGAAAAGGTTCTATTTTTGTTCTGAAAGAGCCAGTGTGCTCTTCTCTCCATTTGCCGTTAGCAGGGATCCGTTGTCGGAGAAGTTCATCAGCCCTCAAGTTTCCAGTAGGCCATCAGGAATACTTCACCCCCTGTGACCTTGATGGAGGAGAAAAAAGAAGGAAGATCCCTCTTCAAGCCCTGCACCAAGTGCGGGCTCCAGAATGTGGTTGTGGAGGTCAGGCACCTGCAATGCCTCTACTGCCAGCATCAAGACCACAAGGAAGGAGATTGTGAGGTATGCTGTGGATTCTCCAAGAAGATGACAAAGAACAGGCACAGTAGACTGGCGGCGTGGCTGAGCGGCAAGGCCTATGCCCTGTGCTCCGAGCAGGGGCATGCCTCACATAAGGCCGGTCGGTCATAGGAGCGGGCTTCTGAGTCCTGTAAGTGCGCCTCATCTGTGGGGGCCCAAGATAAGGCCAAGCATCGCAAGGCTGAGTCCACCATGGTCGCCGCAGGAGCGGGTCCCACGGCAGACAGGGCGTGATTGACATCACCCTCCGCCTCCATTGACAGCCAGCAATCGAGCTCCTCTTCGAAGAGAAAGTCGTCCAACCCCGCTACAGAGGAGAAGAAGGCCAAGCTGCCCAAGAAGGCCCAGGCGACACTGGTCTTCGTCAACGATAGAGCTGGTGGTGGCTGCTTTCTCGAAAGCTCAAGGGGCTGACCCAGAGAAGATAGCCACCACAGCGCTGAAGGTATCCCTCCCTCCGAGGTGCGAGGCCACCATGGTGACTTTGATAAGGTCTGTCGGCACACTGGAGAAGAGGACCCCGCCTCAGAACCCAGTATCAGCCCCTAAGGGTGGAAAAAAGGGGTGGGGGCAAGGAGGCCTCTGATCAGTCCAAGGCCGCGGCCGGAGCCATGGAAATTTTGTCCACGGACGACGAGGACTTGTAGTCCCTACACACGGTCCACAGGGACGTGAAAGAGGACGACGACGGCGATGATTGTGCGGTGCCTAGTGTTCCGATCACACCTGTTCTGCAGAAGGATGTGTCGCTGGACATCCCATCAGCCCTCCACACCTTGGTGTTGGATATCCAGAAGAGTATGCCACAAGGGTCTGTTCCAACGGTCCCCCCGACCCATGACCAACTGCAGGCAAAGAAACAAAACCGCCATCCGATGCCCCCATTCCCACCCCCACATACGCGTCGGTCCTATCTCGCCCAGCATACCCACACACGGGTACGGGGACGGACTAAGATATCATCGGAGCGGGCAGCAGGTCCCCCCGGCCTAGGACGTCCCCACCGGACGAGGTGGGATCATTCCACTACATGATCTCCAGAGCCTCCCGGCTATTCCAGCTCATTGCCCGAAGAAACCAGGAATGAGGCTTTCCTGTACCAGAGGCGCGAGGCTAAGAGGAAGACAATCCTGGCGATGCCCTTTCTGGAAGACGTGTGGGAGGAGGCCCTAGCCCTCTTGAAGAACCCTTGCACGGCTCGAGCCAAGCGGGATAGGCTGGAGAAGAAATACTGGGTACCGGAATCTGCACCCAAGTGCCTGAGGTTACAACCATGACCAGATTCAGTGGTTTCGGCGACCACGAGGAAGCAGTCATCTAACCCGTCTTCGTCTTCAGTCCCTCCGGACAGCGAGGGTAAGAAGTTGGACTCCATGGGGAGTAAGGTGCTCTACATCGCGGCGTCCACCATCAAGGCAGCCAATGCACTGGCGATCCTAGCCAGGTACGACAGTGAGCTGTGGTTCAAGCTGAGTCCGATTCTGGAGTTCCTCCCTGACCTCAAGAGGATGGAGGAGATCGTCCTCTTCCAGGAGGGAGAGGTAGCATCGGATCATGCCATCACAGTGACGCTTGACGTTGCCGACACAGGGTTCCGGCAGATGGGGCACAGTGTCTGCCTTTGTCGCCAATGCTGGATGAAGGCCACAAGTTTCCACCAGGAGGTCCAAACAAAGGTACTGGACATGCCTTTTGACAGAGCTAACCTTTTCGGGAAGGTCATTGACGAGACCCTGCAGGCCATCAAGGCAGATACTGAGATGGCCTGTGCCCTGGGCACCCTCCAACAGCAGTGCCCTTCTTTTTGTGCCTTCCGAGGAAAGTCTGGCAGATCTGCGAAAGGTTTCTCCTCCTTGTACCGTCAGCCTTCCAGATCCATGACCCAGGACGCCCAAGAAGCCATGTCCAGGCATACAGGGAGGAGGTCACTGTCGTTGCCAGCAGGGCAGGGGCCGGTGCCGAAGCAAGTGTAGGTGCCTTTCCCCGGCTTACTACGTGTGAGAGAAAAAATAAAATAGCAGACACAACCCCTTGTCGGGGAAAGAGGCACTGAGACCCGGCTGCAAGAGTTCAAAGGATGGTTTATTTCTCCAGCTAGGAAATAACCCAAAAAAAAACTCTCCCCAATCTCATTACATCATACTTATATTTATATTAGTTAAAGTAACTCTAACAAAAAATGCAAAATGGACCCGATTGGCCAGACGGTGTGGTGCTGTAGGTGTGGGTAGCATCTCTTCCTCCTGGTTGGCTGAGTAGCTGACGGACATCAAACATCTTGTGCTCCATGCAGGTCAGAGTCCGGTCACTGTGGTCACTACCTAAGCTAATATGTTACACACTAAATAACAAATTATTTAAAACATTTTATGCTACTTGTCACATTTCTACATAAGTCACACACAATGATTGTTGTCAGTACAATTGGGTCATTCGTGGCTTTAATTGAAGGCCTTGACCTTATTGTGCATGTAGAAGAATCAGGCTGTGTTTCGCATCTTTTCCTAGGTTTCAAACTCATTAGTGCAAGTAAAAGCATATATAGTAATAAAAATGCTTAAGGTTAGTAAGGAGTGTATTGGGTGGATTTCGCAGCACAGGTGAGGGTCTGGCACTTGAAAGAAATACCTTACAGGGGGTGCAGGGTCAGGATGGCAATAAATTGTTCTAATGGGATTGGGTGGCTTAAACGTTTGAGGCCGAATCGAGCAGAAAGTGCTTAGCTCATCCTGGTTCACACGCCGGTTCTCAGATGAACAGTGATCTCAGAGGAAGAAAACTGTAGCATATTGATTGTTGCAACTTTCTCCAGCTTCAGCGTGAGAACGGAAGCACAGAGCTTTCCTTCGCAGGGGGAGTGCAAGGGTGGGGGCCAGCCAGCTGCCTGCGCGCCTTGTGTGTGTCTCTGTCCTTGGCTGCTGCGGTGGAAGGAGAGCTGAGCATTGCTGTACTATCGCAGTGAGGCCTGTTTACCCAAGATGGAGTCGAAAGGGGGCACAAATGATGGATGCCCCGTGTCCTGCTCCGTAGTCCCATCTGTGCAGCAGTCAACCGTGGTTAACTTTACATAAGGGCAAGGGGCAATCCCACTACCGGAGGCACGTGGTCCAAGCCTGAGGAGCGTACGACACGAGGGGGCCTAAGGACCCCTCGCTCCCATACACAAGCCTGAACCGGCCAAGACGTTGGGCCCCCACCCTGGCACCCCGATGGTAGGCCGGCTGACTAGGTTTGTCAGCGAGTGGACGCTCTCGCCAAAACCTATACCCTGGAATTTCTGCACAGGTGTCTGCGGATCCCTCCGGTGTCCCGTCAGGAGCAGCACGTCCCTCAGCTCTTGGAGGAAGTACTGGCCATGCTACGAAAAGGGGCGACAGAGCTGGTTCCCCAGCGACTCTGGGCCCCAATAGTCTACTCCAGATGCTTCTTGGCAAGAAAGAAGACGGGGGACTGGAGGCCCATTCTAGACCAGAAACGTTTGAACAAGTACATCAAGTCTCAGACACTCAGGATGGTCAAGTTGCAGCACATGCTCGGCCAACTGGAAAGAAGGGGTTTCATGACATTGCTGGACCTGGAGGACGCATACTTCCACGTCGCCATTCACAGGAAACACTGAAAGTTTCTACACTTCGTAGTGCAGGGACAGCCCTACCAGTTCAAGGCCCTACACTACGGCTTGAAGTCGGCCCTGTAAGGAACTCATGGTGGCAACAGTAAAGACAGACACAAGTGATCACAGTTCAAGGGTGTTTGTTAAACTGTATAGGTAGGTTGGAGAAACACCTAATCTAAACCTAAATCTAAGATGGGAGCAAGCTACGACCATCAAATAACAGAAGGCAGGCCTAGTGGCGTCTTGTCAAATAAAAGGGCCTGTACTAAAAAAAAAACAATTGCCAATCCTTGCAACTAAATACAAAAGAGTGTGGGATAGGGTTCACAAGAAAGAAAGAAGTGTTCACAAATAATAAGTCAGGATGTGGTAACTTCCAACATTTTAAGCATGGGATAAGGCGGAACTCCTAAGCCCAGCAGACGCTCGAGCTTTCCCAGCACGAGACTACAGTTCCGTTTTCAGGTATCAGGACCTCTGGTGGTAAAGTCTCTTTTATACACAAAGTCTCTTGCCTCCGAGGACCTGAGGTGTTCAAAATAAAAAACTAAAAGTTCTGTTCCGTATGTACGTTGGGCGATGATTTTTCACACCTGGAACGCCCAAACCATGATTTGCAACCCGTTCCGGCACTGCACTATCCACCGATACTTTGACGCACAGCACGCTTCCCTCTAGCCAACCACCGGCCGCGTCCAATGTTTGGCGACATCATGGCCTACTGCAAGCCAATGAGACTTTTGTCCGCGGAACGAACAGGGAAATGGGTCCGCAGAGCGGAACCAGATATCCCTAATTTTTTGAGACATACATTTCAGTTCTTTGCAGCAAAAGTACTGGTCGGATTTCCACCAAACACACAAAAGCACGCTTTTGGAACCAAGCCCCCACTCCTGCTACAAATTTGCTTGAAATCCGTTCGGCCTGTACTGTAGGCGTGCGCAAAGGTTTTTGCCCTTTCAGTCTATGTAAAAAAAAAATTGGGACCCCCTGTATAACTTTGCCCCCCCTCCACGAAACCTCTCCCAACTTTCCCAGATAATTCAGAGCGGGCCATATACTTTTTCTTTGCAAAGTTTGGTAAGGATTGGTCTCGGGGAAGCAAAGTTATAAGCCACCCAAAAAGTGGTCTTCCTATGGGTTTAGCAACTTAACCATAACTACACGCCCGCTACTGTGGACCGTGTGATATATATCTCTGTCTTGCTATCAGATCAGACACATTTATACTACTTTAACAGCTTGGTAATCGATTCAAGGATGTGAATCTCTAAAAGATCCAATGCTGGGGAAGTCTTAGTTACTTACTTGTAACTGTATTTCTCCAGCATTGGTATCTTTCAGAGATTCACATGTGCCCACACTCCTCCCCTGGGGAGAGGCGGCTCCCTTCTCCAGTCAGTCATCAACTGTAAGCCTTCACAGTTCAAAATCTAAAGATGGCTGACTGGGGTGCAGCTTAAGCCCTGCCACCTCACTGGTTAGGGTCTAAAAGGACCAAAGGAGGTAGATGGACTGAGGTGGATGGACTGCACAAGTGAAAGGCAACACAGGCCCGATGGGGGCTGAGTGTGTAGCATTTTCCCTAAGGGGAAGTGTCTTATATAGTTGATAATTATTTAATTTAACGATGCTTCCCAGTCTGACGACAGGGAATATGCACGCATGTGAATCTATGTAAGATACCAATGCTGGAGAAATAAAGTTGCAGTACTTCCTAACCATTATTTAGCCCATCATGTCCGGGATGCATGCCCATGTGCAGCAGCATTTTACAGTATGAGAGTACATGGTTAGCGGCTTAAAGATATTAATGTGATTCTGTGACTGAACCAGGAATATTATTGTACTCTATAATAATGCATATATATAATGCAATCTCAAATGATTGATTATCTGTAATAAAAGGATGTTCTTGTAATACGTTTTCCGATGAAGAAGCATAAAGTTCTGTTTCACACATGAGATAAATCAATGGGGCTCACACTTGATGGTTCCTTGTAGTTTTCATTAAGATCATTTACCACTTCATGACAATCATTTTCTTAGAATGTACATACTGCCTGACAAGCCAAGCAGAATAGCCAAGAGTGAGTTGATTCTGGTTTTTGTCACAATGCCAAAATTACATAAGCAGTCATTGGGTGCCAACTAGATTTAAAAAATGTTTGTAATAGCATGAAAAGGGGGCATAGCAGCCCATTGTAGGGTATTATAGCACAAATGGTGAAACTAATGGTCCTGAAGGCTTTAAAATGAAAAAGGAGCAACTGTAGAAACAGAAAACGTCAGTAGGTTGCAGGCTATAGTGGATAAATGTAACTGTATACGGGTGACATTTGAATGGCAGGAGCTGGTCAAACATCACTCTAATGAACCCTTATGTATTAATTTCCCTTCATTTCGTGAGCTAAGCCTGCATGTTTTTGTTTCCCTGACTTTCCCACCCCTCCCCTTTGCTGCCCTACTTGACTCCATTTCCTATTTTTCCCACAGACCACGGTCTTGCTGCCACCCTGGGCATGGTCATAATTCGCCTCTTCATGGGCAAGTCAAAGTGTTTTGTGACAATGCCGGTAGTGATGTGTGCAGTTTGAAAGACTAATAGCATAACATCATGAAACATTCTCTATTTCATCTTCTTTTAAACTACATTCTAAAAATACTGTAAAATTGTATATAAAAACGAGCTATGTTTATACTTTGTCAATTTTACATCTGTGTCCTGTTTGGGAGAAACAAATAAAGATTGGATAACCGAAGCCAGCAGAAGTGGCTATGGAGTCACATGTGTGTTAATAACTAATTGTAAAATATTCTTCTTTCTGTTGGTTGCTATGTATTTGGTTAGTTTTATGTTGGGTGCTGAAATTAGTACAAATCTACATTTCTCATAGTATAAAGGATCCCTAACATAAAATAGGATTCTTGTTCTTTTCTTGGCATGTCCCATTTATTCAAAAGCATGCAAAACAATGATCTATTATGGATGTTTCTTGTCTTTTCTGTTATCCGTTGTTTTTAGTGATGTAGTTCTGCTTATAGTTTTGTCCAATGTCTCTATAAAAAAACTATTAGGGTTTGTACTTGCTGGTTGCAAAGCTTTACCTTATAAGTTACTTGATTAAAAAAATGTATATGAGAGCATGCCAAAACTAGTGCCAGTCTCACTTTCTTAATTAAGACATTGAAACAATGTCTGAATCTTTAGTATAGTACGATGCATATCCCCATTTTTATTTAAATAAACCTTAAAATGATTTGCGGGAAAATGGCCTATGGTTGGATGATCTGGCTTTTAATAGATAATATCTGAAATGTTTATCTATGTGATATGATTCTGTACAGGATGAAGATGAATTGGACTCCCACACAATGGTGAAGACTAGTTCGGAAAGTGCTGGCACAATGAGGGCTACAAGTACAATGAGTGAAAGTGCACAGACGATGATCGAGCATAACAGCACAATGCTGGAATCCGACCTAGGAACCATGGTGATAAACAGTGATGATGATGATGAAGAAGAAGAAGATGGGACCATGAAAAGTAAGGTTCTACTTTGCTTACTTTTTTCAGTATTGTGGCAGGTCAGAAGGAGGATGCAGTGTCTGACCTGTCATCTCACTGCTTATTTTATTAAACAATAGGGTTGAACGCCTAACTTTCCCTATACTGGGTTTGTTCCCTACCTAACAAAACTAAGGTGCTCATCAGTTGTCAGTGAGAGTCCAAATCATAAACAGTCCACTGTCCCAGCTAATCTATCCTGACCCTCCCACTATTATAACAACATAAATCAGGAGAATGACTCCCTGCTCATGTAGGTTGGTTCTTCACCAAGTGCAGTTCAATAAGTGATTATTAACTAGTTATTGGTAACTATTTTATTAAGATCTGCAATTCTGATACTGGGCTCTTCAAGGTCTCAGCCTTGACTGTTATTTGATTATTCTTTTTTTCCTGCTGATAGGATGACTTTACCTCACTTTTGGGATTTTCTTCTGGTCTTTCTGAATTATTAATATCTTTATCACAATCTCTGCGTTTACTTGGGGTTCTGTCTTTCTTTCCTACTTCAATGCAGTTTTCTGGGTTCTCCTCCTCACTCTGTTGCTGTATTTTAATATCTCAAAACATTCTCCTCTTTTTCCTTGTAAGCAAGATTTCGCACAACACACTTATCTTGTATTAGTGCTTTGCTTATACTAAGACGAGTATGAGTATTCCAATAATTAATTTCCTCTTCTTCTCTTCACTTTCAATATTTTATCTCTATTGGGAAGAGTAAGAGGGTTCCATTAATTATTCTCCTTCTCTTCACTCACTTTCAATATTTTATCTGTACTGAGACGAGTATGAATATTCCAGTAATGATTCTTTTTTTTTTCAACCACTTTGGATGTTTTATCCAGAACGGGACGAGTATAAGCGTTCCAGTAATGATTCTCTTCAATCTCCCTCCCGGGTCTACCACTTTCCCCGTTACCTGCTCTGCTCAGGGACAGGGTCATTGGGTTTCTTGACGAGATGGGACTCCCTCTGTGCTTTGTCAGGTTGGCTTTGTGTTGTATTTCTGATTTTTCATTCTTGTGTTTTCCGACACGTTCCGTCCGGTATCTCGGATCTTGACTTGTGTTCCAATGAGGTGGTCTCTGTGTTATTAACAGAACCACTGGTCCACCATGGCTTGCAAATGGTCATGCCACTACTTATTTCTCCTCTGCGGTAAGGGTATCTTACACGCAGTTCACTTTCTCTGTATTCTTGACCTTCTTGGTGCCACACATCTGCGGCTTCGCTTAGCTTTGCTTTGGATGTAGGACGCTGCGCGTCCGGTTTCTCATCCACATTCAGCTTTGCAAGGATTTGTATTTCGTGGGTTCTCGTTCTCCGCTTGGCTTCCTGATGCTGTGCGTCTGGTGTTTCTCGCCGTCTGTGATCTCTGCCTTTCTCCTTTATGACATAGCCATGGGGTTTCCCTGGCTTGGGTTCATAGTCCATCCTCTGTCTGCTGGGTGTTAGGCAGAAACCCGTGCAGTTCCCTCTGGCACCAGTGCAAAAGATTTAAGACTACAGGTGTTTGGCAGTAAACCCACTTGGTAGCAGTCTGTACCACACAGATTCACTTGGTAGCTGTGGCTGAGCAGTCAGACTTCCCTCAAGAAGAGTTAGGCAGTATACAGAGTATTCACAATAGGTCAAGAGAACACAATAGAACAAGTAAACGCTGACCAGGGCTTGGTGTAAAAGAGATATAATTATTTATTTAAAACCACATCTAGAAAAACACACAGGCACTAATAGTAAGCAATTCAAAAACACGGTCACTAAAAGATATACACTCCCTTAAAAGAATATTAGACAAGTCTTAAGTAAAACAGAATAAACAAAGTGAGTAGGGTCTGCCAGTCAAAGCTCCCTCAGATGAAGTCAATTACAATGTAAGTGGAAATGTAAACACAAGTATTTATTCACAAAAGCGGACACTGCACGCCAACACGTGTTTCAGCCCTCTCCGGGCCGTCCTCAGGGCGTATTAACATTGAGGTGGTGAGTAACTGTTAAAAAACCTTAATGATCCATGTCCAATTACATTTAAACAAAGAGTAACCACATTGTTGTGTTTTGCAAAGTAATGAAATAAATCCGTCAAATTTTGATTATAAACATAAACCAGGTAAAATATACAGTGCAATGGAGGAGTGAAGGAAGAAGCAAACAAGGGAGAGGGTCGGGGGAGAGAGGAGAGAAAATAATATTTTGAAATTAGATGTGAGTTGGTATTATACAATCATTAATTACTGTATTCCAAATCACTAATTGTTAGAACAGTCTGTAAAGTTGGTTATTAATAAAGCCAGGTTGTTACACCTTATAGACAGAGTGGACAATCCATTAAAATGGCGTACTTGATAATTGTATATTGAGAGAGTAATAGTATCAGTCAATCTTCAATGAGTATATTTTCTGGTACCTATAAAAATATAAAAGTGCATGTTGTAGCCTAATGGGTACTCCAAGTTCTGAGATATAATTGCAACTGCGAGATTATAAAATGACAGTCTATGCTATACAATGGTGTTTGCTCGCTTACCTAAGGTTAGGTTTCTTGATTATAACTCGGTGAAAAGTGGTTTGCTGGATAATCCTAGCGTCTTGAGTGTACGAGCGAAATCTGTTTTAACAAAAAAGATACATGGAGGAATTTTGTAAAGTGTGCTGGATAGTACTTAATACTATTTGGAAAGTAATATTTATGCTCAGCACCCGAATAGCACCCGGGTTCCAACAGAGCTGTGACGCTTCTATTGCTTTGGGCAATTCAGTTTGTGAAAGTCCAAGATTCAATATTTTAGATTTAGTGATATTGATCTTTAGGCTGCTATATTGCCAACATTTTTCAACTGAGTCAGCGCCGCCGGCAAAGACTCATTTGGATTAGAGAGCACCAACAGCATGTCATTTGCACATGCCATCAGCTTCTGCGTGTGCCCCCCAAAAGTTATGCCTCGTATAGTATCTGAACACCGCATTCTCGACAGTAGTGGTTCCAAATATATTGCATACAGAAGAGGTGATGGGGGACAGCCTTCTTTTGTGCCTCTACGGAGAAAGAGTTGCAGAGACAACTGACCATTTATCACTAATCTGACTGTCGGATTCACATAGTTAGCCTGGACCATCGCTAAGAACCTGGGGAAAAATCCCATAGCAGTTAGTGTTAAACAAAAAAAGACCATTCAACCCGATCAAATACTTTTTCAGCATCTAACGAAACCAATATTGCTTTGTCCTGCTTTTTAGCCACTTTTTCCAATATATGACAAACTTGCTTTAGCAAGAATTTTTGTAAACATTTTCACATCTACATTGATGAGACCAATCGGGCGGTATGACCCACATTTTGCTAAATCTTTCCCCGGTTTCGGAATCAAATTCTTTTGGCTTCCTCCATTGAATTTGTTATCTTGCCCGAGCTAGCAAAGGCATTATAAAGATCCATTAATATTGGGGCAATAGTTGATTGACATTTTTTATAAAATGAGGCCACATACCCATCTGGTCCTGGCAATTCTTTTTATAGGGAGGTTAGCTACTGCATGCCTTACCTCCTCCCCAGTTATCTCGGAGTCTAAAAGAGTTCCATCTACCTCTGAGATTTTTTTAGAAGGGTATCCGACAAATATTTTTCTTGTGGGTGTTGTCTGGTATATCTGACTTATATAAGACATGTAAAATGCCTGGAATTGTGCCATAATTTCTTCCGTCAAGGTTACCTTCTTTCCTGTTAAATCTTCCACCCCTTGAATAGTCTGCACTGCCCTTTTCTGTTTATTTTGTCAGGCTAAAAACATGTCTGCTTTATTAGCTTTCATGTAAACCCTTTGCTTTAAATGCCATATCATAAGTACAGTAAACTGTTTTCTGCTTGCTTGGTGTGTATTAAATCTAATCTTCCCCTAGCACACCGGTACTGTCTTTGGAGTGTCCTATCTGTATCTTCCTCCATTCAACTGAACGTGTTCTTTATCTCAGCCTCCAGATCTATTTCTACATGATGTTTTACCTTCCCCCGTGTGCTTGTATTGCAATTATCTCCCCTCTGAGGGTCGCCTTAAACGCATCCCATACCACATCTAAACCAATATCGCCAGTAAGATTATAAGTAAAATAGTTGGTTATCTTGCCCTCTAGCTCATTGCATAAGACTCGGTCCGAAAAAATATCTCTCGGAAACTTTCAACACCATAGTATAGGGGGGAATTTAGGGAAATTGAAATCCAACGTCAGTGGGGCATGATCTGAGATGGAAATAGTGGGTATCCATTTGTGCCATTCTACCTATCAAACTAACTGAAACCCAAAAATAATCAATTCTCGATAATGATTAACGGACATGAGATTAGAAGGTGTAAGTCTGTTCCTCCCCTTTCAGAGTTGACCATGCGTCCTTAAGCGTCAAATAGTCAAACCTCCTTTTCAGTGCCAACGAAGGGATAGGGTGAGAGCCAGAGCTCCTATCTCGCACCGGGTCCCATGCGATGTGCGAATCCCCCATTAAAATGATTTCACCCTGGGCGAATTGTTCCAATTTGGTTAACACTGACTTCAAAAATCCATCCTGCACCGTGTTAGTAGCATATAAGGAAACCAGAGTTTGGGTCTGAGAACCAAGCTGTATTAGCAGGAAACGGAAGCGTCCCTCATTATCAGCTTGTATTTTCCATATACTGACTAACCTATCTGTGCTGAATGCGAGCAACACACCCGCTGATTTGCTGTTTGCATTAGACTGCCCAAGTATCGGGAAATGTTTTATCCTCAGTGTATGGCGATCTTTAAGCTTAGTGTGCGTTTCTTGCAACACAATAAGATTGGGTCGCTATATATCTAATACCGATTCCAGCTTCCTCCTCTTAACGGTGGAGTTAAGCCCCCTGATATTAAGCATTAAGTATCTGAATTTAACATAATGGTATTAGCCATCTGGGAAACATATTTTTACTGCGTTTGGACAAAATAAGCATCAAATTGACATTCCGTGTACCCATCTACCCCCACCTAAACTTTACCCCCCACCCTAAACCCATATCCTCCCGCATCCTTGCCCAACAAATCCCTCTCCAACAAATCCCTCTTAACTTTCCCCTTCCCCTGCTGTGGACCATCCTTGCTAATCTCTCCTTGGACTCGTCCTGAGAGATGGGCCACCCTTTAACCCAGGGATATGTGCAGGGTATACTAAAACCCTCTAAATGGGTCTTTTGTGAGTCCCAAGATGGTAATCTGCTGTGCCCCATCTTCATACATAGCGCCAGAAATCTAAAACAATATACCTCATTTCACCATAACGTGAACACCAGCACTACTTGTTCTCTCATTATATCATCATGTTGGTGGGGTTGGCCCCCGAGGTGGACGTAATCTGGCTACCGCAGATAAATCAGACTGCTCTTGCTGATCGAGGTATAGAATACAGTCCCCCTCGTCCTTGTTGGTGATACAGTGTTGCTTCCCCTCCCAGTTAAAAAGCAAACCAAAAGGAAAGGCCCATCTGTAGATAATTTTCAGTGTCTGCAAATGTTGCAGTACTTATCGCATAACCCCCCTTTTGTGTAGCATTAATGCAGAAATATCCTGGTACAAATGAATTTCGTTTTCATTAAGTGTGATTTGTGTCGCCTTTCTAGATTCCCTTAGAATCTGTTCCTTCTGACGGTAATTGGCCAATGCCATCAAGTCAGCTGCAAGTTTTACCCACACGCTCCTCTCTTCTTTAAGTGACTGGGTGCACTGCTGATATACGTTGTATGTACCATCGGACCTACTTCACATTGCGGATAGAGCAAGAATTACTGTGCTGTTTTGGGACGTGCTGCTGATTTAGCTGATCTGCATCTAAGTTGCCTTTTAATGGGAGGAGATAGAAGGCATAGGGAAGAGCGTGGACATTCAGTGTGTGTATAGTAAGGCAAGTCAAGTGCAAACCCCTTGCAATAATTCCTGTCATATATAATGGCGGGAGCTTTAGCGGAATTGAGACTAGATAGATAGGCCTAATCTATAGGCCAAGGCCAAGGCTGCGAAGGAGATGTGACTTTTATACTGCTATTATGACTGTCTGGGTATGTCTGAGCACCCTCCTAATAGGCACATGCATTCCATAACCTCCTGGGTCAATGCATTTCCCATTAAGGTCTGATCAGAACTCTTTCAAGTTGATTCCTTCGGCTAATTTTGTCACTGCCGGCATTCTCGGATTTTATGCCCTTTTGTAACTTTCTAATCCCTCCACAATGGACTCCAACAAAATTATAGAACCAATTGCATACTGTTGAAACATTCTAGTCTCCCTTCCACTGTTTTCAGTTTCCCAGCACACACGTCAGTTTCACTTGAGTGAATTCATCTCTGCAGTAGAAACCGTGGAGCTAAAGGATCTACAGATTATCTCCCATAGCTGTCCTTTTGTTGTCCAGCCTGCACGTTTTCTCTTAGCAGTTCAAGCAATGCCATCCAGGGACACTCTTCTGACATAAGATCACCCACATTATTTAACTTCAGTGGTTCACCTGCCTTCGTGTCTCTCAAATCCACACAGTCTGAACAATTACTCTATGCTTTTAGGGTCATTATCTCTTTCCTCCAGGCATCCTTGTAGAGTTCACCAGCATAGAAAGATTCATAATGAGACTTCAGACTTCACCAAACTAAAAAGAAAATACTCATTGCACCTGTTGTGGCCATAGGGAGGGCAGACTTACAGCTCAGTTTCTAGTCTTTCCTAGACTTTTCCGTAGTGCATAGAGGGGGAGCTTATCCTCTGTGCAGAGATCACCAGTTGCAGAGGCTGGGAAATGACTGGGATTACAAGAAGACTCCATTGGATCCCCACACATCAGTATTGCAGGTATCCATGGAAAAGGACTTGGTAGAACTTCTGTGTGCCACCCTCCATCTTACCTCTCATTTGAACGAGTACCCCACCTGCTCCTGTCCAGAACAGGGGCATTACTCTCTGAATCAATTGCACACTGTCATAATTCTCCCATGCATCAGGCCATGAGCAGGCTACCTCATGGGTACCAGACTTCAGATGCATGCTTCCATGTTTAGATATTAGCTTTGCTCTTAAGTTAAACACCAGGTTGCTGAAAACACATAGATCGTGGCAGGAGGAGGCCACCTGTGTGTGGCAACCAGGTCACTTAAGCACCATACCTTGTTCTGTCACACTGTGCCCTCCCAAGCTCAATACTGGCCATGGTCAGCATCCAGCACAGGTGAGGCCAGATAACTATGAGAAGTGAAGAATAAAGCAGCCATTCCTGAACTCTGTCCTCCTTCCTGAAAGCTATTTAACTTTCTATTTAGTTTTATGCATGAAAATGTGTGTAGGCTCGACAAATAAGAAATGCGCATTGCTCCTTAGTTCAGGATCTGAATAAATTGATTCTGCTTTACAGAGAGACTTTCCTTAATCTATTGGTGCAATATATTTGTAAGTGCTTCCCTCTTCAACACTTTAGTTCTGAATTGCAGATATCTCGTGATTAGCCTGTTTGAATGTGTCTCAGTTCCTCAGACCTCCATGTCTGTTTTCTTCCAGAGGTTCTTCAGCATCTGCCTCACTTCATAATTCATCATGGGCTTTCTGCAACAGACGTTTTTCATACGCTGTGTGGCGTGTCCGAAGAAGGACATGGACTCACTGAGGGCATGATACCAAGTGTTCTGTTAAAATAAAAGAACGCCTCTCTTACTCATGCGTCCCATCCCCTTTCCTCCATCCTTGTGGGCATCCCCCTAATATGGGGACCATGCCAGAACCTTTGACAGCAAAAAATTGAGTTACCTATTTAAATGTAGTATTGCGGGCAGGCTAAGGAGTGGAAACGCCCGGCTGAGGTCCAACCCTATGGCACCTCACATCAGTCCCTTTTAACTCACTGATGACCTGTCTCTTTTTCTCAATGGACGGTGTCGGAACTGGCAGCCCGTGCAGAGGTTTTTTCTTTTACTTTCCGCTTGCTCACCGTTTTGTTTTTTCAATCTGATTTAAGTTCCCTTCAGTGCCACGCCTTCCCCGGCGTATTTTGGCCGATGGATGATTCACAAGATGTGCCTCATGCGACCGCTCATTCCTGGCCTCAGACTCCCATGCACTCTGTCTTGAGTGTTTGGTGCCCGACCACTGCTGAGTAGCATGTTCGGCTTGCAGTGCTCTCGGTCACAGGGCATTGAACAATTAGTTTTCGCAGTGGAGGGAGATCTTCCCCACTTCTCCTTCACCCCACCTTAAGGACTTTGTCTCCATGAACTCTCGTCAAGACAAGGTAGGCCCTCTGTTCAGCACGGCTCCACAACGCATCCACTTCTTCTCTGGGTTTCCCACAGATGGGTTCCTCGGATTCAGGTTCTGGCAGGCCAGAGGCCTCTAAGGCTACTGGCTCCCAAGCCGAGGGGCCCAGGGTCTCTTCCGGGCATTCCAGAGGCAGACCCGAGGCCATCCAGGCTACCAGCACCGAAGCTAAGGGGCTAAGAGTCCCTACCCGGCTGTCCTCGGAAGGGCGATCAAGTTCATTCACTACTTCGACCCCAGGGGTCAGGCGGGTTAAGGGATCGTCGAGTAACATCTCCAAGAGTCTGTCCTCGGCACGATCCAGCACAGCTACCGGCGCAGATGCCGCGGGCGTCCAGCCTACCGGAGCTTGCTCCAAGGTTGTGAGTCAGGGCGTTACAACTACCGGCCAACCAGTCAAAGGCTCAGCACCTACCAGAGTGATCTCTGAAGTCGACAGCTCGGCTTCAGCTGCAAGACCCAAGCTGTATCCTCCCATGTCTGAGGCCTCTCGTGGCTCAGGGCCTCCATGTCTTCCCGCCCAGGCCGTGGCGCAAGGCTTCAAAATGGCGGAGAGGCACGTGGTGGAGCCTGCTATGCAAGTGGCCATCTTGGATCCAGCTCAGGGCCGGCCTCTGCTTTCACCCTTCGACTGGGCTTTGCAAGACGGTCCCAGTCCCCTTCCCACTGGAAGCAACAGTTGATTGTACGATGCAGTCATCTGGTTACTCAGGGATAAATCTACCCATCACAGCAATATGGCTACATGCCCCAGGCGCCTCAGTGCTTTCACCAGGAGCGGAGGGTCAGCTACTCCGGAGGGCCGGGTCCCTAGGGACCCCAGCGGCTTGCGAGGACCGCTTCTTTGAGCGATTCCTCTTCCTCATGCGTTCTCCTCAGTTGAATGACCTCTTGAAAGATATAGTGAAGGAGGGTCATCCCGCAGGTGGCGCTGCACGGCCCCCTCCTCTGGGTACTCCTCCCGTTCCTCCAGTGCTGCCGATTACAATGCCGGTCCCTCCCCCAGTCCAGGCCCTACCCATTGTTCAGGCCCCTCCACCTCCTCTTGTACCACCAACGCCTCCCTCTCTACAGCCGTTGGACCTGTCTTCGTTCCCAAACTTAGGGGTGGGGGACCCCGTTAGCACCTGTGTCCCAGGGCCCGGATTTCCCTCTGTCTGTGAAAAGGGGGGGGGGGTGATAAGGACAAACACGACCAGGATGATTAACCCTCAGCATCCGTTAAGGCCTTTCATGACTGCCTCCAGGACCTGGCAGAGTTCTTGTTAGTCCCTCTGCCCGAGGAAGCTCCCCAGGAATCAGAAGTGCTAGCAGAGTTCTTGGTGCACCACGATCCGGTCTGGCACCCCTCTCCTAAAGGATGTCCAGCAGGTGGCGCGAAAGTTCTAGGATAAGCCCAGGGCCAACACCCACATGAACAAGAAATTGGACAGCAGGTTCAGTCTGATGGATGAGGAGCCAATCCTCCTGGCCTCCCACCCGCAGTGTCATTCTTCAGTAGTGGCTGCGGCCTCCTTGTATTCTAAACTATTGTCTTTGTCGTCTTCCTCTACGGGAGCCACCTCCAGTTGGCTCTCCAAGGAGCATAAAGTCCTCAAGTCTTTAGGAAAGCACTGTTAATTGCATCTGCGACAAGCCAACGCAGATGCCCTTTTGACGGCTGCTAACCAGAAGCTGTGGCGGGAGCTCAGGGAATTTATGCCCTACCTCCCTTTGGACAAAACAAACCTCCTTCTTGGCCGGTTTGGCTGATGCCTGGGCCATTGCGAAGGACCTCATGGATTCTTCGTTCTCCCACATTGACACAGCCAGCAGAGGGCTGTGCCTTGGTACCGAGATGAGAAGCACAGCGTGGATGCACGCCACTAAGTTTTCATCTAATATGCAGGAGCGAATCCTGGATCTGCCCTTCGAGGGCGTGGACCTTTTTCATTTGTCAACCAATGACGAGTTTAAAAGAAGAAAACCTCCACTCAAACTGCCAAGTCCTTGGCCATCCTGACAAAACCTGGACAGAATTCTTTCTCTCAGTCCCAGGGCAGGACCTAGTTCAAGCCCCATGCTTTCTCCGGCTTCAAAGGGTTTCGGACCGCAGCACACAGAGGTCTGACAGGTCACGCAACGGCAACAGGAGGAAGCAGCAGCAGACATTGCACAGGTTTCTCTCCCCCTGCCTCTGATGCCAAAAGCAGTGACGTCAAGGTCAGGGACACAGCTCGCCTGTGTCCCCAACCTTGACATCACATTTGACTCTGTTCCCAGACACCTGGAAGCGTCTTTTCAGCAACCTGTGGATCCGATCCGTGGTCTCCACAGGCTTCAGCCTTCCTCTTCCTTTGCCTTTACTTTGCCTCTACCATCCTCTCCTGCTCTTGGTTAGATCGGGTTCTCCGGCTCCTTTACGAGTGGTCCTTTCGCTCTTGGAGATGCGGGCCATAGAACCGGTTCATCTTTTAGACAGGGGCTGCGGGTACTATTCCAGGATTGTTGTGGTACCCAAGACAACCAGGCTGGCCTGAGGTTTGCCCTGGACCTGTCATTTCTAAATCTGTTGTTACCGCTGGAACGCTTCAAGATGATTACTCCTGCGCACGTAGCCAAGTCTCTGTGTGCAGGGGACTGGATGTGTTCCCTGGACCTCAACGATGCATACCTGCATGTACCCAGCTACCAACCGCATCAGAGGTTTCTGCAGTTCATGATTATGTCGTACCACTTTCAGTACAACGTGCTTCCCTTCGGCCTGAACTCAGCCCTTCGTGTCTTCACGAAGTCAATGAGAGCAGTGTCAGGCCTTCTCTGCTTGGAGGACCATCAGCTGTACACTTATTTGGATGCTTAGCTGGTGAGGGCGGGGTCACCTGAAGAGGTGGTGCACTCCTGCCAGAGATTGGCGAATATCCTTCATCAGCTGGGTTTCTCCCTGAACCACAGTAAGTCAGTTGTGCCCATCTCAGGAATTGGTCTTCCTAGGGTTGCTTTGGAACACTACCATTCAGCGGGTGTTCCCTATGCCCGGGAGGCTCCTGTACCTCCGCAAGGCGGTGGGGAACTTTCTGGCCAACTCGACCACCTCGGCATGGTGGTACCAGCACATTCTGGGCCTGATGGCCTCCTGCGTGTTCAACGTACAGCGCCCTCGTCTCAAGATGAGGCGCCTCCAGCTCCACTTGGCAGCCAATTGGGATTAGGCGACAGGGTCTCAGTTGGACATGATCCCAATACCATTCTCCTACTGCCCAATCTTTGCTGATGGATAGCAATGTTTCAGTGGGAGCCCCCTTCACCCAACCGGAGCCTACCCTAGTGGTGACAAGACTCCTCCCTTTTGGTCTGGGGGGGTTACTCTGGGGGGCTGTGCGATTCATGGAGCATTGTCCAGGACGGAAGCCCTCCTGCATATTAATCTGCTTGAGCTCAGGACTGTGGGCCTGGCCATCAACACCTTTTTGCCCCTCATCAGGGACAGGTCTGTTCTGGTCAGCACAGACAATTCTACTATGATATTTTACCTGAACAAGCAGGATGGCACCCGTCCCTCCCTCTTTCCCCCTCTGCATGGAGGTGGTATTGATCTGGGAATGGGGCCTGACCGAGGGGATTTAGATTTCAGCAGTCCACCTCCTGGGGACAGCAATGCAGAAGCAGACCAGCTGAGCCGCTTGGGGTTCAACACCTACGAGCGGGAGTTGCACACAGACTCCTTGTAACCCCTGTTCCAGCGTTGGGGGGTTTGTGGGCCTGAATTTGTTTTCATCCCCTCCGACCAAGTGCCCCCAGTTTGCTTCATGGGCAGGATGGGGTTGGTGGTCTTTGGGAGATGCCTTCCAGATCTGTTGGCCCGGCCGCAGGGGTTATGCTTCCCCACCCACCCCTCTACTCCAACTGACCCACCTCAAGTTCCAGGCTTCAGTGGATTGCAGTCTCTTCCAGATTGCCCCCCACTGGTCTTTGAGACCCTGGTTTTCGGATCTGCTGCAGCTGTGCTCCCAGGCTCCCGTCGACCTTCCGATCTCCACGAGGGGATTCCTGATGCAGCAGGCTGGGCGGTGGAGCGTCTGGAGCCGGCAAGCTGGCGCTAGTGGCCTGTCTCCTAACTAGCTGAGGCTTCAACATGCTCAACTTTCGGATGACAACTGGGACATCATTTCGCAGGCCAGGAGGCTCTTGACTCGGTACCAGTATAAGAGTAAATGGGCTAGGTTTTGCAATTGGGCTTGTGATAAGGGTCTGGACTGTGTCACCTGTCCCCTGGTTGACATACTGGCTATTTCAGCACACCTGGTCCGTTCTGGACTTCAGGTGAACACTTGCTGCACTTATTTGGTGCCCTTGGGGGCTTACAAGAGTTCCGCTGAGCATGTGTTTTCTGTGGCCAACTCGGTGGTGAAGGCCCACCTTAAGGCTTTTTCCCCTGGTGCATAGGCTGCCCCCGTCTGGGACCTCAATGTGGTTCTGGCGGCTTTGCAGTGCAAGCCTTTTGAGCCAATGGCCTCTGTGGACATCGGCTAGGTGACACTAAAGACGGTTTGGCCAGCGGCTCTCACCTCTGCATGCAGGGTTAGCGAGCTGCAGGCGTTGTCCTCGTGCAAGCCCTTAACCACGTTTCACAAAGACAAGATCATCTTGCTCACTCACCCAAACTTCTGATGATCTCTCCATTTCATCTGAATCAGATCATCTGCCTGCCATGTTCTGCCCGAACCCGCAGTTAGAGGCAGAGAAGGCTCCGCATTCCTTGGACCTCAAGAGGTCCTCAAGTTTTATATCTCTCGGATGAAATCCTTCAGAAATTCTGAGGCATTGTTTGTGAGTTTTGGGGGCTTTTCCCTTGGCTCTCAGGCTTCCAAGGCTTGCATCGCTCTTTGGATGTTCCAGACCATTTCGGAGGTTTACACAGCCTTGGGCAGATATGTTCCTTTCATACCCATGTGGTCAGAGCCAAGGCCATGGCCGTCGCATTTCAGCGACCTGCTTCTTGGGATGTCACCAGCAAGGAGGCTACTTGGGCAACTCTGTCGGCCTTCTGTAGGTACTAGTCACTGGACACCAGCTCCAGGTGTGATGCTGAGTTCGGTCAGGTGGTTTGAAGAACCTTTTTGCTTCGTCCTAGATATGAGGCAGGTTATCACAGCTCCACCCTATGTTCTTGTTTGGTAGGATCACCCACAAGCATGGAGGAAAGGGGACGGGACGTATGAGTAATTAGTTACTCACAGTGGTCACTAGAGTACTTATAGTCCCTAGTGCCCTTTCCTCCATACGTCCCACCCGCCTTCCCCCACTAGTATGCCAATGGCTAATATGTAATAAGCGTAGCCAGGTTTCTAAGCATCTAATGTCTTTAAATGGGACTGAGGTGATGCGCCGGAGGGCTGGGCCTCAGCGGGGCATTACCACACCCGACGCTACGTCCTGTGCGCTTTACTAAATTTAAAGGTGAAGCTCAATTTTTCGCTGCCAAAGGTTCCGGTACGTCCCCATGTTGGGGGACGCCCACAAGGATGGAGGAAAAGGCACTAAGGAATAAGAGTACTCTAGTCACTACGGTGAGTAACACTAATTTCCCTAAAACTATGGGTATTCTCTCTCTGATATTAACTAAGATGCTAGTCAGTCAGTCGTGAACTATCCAAAAGTAATCGGTCTGCTGTCCAAAACTATCAATACTGACCCTACCACTATGAAAAAAAAGAACTCTAGTCAGGAGAATGACTCCCTTCTCCTGAGGGTACTTCTAATACCATTCTTTAATACCAATAGTCTTTGTTGACTTCATGGACCAGAATTCTTCACTTCCTTGGTTATGTTCCTTCGTTGGTTGACTTCTTGAATTAAGCTCTTCAGTTCCTTAATTGGGTTATTGGGTTTTCTCTCCTCTTTGGTGATCCTTCTCAGGGATCTCTCATTAATTCCCCTTTCTTGGCTGCAGCTCTCTCATCTTTATTGTACTTTACTTGCGGTGTAATTCAATTTCGTACTTTTTTTTAGGTTCTGTGCCATCTCTGGTTTTCTCTTCATCACTATATTTACTTTGTAGAATATGATGAATTACTTGCCCCCCCTTCCCACAGTATTTTTATCTTATTGTGTCTTCTCTCATTATTCAGTTGATCAACAGTTCTTTCTCTTGAATCACAATATTTGAATCATCTTTGCTTCACATTTAGCTCTATTTCATATTTGATACTGGGACGAGTTAACTGCAATATAATGCCCTCCCTGGGTACTCCTCGGCTTCCCGTTCTCCCCGTTACCTTTGCTTTGGCAGGAAAATATATTCGGGATCCTTCTTCCATGGAGACCCTTATTGTGTTCACGACTCGCCAACACCACCTTCTCCCTGGCGTCTCTCTCGCTGTGCTTTCCTGTGACTCTGTTGCAGTGTCCCGGTCTCCTCTTGCATGACCGGACACCCCACAGGCTTCTCAGGTTGGTGATATCAGTGATGTTTTTTGGACTCCTGGTACACCACAAACACCCTTTCGTAGTTTCACCACCACATCTTATTGGGCTCCTGCCCTTGTGCTTTGCGTACCGCTCTATGATGCTGGGCATGTTCGAAACTCATAGACTTCCTGATTTCCTTCTCCATCATGATGGAAGCAGCATGCCCCCCCTTCCCTCAACTTGCATACATGTTTCTCTATCCCTTTCATCTCGTTCTCTAGGGTCTCTCGAGTGCAGTTTTATCCACACACTCAGCTCAGTGATTTAAAGAGACATGATTTGTTTCCATAAGATTACCATATCTGTTATTGTGGTTTCTTCGTCGCAATCCCATAACTCACCGGATGTGGTATATGAAAACATTTCAGGGGCCCCATGCAGTGGACGTGTTCCATGACCAGTGGATCCTGTGGTTGTTGGACAAGGTACACATCGATGTGTGTGTTTTTACACTGGTAAGTCTTGGGAAGTGCTGTAGCTAGTGTTCCGCCTTCGTGTTAACCTCTGCTATATGAATCAGAAACAATTGATGGGTTCTGCCTAGTTACGTGCTCTAAAGCCTGTGATGGATATACATCCACTGTACTGACTGGCCGTGACCACTTCTCTCTTTTATGTTATTATAGTAGTCAGCTGTGCAAAGCCAGAGCCTTAAGACTATAACGACATGTGTTGAACTGGCAATGTTTTTTAAAATTTTCTAAAAATGATATAACATCATTTGAACATGCAGAATATAAGTGCCTGATCTGTAATTGGTGCGGTCATTCTGAGGAATAACTGAGTAAAAAAACAAAAACGCTCGAATTATTCAATTAATGTTGTGATACGCATTTCTCTCACTCGCAATTGTGATATGCCGAATTAGATGACTATTGCAATTATATACTGTATATACAGGAATGAGTGCCAAACGCATGTAGTTGGGAAACAGATGTAGGAGAAATTTGTTATGCATGTGTTGAACATTAGGCACATTGGGTCACATGCACATGAGTAGTCTAGTTCACATTAGCGCTCAAAATAAACGTATTGATGGCCAAGTGGTGGTAACAGGGAATTGTTTGTCCTGGACTTCTTGTGCCAGCTAACTCCTTTAAAGGGAAAATAGTGTAGATAATAATCACTTGTTTTATAGGTGAGAGTGATGCAAATAAAACTACACCCCCTTATGAGTCGGGTGATGAGAACTAATTTGACAACTGCCAACGAGGGGGGGCTATCACTATAACTCTCGTGGAGACTTGAGAGATCATGAGGGTTGGATGGCCCTGCAAGTATCGAATATGTTTGTGACAAAACCCATTGACTACGAGGCTTTACTCACTGAGCTGAGAGTGGGAGAGGTGACAAATGGATACATGGTGGGCGGTGACATATACTGAAGTTCCACCAAATGTGCTAAGCATATAACTGCTATGACTTTCGAAGGAGAATGTGAGGAATTATATGAAGAAATATTTCTTTCTGTGTAGTAAGTGAACAGGGGTGGGATTGGTTAGGTTTAATATAGTTTACCGTTGTGGGATATTGCATAGTAGGTACTTGGATAAGCGCAGATGGACTTATGTCCAAACTAAACTTAAATAGCACTTGCGGAAATGTTATGTCAGTGATTGGAATGGCATTGTGAGATAGATATGCACACCACTGATAACATTGATAAATGGGAAAACATATTTGTTAGAGATCAAGAGTCATATGAAATATTTTAGACCTTTAAGTATAGTGAGGAAAAGTTGAGAGTGCTAGTCGAGCTTGAAATAATAAATGAGAGGGACAATTTGGGTAAGATTGAGGTACACAAACTTGAATATGAAAGCAACAGAAACAAGGATATATTTACCTGTAACTAATGTTGCAGGAATTAGGGGAAACATGGTCAATGCAACAAAAAGGGGGAAAACAAATTGTTATACGAGAGAAGGTAATTTCTTTTGTTTGTGGAATGTGATTTGAATGGGTGCTGATCTCTGGGGGATATGTTGAGCATACTGAAAAGATTGGTATTCAGTGGAGGCTTGGAGACTTACTCCAAGTTATTAGATTATTGATATATTGCTGTGTTTTGTGTCTTTGTGTTGTCTTGTCTGAGTGGTGTTTTGATTGTTTTGTTTATTATTCAGATTTCAAAATGATTGTCTATTTTCTATTTACTTTTTGGCATGAGGGAAATTCGAACAAGATATATTGCAACATTTACTACATCCTCTGTACTCGCTTATGTTGATGTTGTATGATGGTTAAGGCTATAGGTTGTTCTTAACAAGAGGTTGTAGGGAAGAGGAGCTGGTTAATGAGTTGAATAGGAGATGCGAGAGCCAACAATAATAATGTGGAATGTAAAGGGTTTAAATTGTCCTCGAAAATAGAGAAAGGTGATGGCGCGGATATGGAGGTCGAAAGCAGATATATTGTTTTTACAGGCAACACAATAAACTGATGAGGTTAAATAATTCCTGACTAACTCTAGGGGGGGTCATTACGAGATTCGTGGTAAAAATCAGTTTTTACCGGCATGGAGGCAATACCGGGTCCGGGTAGCAATGACGTTGCTAACAGTGGGCGATTATGAGAATGCGTGCATGCGCGTAGCGGCATGCCGGTAATGACAGTACCGGCTTGCCGCAGAAGTCCCTAAAACATCCCTTAGCGGCATCATTGAAAGCACTGACAGTCCTTCCGCCTCCGTCCCCCTCCAAATAACGGGCCCAGCATTAGGGGGCCCGCTAATAGCGAACCCGCTAATACTGGAACCGGAAGTAACGTCATTGCGCCGGAACTGGAAATGGCGCAGCGGCCATCTTGAAAAACACAATCCATTGCCATCCTCAATACACAGGACCTGGAGCCTCAAACCACCACTAGAACATCTACTATACCACCAGCACCATGCCAAAGGCTATTAAGAAAGGGGCATCCCGGCAGTGCAAGGAGCGGTTCTCCGAGGATGAACTGAACATGCTCGCTGACACTCTGGCTGAGAATGCAGAGGTGGTCTTTGCCACAGACCTGAAAAGAGCAGCACAACTTAAAAAAAGGAGATCTGGGAGCAAGGGGCCCAGAAAGTCAGTGCAGTAGGCAACACCCCCGCACAGTAAAGGACATCAGAAAACGTTGGGACGACCTGCACCTCAGAGTGCGTAATATCTTGTCGGCCAACCGGAGCCAAGGCCTGGCTACTGGTGGTGGCTCTATCGCCCCAATCAAACTCAGCCACTGGGAGGAAACCTGTGCCAGCACAATCGGGATGGAGTCAATAGAAGGTGTGGGAGACATGGAACATAGAGCCACGTCATCGGCAGATGGAGGTGTGTGTCCTAAGGAAACACTGTATTGCAAAGTATGATGATAGTCCACCAATGTGACTGTGCCATGAGGCAATGCATGGCCCATTACATACACACGCACGCACACACACACACACACGCACACGCACACGCACACGGACACGCACACGGACACGCACACGGACACGGACACACACACGGACACACACACGGACACACACACGGACACACACACGGACACACACACGGACACACACACGGACACATCGCTGCCAAGATGCCGTCCCCAGCACTTACACATCCACATGCATGCAGCATGCCTATGCCATACCTGGCACACACCACAGACGGGGAAATGGCATGTGTCACACTGCACGCAGTCCACAACACAAAGGCATGTCTCACAGCAGACACCACCTCACACATGTCTGAACGTATGCCTGAGCAACCCAACCAAATGGCAGATAACCTGTATGCCACAAGAGTAGGACAGCAAGTTATCAAATGTGTACAACTGCACTAATGCCATTGTATGCATAATGCATGTACAACCATCACTGATGCTGTCCCTTTTATGGTCCCCCACAGGCCGACATACCGACAGCGATGCAGAGGACTCTGCCGCACAGGCCACCATACCTACCAAGGGGCCAAGTCCAGGGAAGAAACCAACAGGCCTTCCACCTCCAAGGGCACTGTCAAGGCAGATCAGCAACCGGGGAGAAAGGCACCACTGGATGGCAGGGAACAGAGGCGTCATAGCTCATCCACTACTCCACAAATTCCAACACCTGTGGTATCCGCAGCTGTAGAGCCGGTGGCAGATGGGACCCTGTCTGCAGCTACCAGTTTGGTTGGGAAAGCAGCTGCCACTGTGCCACAGAGTGGCGATGAGGTCCTTTCACAATGCGAGGTCTGTGTCCCTGAGGAGGACAGACGCTCCATGGAATTCCTTGGCACACCCAGCCCCACCCAAGAACAACAGTACACCCCCATCAGCACACCTGATAACACGTCTCATGCCCAGTTGGGAGGAGAGCCTGAAGCAGAGGCCTGGAGCCCCACACAGGACACAACAGATTTAGGCCCTTGCCACAACAGCCATCCACCTCCACAGGGGTCCGGGACAGGGAGTTCAGGATGACACAGATGGAGGCGCGCCAGCAGGAGTTGACTGGCCTAGTGAAGCAATATGTCACTGATGGTGATGTGACGAGGAGGGAGGCCCGAGACAACACTGCGGCCATGAAAGGGTCCATAGAGGCGAGCACACAGAAGATCTGTGAGGAGCTGTCGGCAGTGCGGCAGATCCTTTGCAGCATTCCAGATGCCATGGAGGCTCTGCGTCCTGCCCCGACAGTTGAGCAAGCGCCCACAGAAGCTCAACACAGACAAGCCCCCTGCGCAAGTCTGTGCGCACCATGCGCCGCTCCAACATGCCTCCTCCGGAGTCAGACACAGGACATTAGTTGCAGGCTCAGCCTGCATGTGCACAGCTATGCAGACTGAAGTGGCATAACATTGCACTCCACGTGTGGGGGAGTTGTGGGGGAGGGGGTGTGTGGGGGAGTTGATAGGGGAGGGGGTGTGTTGGGGAGTTGTGGGGGGAGCTGGAGGGGGGAGGGGCGTGTGTGTGAGAGGTGGAGGGTATGAGCACTATTTACTGTTTACTCTTAAATACACCCATTGTGTACCTGAAAAAATACTTGCCTGGACATTCCTTATTGTGTATGTGTCATTTATTGGTTTACAGTGCATAGTGTCCATGTACTCCCACACCCAGTGCACTCAGTCGCACATTCATGGCACCCTCAGCACCCATGTGTCTTAGAAGTATTGGCCACAGCATGTCCCTCCTGTGCATCGCCACTGCGATGATGTGCAACCACATCTTCTTCATCATCACCTGGTGGTTGCTGTTCAATGTCAGGGAGCAGAGGCACCTTCCGTCGGATGCACATTTTGTGCAGCATGACGCATGCCCTGATGATCTTGGCAACCTTCTCATGCCTGTAGAGGAGTGCCACACTCGACAGGCTAAGACAGCGAAAATGTGCCTTCAACAGGCCAAAGGTCTGCTCGATGACCACACGGGTACGGGTATGGGAACGATTGTAGTCCTCTTTGTGCCTGTTCTGCAGGTTACGGACAGGGGTGAGGAGCCACGTCTTCAAGGGATAGCCACTATCACCTGCATGGTTGCAAAATAAGGTATGTGTTTGTACTATTCACACATGCCTGCAGATATTTGTTGTTCCACATGCCACAATGTGTGCTGTGCCATGGTCTTATGGTGTGGGTTGCGTCTTCAAGATGATACAGGGTGTACACTCCCTTGCTGTTACTCGTGCACTGTGGCCGCATACCACTGTGTTTTTTTTAATTAGTGATGTGTAGTGATCAGTGTGATTTTATTACTGGCAGCGTTGGCAGTAGTCTCAGCATTATTTGTCAATCAGCACATATTATTCCCATGGTGACATGCAGCGCTACTGTGGTGGTGGCCTGTGACAAGCAGTGTATTCCCTTGGTGGGATTGATTTTGTGCACTCTCATGGATGGTTGTCCTGTGTTGTGAATTGCTGCGGACATTTACATTGTGCACTCACAGCATGTTGCTGGATTGTGTTACGTAGGGTGAGGTCTGGTGATGGGTGGTGGACGTGATGTGGGATGTGGGCTGGGTGAAAGTTAGGCATGTTGTAATTGGTGTGCAGCTTCCATGATTGCTACGGGAATTGGTTGTCATGTTCAGTTTGGGATGCTTTGGGGCACAGTGTTTTGCGATGTGGACTTTGTGCTGTCACCACAACAATGACGCCAGGGTGGTGTGTGCATCTCTCTCCCCCCATTACACTGCCATGTGCCTGTCATGCGACTCACCAAGCAGCCAGGCACGTCGTCCTGCATGTCGCGCCATGTAGCGTGGAGTTCCGCAGGACCATTGAGTCATGAGTTGATCCGGGAAATTGGGCACAACAATGTGTGATGATCTTGCTGGAGTCACATACCATATGTACATTGATAGAGTGATATAGCTTACGACTGCGGTACAGCACCTCCGTGGCATGCAGGACCACCAATTCTGCATGGTTGCAGTCAAGTGCACCAATACCATGCCTGCCAGTGAATGGAAGCCAACTTTTGTGTCAAAGATCTCCTGGGCAGTCTGTTGTAGGGATATGTAGTTCCTTGAGTGCTTCAGGAGGGCATCCAGCACTTGGTTCAGCATGCGAGAAAATAGGTGATATGCCATGCATGTGCCCCACTGTGTGCTGGTAGGTGCCTGTGGCCCAGAAGTGGAGTACAGACACTACCTTCGGTGGAGGGGGGAAGGCGGTGTGTATTTCAATTGGGCTCACAATGTCGTCGTGTATCATGTCCACAATGGTGGTGATGGTGTCCCGGTCCAGACGGTACAGGGTGTGGATCTGCTCAGGTGTTAGGTTGAATGGACTGGCTCTGATGCAAGGGATTGGGGGCTGCCTGTGTGGTACCACTGGCTGCACTGGTAGGGCTTGCTGGGCCTGTCTCACCCTCCTCCTCCTCCTCCTCCTCCTCCTCCTACGTCTCCTCTGTGGTGCCTGTTGTTGTTGCTGGTGTAGCAGTGCAAGCATGTCCTCCAGCCCCAATATTGCTACTGCAAGTGGAATCATTTTGGTGTGGAAAGGGGTGTGGTTTGTGATGTTCTCCTTTTGTGCTGGGCCAGACTCCATTGCCTCCACCTGTGCTGATTGTGTGCACCTGTGGCAGTTGGGAACACTGAACATTGCTGTTTGCGGGTGGTTCGCGATGCCGGTGATGCCGGCATCCCTATAACCTTATTACCAACTTTATGATGCCGGTATTTGCATGTCCGCATGACTTGTGATGTCCTCCTGTTAGCGCCATCCCGGTATTGCCGGACTGAACGGCTGTGTGCCCGCGCACATGCTCGTAAGGGGGTGCACGGTATCAGCGGTGGCGCTGATACCGGGTTGTTGAGTCGTAATATACCGGAGCGGCATGCAGTGCCGGTAATCCCTTACCGACATCGTTTTTCCATTACCGCCTACCTCGTAATGACCCCTTAGGTATCGTATGGAAATCAAGGGGAGTTAGCATTTTGTTTAGAAAAGGTTTGCAATTTAAGATTGACAAAATAATAATGGATGGGGAAGGTCGAATGATTTTTGCGGACACAATTTGCAGTGGGAGGACAATCACATTAGGATGCGTTTATGGGCCATGTCCACCAGTGACGTTTTTTTGTTGTTGATGGGATCTCAGGACTATTGCGCGAGGTGCATGGAGAAACAATTATTTTAGGAGGTGATTTTAACTGTATTCATAATTCTGAATTGGACAGAATTAGTTAGTGTAGATAGACAAATCTCGGTATATGTAAGGAGTTTGAGTTTTTTCTTCAGAAGTTTGTCCTGCTGGATATATGGAGGGTGATGCATCCATCCACCCAGGAATATACATTCTTCTCTCCATGACTCATTCTCAAGTATAAATTATATGTTGTTCAACAAAAAATTAATAGATATGGCCCTTAGTGTTGAGTATTAGAGAAAGGGAAATTTCATACCACGCATTGGTTGATCTTCATTTAAAGATTGATAGAGAGGTACCTTCTTTTCATAGATGGCGCTTGAAAACAGGGATATTGGATGAGAAAGGTGTGGCAGAGGGGTTTCAGGCCTATATGGAAATGTTATTTGAGGAAAATTAAGGGTCTGCAGAATACAGAATTGTGTGGGACAGCTTCAAGGCCACAATGAGGGGAGAATTGATTAATATAACTTCATATCTCAGGAGGAAATGTTTGCGTGAGCTGTAAGCAATTGAAACAAAATTGTCATGCCTACAGCAAAAATATGCACGATCAGGGAAAGCCAAAGATAGGCTAGAGATGAATTAAGTTCAAGAAACTTTAGCAAACAAAACCAATGTGATGGCAAAACTGGGTCTCTTTTTCATAAGGCAGAAATGTTGCGAAGGTGGAGACAGAAGTGGGCGGTAATTAGCTAATTTAATGGGATAGTGGGGAAGTCATTTATTCAGGGCATTGAGAACGAACTTGGCCAACTGATTTTTAGGAATGTTGAGATTTGTAAGTGTTTTAAAAGATTTTATGAGAAACTTTATACGGAGGCGATATCCCTCTCGCAGCCTCAATCAGAGGAATTCTTTGAATTTATAGGCATCGCTAAATTAACAGCGGAAGATAGTATGTCTCTAGAGGTGGAAATTGATGTGAGTGAAGTTTTGTTGGCAATTGAGAAACTCAAGGTAGGGAAATCCCCAGGATTGGATGGCCTGCCTGTAGAATTGTATAGAAAATGTAGTGAATTTCTGGCTCTTATCTTATGTAGACTGTTTAACTCCTTCGTAGAGAAGGGGGAGATGTGCCAGTCAATGAGCAAGGCCATGATTACGCTTATCCCAAAAGAAGGGAGGGACAATAAAAAATGTGGCAATTACATACGAATATCCTTGCTGAATGTAGCTGTAACAATATTTGCCAAAATAATGACAAATAGATCAGAAAAATATATTGGGAAAATAATCCGTGAGTCACAAGTAGGGTTTATGAAAAATAGATTTGGGTATGACAACATTAGAACACTCATTGACATAATGAGTCTACACCCAAGTGAATTTTCAAACACTGCATTAAGTTTGTATGGACGCTGAAAAAACTTTTGACAGAGTAAATTGGGACTTCTTGAGATTTACAATGGGGAAAAATTGGATTTGGGAGTCATTTTGTTGGGGGCGGTCACTTGCCTTCAGAGTGCAGCGAAAGCATGTATTGGGGTGAATAATGAGTTATCTGATGCATTTCATCTAACGGGAGGGACAGGCAGGGCTGTCCCTTATGGTCATTATTTTTTAATATTGCTTTGGAGCCATTGATAACTTTTATACGTAATGAGCAGGGAATCAGGGGTTTGAGGTTCGGACTCAAAGAAGTTAAAGTACTTTCTTATGCAGATGACATGGTGGTGAGCCTTTCTAACCCGGAGAGAGGTAGTGTGGCACTGAAAGAGGCTTTTGAGAGAGTGGACAAGTTAACAGGACATAAGGTTAACTGGGAAGACGGAAGTGTTACCACTTTCTATGACCTGCAGAAGAGGAGATTGTTTTCGGATTGGCACTTTAAATGGTTGAGGCACATGTGAAATATTTAGGAGTATATCTGATTAAAAATATAAGGAGGTTGGTGGAATTTGATGTGAGAAAATTGGTGGAAACTCTTCAAAGGGATATTAGGAAATGGGAGCGACTAGATCTGGGAATTTGGGGATAGGTCAACGCAATTTAGATGTCACTTTTACAGAAAGTGCTCTATGTGATGCATTCCTTACCTTTAAGATTCTCCAGAAAAATGATTAAAGAAATAGAGTTTTTCAAAGCTTCCTCTGGGGTGAGAAGAAAAGACCGAAGATCCCGAGGTTCATTCTGTTATGTAATGCTAAAGAGGGGGGTTTTGGATACCCGGATCTGGAAAAGCATTATAGAGGATTCATACTAAAAAAGGCAGCCCTCTATATGACACCAGACAATGAAAACGAGCCAGCTTGGTTGACAATAGAAAGGGATAGATTCTCTCAATTTAAGTTAAATAGTATTTATTCAGTAGAGAAATTGCCAGAAGGAGCAGGTAAATGACCATCCATTGATGTGACTAGGGAAATGATAGCATGGTGGTTGATTAATTTTAATGGAAATATATATCTAAATTATAAGGCATCTATTTGGCTCAATCGTGGCATAAAGATTGCAAATAAGACAATTGGCGAAGCTGGATTTTGATAGGGATTTTAAACATAGGGGATATAGTACATGATGGATGAGTCCTAACGTTTGAAGAGCTGCAAGGAAGTTTTCATTTAGCAAAGAGAGAGGGATAGGTTCAGAGAGCTGGAATCTCTTTCGAGTCCGAGACTAGGAATGGTGTCTATACCATTGGAGAAGGAGCCAGCAGGTTGTGCTATTGTTCACGCATAACCGCATACAGTATCCACGTACCCAAATCTTATGCCAATGAGTAGCTGCGCTACTGAATCCTGGAAGAAATTGCTGAGAAAAGAACTGGGATGTAAAATTACGGAAGGGTAATGGGGGCGAATGTGGCGGGTGGGTTATAAGTGTAAATTGGAAGTCACGTTAAGAATTATCCATCAAAAAAATCTTAGGGGGGCTATATTGGACACCAGTACGTATGTGTAAATTGGGATTGATTGATGATGATATATGTTGGGGATGTGGAAAAGAGAAGGGGACACTTATTCATATGTTATGGTACTGCTCCTGGGAACTGAAATTCTGGAGTGTGATATTGGATAGACTGGATGTGATTTTATCAATAAGCTTCCCAAGGACACTGTTGCAAGTATTGCTGTTATCAGATAGTGGGCGGTATGAGACTGCTCGGCAATTTGACCATTGTATTGACAAGGCACTTGCGATAGCAGCAAAGCCGGTATTGAAAGCATGGAAGACTAGGAAAAAGCTGCATATTGAGAGCTCGATCAATGATGTATTGGTTGGTTTTGTCAGATTTTGAGCAAGTAATGTTTCATAGACTGGGTACAGAGGAAAAATATTTGAACCTTTGGACACCTTTTAATGACTTGTATGATAGTTGAACGTTGGGCTGATTTATGAGTATTTTCAATCATTTGGAATTTGAGAGAAGTGGGACTTTAACCCTGTTTTCTTTTTTTCTCTTTTTTTTGTCTTTGTGGTTGTTTGAATGTTTGTTCTGTGTTACTGTCTGGTGTATAAGAAGGTTTTGTTACTGAGCTGGCATTGTCTAGGAAGAATTTTGTCCTGATGGAAAGATTGTATAACTAATTAAACAGGATGAAGAGTGATCTAATAGTTACTTATGTAGTGGTGTATAGCACATTGATTAGATTGTTCAAAGAATTCTTTGTTGTATTAAACCATATTTTGAAGGGATTGTGTCCTCCGACGTATTCCTTATCTTTGATAATACGTTTCCAGCTTGCTGGCCTCAGAATTTTTTTTCTGTAGAGGGCGCTGCGCGTCGACGTCCGCCGAGTCGATGTCCCTCAACGGCCACCGTATCGGCGCCGACGTCACCATGCCCATAAATAGCCACGCGCTGCGCCCGTTGCTCAGTTCCGTTTTACCGTGCTTTGTGGGGCCTTGGAACGTCGTTGCTCAGTTCAGTCAGGTTTAATATCCATTTCGTCTCGAAATATTCCTTATCGTTCTCGATGGCTTCTTCATCAGAACCGACGACGCCACGATCCGGCTTCAAGAAATGTCGAGACTGCGGTAAAAAAATGTCAATAACGGATCCACACAGGGTCTGTTTATGGCACTTGTGGTCCGAGCACCATTGTTCGGAGTGTGAGGACTGCATGTCCATGACGACGAAAGCCCTGAAGGAGCGAAAGGGGAAACTCGAGAGAGGTAAGTCAGCCAAATCCTCTTCGAAGGTTTTGTCGGCTGAGTCGAGGCATTCGTCTCCTCACCGTCGAAAACACTCCCATTCTAGATCTCGAAGCAGCTCCCACCATTCGTCGAGATCTAGACACTCAAAAAAGAGACGTCGAAGGTCCCATTCCTCGTCATCTTCTGTGTCCCCAGAAAGAGTTTCTTGTCCCACCAAACACAGTTCTCAAGCTGAGTGGGAGGAATTCAGAAAGAAAATGTTAAGCGTCTTCGAGAACGCAGCCACGACTCCCTCGAAGACAGCTGAGGGTGATACCCCGGATGAAAAACCCAAAAAATCAAAATGCCGCGAGTCGCAGCACCCGGCGAAACATTCCACCCGAGAGTGCCATGAGCCATCGGGTAAGAAGGCACCGTCTTCGACACCGTCGTCGAAGATTCCTTCGATGACGCCGTCGTCGAAGATTCCTTCGATGCACGGATCGGCGCCATCGACGCCGTTGTCGAAGGGTTCCTCGACGCATCGGTCGATCGACTCGACGTCGACGCCGATGAAAGAGAGGACCAAGGCTCCACAGCCAACAGTGATTTCAAGGGCCTCCGGCACGACGCCGAGACCGTCGTCGATGCCCTCGAGTAGGATCCCGACCCTCTCGAGTTCTTAGAGACCCCTTCCAGTTTTTTCGACGCCGTTTTCGGCGCCTTCGAAGCCGGTTACATCGGCGTCGACGACATTGTCATTTTCTCGTCCAATAATGACGAGTTTAGCTCCTTCGGCCCTAGAGATGGGCTTTACTCCATTTCAGAGATCAGAATACCCTGGTCTTTCTTCAATTTATGAAGAAGGGGAAGACTCTGACCAGGAAACATTTGGTTTCCAAAGAACCACACTGCCTACTGCAGAGGATTTCACCTCTGAAGAAAGAAGGCTGAAGGATCTACAGGAGTCACTTCATGAGGCAAGTGGACTGGACACTTCCCCAGAAGTGGAATTTGTAAAACCAGATCCAGGGGAACATGCCGAAACACCATATAGAACCCTGATGGCAAGAATAATTGAGTTTATGGGTTGGTCTGCGCCTTCACCTGTTTTCCAACAGGATGATCTGACAGATATATTGGACAAAGGCCCACAGGAGGACCCGGTGGTCCCCTTCCATGCAGCCCTACAACGAAAAATTGCATCCAAATGGGAAACCCCCAAAGTTATCCCAGCAGTCAATAAAAGATTGTCGACAAAGTATAGGGTAGCGGCTGCTGACCCTGAATACCTGTCAAAACACCCGACCCCAGAGAGCCTGGTGGTTCAAGCGGGAACTTCATCCAGCAGTAGGACTGCTTACCCTACTGTTCCACAGGATAGGGATGACAAGAGGTACGAATCTATGGCAAAGAAGGTCTTCTCTGCCTGTATTATGGCGTTGAAGTCCATCAACGCTACCTGTACGCTCGCCAGGTTCAGTCACACACTATGGGAGTGTGCTTCATCGGCGGCTGACTGCATAACCCGAAGGAGAGGAAAAGGAAGCCTTCCTTAACATCATTAAAGATGGCAAAGATGCCATGTGCGAATCACTTCAAACGGGCATCGATTCCGCTGAAAGTATCAGCAGGGCCATGGCGGCAAGTACAACAATCCGCAGGCATGCGTGGTTGCGAAAGTCAGGCTTTGCCCCTGATGTACAGGCCAGACTTTTGAATATGCCCTTTGACGGCTCTTCATTATTCGGGAAAAAGGCTGATGACAGTCTGGAAAAGTTACAGACTTCTAAATCAGCAGCAAAATCCTTAGGAGCTGCTATCCGCCAAACTCCTTTTCGCCCCTCAGGAACCTCTGGAAGAGGAAAGTCCTTTCGCTATTATTTCCGCTTTCGGGAAAGGCAGAGGACAGCCGGCTCAAAGAGGCCAAAGGAGATCCACCTGAGGTGGACAGGTCAAAAGTACTAAAACCGCAGCAGCAGCAGGTGCCTCTTTATCCTCGGCATCTGCATCAGCCGCCCCCAAACCACTCTGAGGCCTTCACACACAAGACACCTGTAGGGGGCAGGTTAACTCACCATCTGACAGAATGGCAGGCTATAACGTGTGATGCTTGGGCGTTGGAGACAGTTGCCCAAGGTTACTGCCTACCCTTTCTACACATCCCTCAGAGTCATCCACCGGGGAACAGCTCCCTAAAAGTTCCAGATCCGCTCCTCTTGCAGGAAATTATGGACCTGCTATAGAAAGGTGCCATAGAACCGGTACCTGTAGCGGACAGGAACAAGGGCTGGTACTCCCCCTACTTTCTCATACCAAAGGAGGACAGAGGACTGAGACCCACCCTGGATTTACGAGAATTCAACAAGTTCCTCAGGAAGGACAAGTTCAAGATGGTAACTCTCTCTCAGATCCTTCAGGCCCTCCAGCTCCAGGACTGGCTGGTATCTCTGGACCTTCAGGATGCTTATTTCCATGTGCCAATCCATCTCAAGCACAGGAAATACCTGAGGTTCACAATTGGCAACTTTCATTATCAATTTTCGAGTTCTGCCATTTGGGCTGACCTCCGCCCCGAGGGTCTTCACCAAGCTGATGTCGGTAGTGGCGGCGAGTCTAAGGAGGGAAGGGATCCACGTCTATCCCTACCTAGACGATTGGCTGATCAGGGCCTTAACTTCGGAGCAGGCCCAGACCCAGCTAGATTATGTCTGCCTCTTCCTTCACAGACTGGGCTTCTCGCTCAATTTAAAGAAGTCACAGATGATACCATCTCAGAGACTCCAGTTCATTGGAGCGGTCCTGGACACTTCCCTGGGAAAAGCCTCGCCACCAGAGGTGAGGGCTCAAGATATTCTGCAGATGGTCACCAAGTTTCAAAATGCCCAGCGTCTCCCAGCCTTCGACTTTTTGAGGTTGCTAGGCCTCATGGCATCCTGTATCTTCCTTGTGCCAGAGGCTCGCCTGAGAATGAGATCTCTTCAGTGGGCACTGAGAAGTCAGTGGTTACAGTTCTCAGGGAGAATGACAGACCTCCTCCGGATTCCGGACAAGGTAGCCCACGACCTTCAATGATGGGCATATCCAGAGAACATCTTGAAAGGAGAACTGTTTGGCAACCATGGCCAGAGATAACAGTAGTCACAGACGCCTCGCTCACAGGGTGGGGAGCCCATGCCAACGACCATCAGCGGTCATTGGTCTCCATCAGAGTCCAGACTACATATCAACCTATTAGAGCTGAGAGCGATCAGAAAGCTTTCCTGCCATCAGTACAGGGGAGAAATGTCCTGATAATGACGGACAACACGGTGGCCATGCACTGCCTCAACAAAAGAGGAGGCGTAGGATCACTGTCACTGTGCAGAGAGGCAATGCAGCTCTGGTTTTGGGCAATTCAGGAAGGAATCTCTCTATCGGCAGTCCACCTAGCCGGAGAGAAGAATTTGACAGCGGACGCTCTCAGCAGGCAGAGCACAGTCTCCCACGAGTGGGAGCTAGCTCAGGAAGTCCTTCAAGAGATCTTCGCCCTTTGGAGAACCCCTCAGGTGGATCTGTTCGCCACAAGCACCAACAGGAAGTGCGATCTGTTCTGTTCAAGGGAATTTCCCCCGAGAGGAGCTCTAGGAGATGCGTTCGTAGTGGACTGGGAGTTTCCACTCCTTTACGCGTTCCCACCAGTCCCTGTTATTCCTCAAATGATCAGGAGGTTGAGAAGATTCCGGAAAACCATGATCCTAATTGCCCCGGATTGGGCCAGGAGAACGTGGTACCCGGACCTTCTAGATATGTCCATCTGCCCTCCAATCCGTCTTCCACTCAAAGAGAATCTTCTCTCGCAGAAGGGAGGTCAGGTTCTCCATCCAGACACCAGAACCCTCAAGCTTGGCTTCTGAAAGGTTGAGGTACAAGGATTGGGATCTCCCTGATGACGTCATGGAGGTGTTGCTTTCGGCCAGAAGACCAGCAACAAAGTGTTTATACCGCTGGTGTAGGGAAGAGAATATCGACCCTTTTTCATGTGGTACACAAACGGTGTTATCGTTTCTACTCTACTTGGCAAACTCAGGCCGTCAAGTTGGCACTGTAAAAGGCTATCTCGCAGCGCTTTCTTTCTTCAAGCGCACTGCGGAGGAACCATCGTATTTCAAAATTCCTCTAGTGGTACAATTTCGCAAGGGTCTAACTAATGTTTACCCTCCAAAACCATTCCAGGTTCCATTATGGGACTTAAATTTAGTCTTAAACTTCTTAATGGGCACTCCATTCGAACCTCTTCACTCTTGCGCATTGAGATTTCTCGCACTTAAAACTGTTCTACTGGTAGTACTAACATCTGCAAGGAGGGTGAGTGAGCTGCAAGATCTCTCCTGTAAACCCCCACATACAATCTTCCACAAGGACAAGGTTGTCCTACAGGTGAAGCCGAATTTCCTCCCAAAGGTGGTTTCTGAATTCCATATTACTCAGAAAATTACCTTGCCTTCATTCTACCCTCCTCCCCATCCGGGGAAAGAGGAGGAAAGGCTACACAGTCTGGACCCTAGGCGAGCTCTCAGCTTTTACATCAGCAGAATGGCTAGGATCAGGCAAGCAGACCAACTGTTTGTAGGATACTCAGGTCACAAGTTGGGACTACCCATAACAAAACAAACCATCTCCAGGTGGATTATTTTGGCCATCCTGGAATGTTATAGACTAGCAGGGAAAGAGCCACCCCAAAATCTCAGGGCTCATTCAACCAGGGGTATCGCAGCCTCTTCGGCTCTCCAGAGAGAGGTACCGGTCCGGGACATATGTGCGGCTGCCACATGGTCGTCCGCACATACATTCACAAAATTTTACTATCTGGATTCCTCCACTGCCCAAGAGACCAGATTTGGCAAGGCCGCATTACATTCGGTCCATCCCTAAAGGGATACATAACACTATCACTCCCTCCTCCAATTACATACCACTGCTATGGGAGTCTATCAAAGATGAGGAATACGTCGGAGGACACAATCCCTTCGAAGAACAAGTTACTTCTTACCTGGTAACGTTCTTTCGACAGGATGTTCCTCTGACGTATTCCTTATCGCCCCTCCCATCCATCCCCCAGTGATAACTTTCCTTGTGGTTGCAGCTTTCGCTCCTTCAAGGTTACTAACCGATTCAGGCATGTCTTTTCTTATGCTACAAAACGGAACTGAGCAACGGGCGCAGCGTGTGGCTATTTATGGGCATGGTGACGTCGGTGCCGATACGGTGGCCGTCGAGGGACATCGACTCGGCGGACGTCGACGCGCAGCGCCCTCTACAGAAAAAAATTTCCGAGGCCAGCAAGCTGGAAACGTATTATCAAAGATAAGGAATACGTCAGAGGAACATCCCATCGAAAGAACGTTACCAGGTAAGATGTAATTTGTTCATCTGATTTGAAAACATCACATAAAGACGGAAGTCCTTTTCCCCAGAGGGGGAGTCTCTCACGGTGAGGTCCCACTTGTGAGGGTATTGCATAGCTGGCTCACCTCCCTAGCCTCACAGGAAGGGGCTCCCCCTTTGGGAGGAGGGCCGAATTTCCTCGATTAGTCACAGCTCTCACCAGCCTCTTGACCTTTGCAGCAGAGGCTTCCTCAGAGGCTGTCAGCAGCCTTTTCTTGTGCCAATTATCCATTTTTAGCAGGATCCATGATGTGCCTTCTCCTATTGTTCACCCTTATCATCTCTTCCTTGTAATTAGACTAAATTGGGTATTGCGTATTGACCAGTTATTCCCCTCCCTTTTTTCTAGCAGGGATTTGGCTGTGTGTTCTAGGGCTTCTCCTTCTCCCATTAATCCTTGCAGCCATGCTCTGGCCATGAACACGGGAAAATCTCATTGTTAGGAAGGATTTGGTTGCCATCTTGGATTTGTAAACCAATGTTATTGGGTGGTCATCTTATATATCCCACCTCATTCTTAATCTCCCAGCAATACAACAGTCTTTCTCTTCTTCATTGGCTCTCATTATAAGTCAGGCGTTAAGGGTTTAACGGCGCCGTTGGCGCCGTTAACCCTTATCGCCTGATTCACACTTTAACTCCTGCTTTTTGCAGGCATTAAAGTCCAAGGCGCTAAGCGACCTGGGTGCTAATTACGGCACCGTAATTTACGGTGCCGTAATTAGTGCCTTCCCCATCCCCATTATGCCCTATGGGGCAGAAATGGGAATGGGGAAGGGCAAATGGTGAATGGGGAATTACCGCCCCACTCACCTTGGAATGGGTCGGTAATTCCCCCATCCACCATGGCGGAATCCGGCATGGACCATGGTGCTAATAGTAGGAAGAATGGTGGGTGGAATGTTTTACAGAGGTCAATAATAAACTAACATACGCCTTGACATTTCTCCTTAAAAACATTGAAGATGACCTAGCCAAATCACATGAAAAAATGGACTTAAATACTGGCTAGTGATTTGTGATGTATTTTGCCTAATTCAGTGTTTATTTCTTTTATTACTTTTATTATTTTAATTGTTTATATTGTTTATATTCCTTACTTTGTGACATTCTCTGTCTTCTTTTGCCTATTGGTCAATTATGATACTTTTTTTATATATGAATAATTAATAATTAAATGTGATGTCATTTTCTTTAAAGGTTTTTTTATAAACCAATAAAAAGAAAAATATATAGTACCATGGTCCACCGCCTAATTTGTAATGAGGGCCATTGTGTGCCTCTCTTCCTCCAGTCCAGAGCCACCAGAATTTTCCCCAGTCCTACATGACCCTCCTTGCCACTGCAGGTGCTGCTGTAAATTTCTGGCAGCGTTCAGAGACACTGGCTTGCAGAAGCAAATTAATTCACACTTATGAATGTTTTTGTCATAGAAGGAACATTGAAAAACATGTTATACATCAGAACAGAGTATATTCTAACCTTTTGAAGTCATGCATTTCTTTGTAATAGCTACTCCATCAATTATGTGGGTTCAGTGGCATCCTATTTGGTCCTAGAGCATGATGCTTCTGCATATAGATCTTGCAAATGTTTAACCATAAATTACTTGATTACTGGCACTAAGCTAAAGTTAAATAAATTGCAATTTAAATAAATTGCACTTGGCCAGAGGTTCTTTTACTTTGTGGCCACCTGTGGAACTTGGTGCAGTGGCTCCAATCTCTAGTCAGTTGCCCACCTCAGCCAAAGTAGTAAGAAATATGGGTGTTTTGCTGGATACGAGTCCGTTCATTAGAGGCACGGATCTTCCCCACGGCCAAGTCGTCATCCTGCTACTGTTAATTAATGTCTGCACTTGGCTTTCATGCGTGTATGAAGTAATTACTTGATCAGTATCTTCATTGGGCTCCAGGAATGCCCACTGAAGCACATGGCCATAACGCCTTCATTTTGTGACACCCTGATTCAAATAAGCGAATCTGTGCATGAACCTTCCTGTACACATGCAGATTGGCGCCATTAGACTGCAAGTAAGGGGCATCTCGGTGGAGGAACTTCCAGGTAAATGACTATGGTTTGGTGGGTTTTAGAAAGTAGTATAAAAAAAAACACTCACTACAGAATGAGAGTTCTTTCTGACCCTTTTCACAGAAGCATGCCAATTCAGGTAACCGATTTCAGGGTTGATGCCTACGTCAAACACAATTCAACTTAAGAACTTGGCTGAGTAAATCAATTAGTTATATATGCCACAGCACACCAAATAGTCATTAATAATTAACTGTTATACATATTTAATTATGTTCCCACTATTATTGACCTCTTTGCTTAAGCAAAATCAATACATTCTTGAGCACTTTATCTCACAGGTGTTTGATGATTGCCAGTTATAAATATGCCACATGAAATCCGTTGAGCAGTTCCAATTTCTAGTTCATCAACAGTTGTTTGTGTGACAACCAATTGATTCAACTTGAGGCGACAACCCAGTAAGCTCTGCAAAACCTCTGGCAGTTGCATGCTTTAAAAAGCATCTCACTTTTGAGCAATAAAAAGTACTGTTTTCAGTAGCTCACTTTTCCAGCATGGGATCTTACATCTGGAATGCAGGTGCTACTTCAAGTGTTGTAAACGTCACATCCTTCCATCTTCAGAGCTATTCAGGTAGGGAGAAACGTGAGTACATGGTGGTACAAAGGCATCCGTATAAAGTAGAAAACGCAGAATATTTTGACATTTAGTCAAAAGTTCTAATTGGCACAGGAATGCCATTATTGACCTCCTCTCAGTCTATAAATACTGGTATTGACTGCATTACAAAACCTCTAGCTTTCAAAGCAGACTGGGAGACTGCAGAAATTATTTCTCTGCATTCAGGAAACTGCAATGTCCTATCCCAGCAAGATTTTTTCAGTCTTTGAGAAATCTTTTTTAATAAACCTTTAAAATGAGACCGGAACCATTTTATTGAAAAAATGCTAAAACATGGAAAGATGAGTTTACTTTTCCGTTATACCTAATGCATGATCATGTTAGGTTCCATTTCAGCCAAGTTTATAGTTCAAATTCTTACCATATAAAGCAAAACTTGTTATTTAGATACCAAAAGAGGGCGTGGGTCGGTCAGAAGGGGATCTTGGGGGGTAGGGGGGAGTGACACAAAATTAAAAAAAAAGAAAATAGTTTCGACCAAATCTACATCGAGGAAGTGCACATGCCAAATGCACATGAGTACACATAGTCAATCATTATATGTAGAACCATGCTATAAGAAAAGCTTCTGTGAAAAGACACTTCTTTAAAGAAATAGTGTTGACAAAAAGAAGGTAAGAAGGGTGACCAATGTCCAACCAGTAAAAGGACGGCCTGATTTGGCGTGTAACTTAACTTTAGCGATCACATCTTCTCCAGGACTCATTTTATCTCCAAAAAGGGAACATAAATTAAAATTATTCAAACCACAGCTGAATTTGACAGAGAGAAGTATTTAGTGGCATAGAAACTAACATATCAAAGAGAAATATGAGTTGTTTGAAGCACCAAATAATTCTCTGAAATCCACATAAAGGACAATAGCGAAACACGCTAAATGTTGAGAGGCAAAGTGGAGCCAAGAAATTCCAACAGGGAAAAGGGCTTTGGAGTCTATTGGGTCAGATGGTTTTCAAATAATGTGGAGGGATCGATAAGGAAATTGATTGCAAATGTGTTTTTGAGCCTATCCCAGTACACCTGGTTGGCGATGGGAAATAGTCCAACAAGAATGAAATACTCCAACAAATAATCGTACTTACAAAGTCTTGTTACAGGTTATTTAAATGGCTATAAATTGGCCGCCCAGTTAAGGATCAGGATGTATGAGGCAAGAAATTATCATACTTAACCAGACTATGATATTGGTTATTTTGATACTGAGCTACACTTTCGGCTGTCGAAATAAGACATTTTTATTCTCCTGTTTTGCCTTTAAATAAGTTGAGATCTGTGAATCATTTTGTTTTTCAATTTAATCCATTTCCCTTTAACCACAGCATTGTGTAAAATAATACAAGATGCATTGAGAAAAGGAATAATGTGTATTTATCTTTACATCAATATACATCAATAATCAATATGTTCACACAAGGAATGCACAGCAAATTTCTACCCTGTATGCACCCCCCCCCCCTCACTGAGTGAAGAATCATTTCTGCAAACTGCTGTACAATGGATGCGTAATTTCTCTCAAACAGGATAAAAACCTCCATATTCCAGCGTTGTACTGAAACGCCATTTTTCATCACATGCGAAGTACCACAGGAATCCGATTCAGCGTTGCATATCCCCCTCTTTGGACATCATTAGCAAACCAGACTGCTGCAGATGATGCCAAAATAGTCTTCAACTTCAACCCGGGCTGAACAATTCCCTAACTGTACCTTGAAGAAACTTGCATCTAATAGACTGGATGACCCAAACAGACTAAAACTCAATCCCAACAGGAAATCATGATCTGCTCAATGTAGAAACCTACAGCTCGTCACCAAATACGTGTCCTATTTTAGGGATGGCGATACTATGCCAACCCATTTTGTCACAGCTGTATGGAAATAAACCCTGTCTCTGCAATTGCTGCCTGTTTCCTTGTTGGATTATTTGCTGATGAGCTGTGGGGTTCTGCATCAACAATCCTTTATCCTACTGCAGTGCTTGATCTGGGAGAGATGGGAAAAGCACTCTCCAGCCTTCAAGATTATCAAAATCCTTGAGAATGCTATAGACAGTTCTTTGGTTCAAAGCATTGGTCAGTAGCTGATCGTTCTTCCATGTCGGACTTATCTGACACATTATGCCGTACATTTGTTTTCCACCCATAACGTTTTCCGTCTTCACCATGGTACTCTCAAAATTGGACTATGCCAAAAGCATCTACATATGTTCTAACTTCTTGGTAGACAGCCTTCCAAGAACACCAAAGACAGACTCCTGCTGAAACAGGAAAGATGGGAATACATAATTCCAGCACTGTGCATCGGACCCTTTACTAGCATTAATTCAAGCAGAAGATATAATTCAAAACATTGAGTGTTGCACATCGAACCTTCCATGGCAGTGACCCAGAAGTAACATTTCATCCAACATATCCTGGGAACACCTGGGAATGGTGCAGAGTGGCAGCCTTTGGTCTGGCCCCTTTGTACAACAGAACAGACAGTGGAGGTATTTAATTTGCTCTTATGGCCACCAGTGTATGGAACACTTCACACTCAGGGCTGGCTGACCATCCAGAAACATCCGAAAATCTAGCTATTGACTAGGCTGCAAGATTGAAAATAATTACAATATTGCCTTCAGCTGCCAGTCTGGGACAGAGTTGGAGATCATGCACACCCATAACTTTGACAACTGAACTGCCAATATACCAAATTTCTAGGGTACCATCCTTCATTTCTGACACTTCAACAGGACACATGTCGGGTCTACTACCCCTTTGGCCAAGGGGCACACTAGCTTAAATTAACAGAAATGGACACAAACATTAATTAAGCAAGATGGACTTTGTATACTGCTTAATCAACTTGTCCCAAAACAATAGACATCAGCACATGCTAAGAGTAGCATCCCCCAATCCTCACACTAATGCAACATGACATGCCCTGAGTCTGTCCCCGATCAATGGGAATATGATCTTAAAATTATAAGGAACTTCATATCATGACATACGCAGGAATGCCTACTACAACTAATGGAACACCCTTGGTAATGCTTACTCAAAACTGATACAAATAGCCCCAGATTATTGCATAGGTAAACAATGATTTTACATGCAAGATGATGCCTTTGTTACTGCTTATTCAAAACTGACGCAAGAAAAAAGCAGCAACAATGGACCCAGTTGCCCCCTCATTATCTCACTAATCCTCCTCCTTTTCACCTCCATGTGAACCAGCAGCAAATACACACATAGATGACAGGTTGCTTGAACATGCCCCTAGAACTTTAACCGGCTTCATCTCACCAAACATCACATCGCCAAAATATTTAGCATTTGTGTGGCGCTTTGCAAAACCCCAAATAAAATAGTACACCCCTTCATAGAATTACCTATGCTTGTAAGATAGAACCAGATTAAAACCTCTGGCTCCTCTAAGGCACCACAATATCTTTTTGCCCCACCCCGACCAACGCGCCTACAATCCTACTGGAGCACAGAGTAGAGATGCTTTCGATGTGCATGCATTGCATCAAAAACCTCAGATTTCACATCTTGCCTCTCTCTCTCATGCCAATACTTTTAACTCTTTCCTCTCTATTAGAGCCTAGTGCCAAGGGGCTGCCAAAATGGCAGAGGTCTTGCTATAAAAGATCCAATTACAGCATATTGTGCTTCACTGCTAAACCAATACCTCACATCAGTTAAATACAGTGGGGTCTACATGGGAGAAACATAGACACAATACCCAATTGAAATTCACTCAACTATATTTTGAATGAAGACCATTTTACTGGGACATAGTCTGTCTGTTGTACTTTACTGCTAGTTTAGGACCCTAAGTACAAGAATGAATTGTAAGCTGGTTGTGCATAATGAAGGCAGCTTGGTACTACTGGATAACTGGATTTTAAACGCAGTTAGCTCAAAATGAGTGCAAATTTAGGCTGGTACTTATGATAAGTTCTGCTCTTTTTTTTATTTCAATGCGAACAAAGCTCATTGCCATTCTGCTCTAACAAAAACAAATTGACCATTCAAATTGAACAACCTTTCTAACTGTAGTTTCTAGAAAAAAGTCTGAACATTTGTATTTTGGACTTCAGCAACAAGTCAGGCAAAACTTTCTTTCTTTAAAAAAAAGGACATGCCTGTGAAACAATTGGTCACCCTTCCAAACAACAGTATTAAAATAAATAGCCATTGACACTTTTATGCTATATCGTCAGCAGCTCCTAGCCATAACAGTGCACATTTGTATTTGTTGATATCAATCAGCTGGGGGAAATAGTTATTCAGTGATATAACTTTTCATAAGGACAATGTAATATGCTGCGAAATACATCTGTGATTTCTGGATGTACCCTATGCAAGCATCTTCGAATATTGTGTTTCTCTTTCAATATGTATTGTATTTCTTGGGTATTTATAATGCGCCTATACAGCAAATGGTGTTTCAAGGCGACACAAGACAAAGAAGCTGGGGGGGCGGCGAAGGGTGGGAGAACAAGGATGATCTATATATTACTAGGCCTTGTGACATTAGGAATGTGCAAGTGCAGTGACAAGAAGTGCAGGGGGGGTGGGAGAGTGCTGGTCAGAGCGAAATGCGTTGATGCTAAAATGGGAGCGGAAGAGTGGAGAGTAAGCAAGTGCTGGGGGGGAAGGAGAAGGGGAAGAGGGCCTGTGGGCTAGCCGAGTGCTACGAGGAGGCCAGCTGGACAAGTGCAAGGGGGAAATAAGAAGCGCAGGGAATGAGGATCCACAAGCTAAGTGCAAGGACGGGCTGGATCGGGCTCAGTAGGGGTGTGGGCCCCTCCAGGCTAGTACAGGGGGAGGGAGCCTGTTAGGGCAAATGTAGGTTTGGGGATGGGGGGGTTGGTTTGAGGGAGGTCAGGAGAGAAAGAAGTGCTGGGGAAGACTGCGCGAGGCGGGTGTGGTGCCCTGTATGACTCAGAAGGAACCAGACAGTCAGACAAAATGCAGCAGAGGAGGACATTAGCAGGGGAGGAAGAGAAGGGAGGAAGAAGAGAAAAGGAGGGTCTTGAGAAGCTTCCGGAACTTGAGAAGATTCAGCTCAAGCCTGAGAGTGGCAAAGAGACCATTCCAGAGGGAGGCTCCTGCGGAAGAAAGAGAGATCTACCCCCCACTCTCTGCTTCTGACCTGCAGAGAGTTGGAGCTAGAAGACAGAAGGGCTCAAGCATGGATGTATTTAGGGATAGAGAGTTGGAGATAGTGGGGTCCCTGGCCCCAGAAAGCCTTGTGGATGGTGCAGTTGGTCTTGAACTTGATACTCGAAACAACCGGGGGCCAGTGGAGAGATTTTAGGGCTGGAGAGATGCAGTCCTTGGGCTTGAGGCCAAGGATAAGTCTTGCAGGCCTATTCTGGATTAGTTTAAGGGGCCGAAGGGAGGATTGAGGCAAATTGAGAAAGAGGCTGTTGCAGTAGTCCAGCCAAAGAGGACTAAAGCTCCGGAGACAATGAGTTTCTGGGGGAAGGTGAGGAAATGGAGAATGCCTCTAAGGAGGTGCAGCTGAAAGTGGGCCTCCTTGTCAAGGTCTGTGATGTGAGGAAAGAAGGAGAGAGAGAGGAGTCGAAGATGATGCCAAGTTTTTTTCCCTCACAAGTGGCCAGAGAGTAGGAGGGAGCAGGTGTCCCAATGAGAAGGATCTCAGTCTTACATTAAGGCAGAGATCATTGGCAGCAGCCATGCCTAAACAGCAGACAGACAGGAATGAAAGAGGAAGAAATGGAGGAAGTGTAGGGAAGCTTGAAGGAGAGCTATGTGTCGTCTACATGTTAGCAGACGCTTTAGGGTCCACAGGAAATGACCAGAACTGTAATCTCCTCAAACATCCTGTGATGTGTGGGATCAACAGAACACTGAAGATTCAAATTATGTTTCATTCCCCACTTTATTTTGTCAAAAGCAGGAGTTGGATAAAGGCTTACAAGGGTTAGAGCAACTCCAGAGGCACATCTGTCAATTGTGTCTAGGTGGAGGAAAATAATTGTTCAGGGTTAATTCAATGCAGGACATAATGTCTAAATCCAAATTCTTTTATTTTCAAACAGTTTCCTTGCCTCCTATACAACCTGGTGTCCGGAGTCCCAAACTTCCTCTGTGACCCTTTGAAGGTGTCTTCAGCCGTTGGAATCCACAGACTGTCACCTTCTCAGGTTCTTGAAAGTGACTGCAATATATTCCTCCGAGCAAGAACGTACCATTCCTCTTTTCCTTAGGGGGTACACAAGATTATTAACAGAAGGGCCTCACTCCCTGGCCAAGTGCTTTTCAGTCTGACTTTATTCTCACCCACCATCCAACTGACATCCTCCTAGGCTTGAGCCCACTAAAGTCTCAGTCTTGCACTGTCTTTCAGGCACGACCACTGACACTTGCCAAAGCTTGGATTAAGCTCTATATGTCTAACAATGTGTCTCCTCGACTGCCAGGATGTGAGCTCTTGCCCCCAACAGGCTAGCAACGAAGCGTCCTTACTGTGTATGTAGCCGGTTTGTTGGTGACCATCCTTGTGAGATGCTTGTTTTCTGTACTGTGTTCTCTCCACTCAGTGCTTTCTTGTATTATGATATGCAATCTGCCACCATGAATCCTCATCCTCTGTACTGCGAGTGATTGGGGGCTGCAACCTGCAGTGGGACTAGTTTGTTGAGGAGTTTGGGGAGAGTAGGCAAATTAGGAGATCATCCATATACCAGATTCAGCAGCCACATCAAGGACTGGGCCACTTCCCTTGACCCCTCCTCCTCTTCCACCCTCAGCTCCTCCTGTTCCTCCCCAACTGGGCTCATGCATTATAGTGTCACAGCCCCCAACAAATATTTAAAGGAGGACAGAAATTAAAAGGTAATGACAATAAATATAAAATCCTTAATGTAGTTCTCTAAAAGAAGATATTGCCAACGCAGGGCATACAATATAGTAATTGAATTGAGAAGAAATGATTGAGAAAGATGTTCTTTAATAAAAAAAATGGACTCATTTGAAGCATCCAAACCGTATTTACAGTAAAGCACATTTGGGCTTTATTGGACATATTTCAATGCTCATAAGCACATTCATGTCCCTAACATTATGAAACGCACCCAATGAAAGATTCATATTTTTTGTTTTCATCCTTCATCCCTTCTTTCCTCACACAGACTTGCGTCATCAAAGTAGTAACAGGAATATTATTTTGTGGCATCAGCCATTAGATTGTGTATTATATGTGCCACCACACAAAAGTATAGGGATCAAATAAGCCTCGAGCCTTCCTCCCCAAGTTGTAAACAACCTAATATTAGATGTTTGTGGTGCAATACATCTCAGACACATTCTACAGGTCAGTTCCCTAATGTAATGCTGACTAATAAGGGCCTCTTCCTCCATTTTATTATGTTCTATGGCAGAAGACATTCCACCAAACAACTGTTAGCCCCGTTTCTTTTCCATTTTTTCAATTCATGTGTAGTCTTGCAATTTATAGGTGATAAACCAGAGACTTTTCACATTAAATAAAACTCTGTCAATGCTGCCATTATGGTGCCTTGTTCTGCGTAGATGATTTTGCCACAGAAAATCACTTAAGCTTGAAAGTCTTTGATGAGGTCTCCGGTCTGACGACACCCAGTAGAGTGACTTAGGGGGCCTCCCCAAGCCAGTTGATGAGGCGACCAGGAGAGGTAGGAGGGAGGCATGGTGAGGATTCCTTAGTCACTGTTCTTTGGTCCCGGTTGCTTGAGAGTGGACATTCACAGAAACCTCTGCTGTCAATCCCCTCCGTCTGTGAGTTTGAAGCTCTCCCAAGGCAGACCCCAATTGTTAAGGACTCAGTGACCTCACCGCAGAGGAAAGAAAGTCTCACTCTCTCTTCCTGGCATCATGACAGACAACCATCTCACTATAGTCTGGGCTTGGAAAGGCTTCCCTTAAAATCAGATGGAATACATAGAGGAGAAATTCATATCACAATGTAGAACAGGCTTCTAAACGCCTAATCCGTCTGCAAAAATCAAAAGGCAGATAATCCGGGACAGTTCTGTTGTGGTTGATTACTAACCCTAACCTCCTTCTCTCTAATGGTTATTGTCCTACCTGTGGATTATTGCTGTAAGAGAAGAGAAAGAAAAGAACAAAAATGATATAAACAAATTATGGAAGGTAACTCTTTATTTGTGATCTATTGTCCAGTTCAAACATGGAATGAAGTTATAATTTTAATTTGCAGATCATAATTGTTAATCTTGATGATAATTTAGATAAGATTTAAAATGTTATTGCTTGTGTATTGAATTGAAAGGATTTACATGTTCTTATATTGTATGTCATATTTGTATAAAAAAGCTATGTATTGTAGCTGTATTATTCTAAATAAAAAAATATTCAACCATGGCATGAGGGCGCAGCTAAGGGACGAGAAGTAGTTGGGCTCAATGAAAATTTCTCCAAATCACTTTGTTACTATGCAATTCCTAAGAAGTAGTTTGCTGAAGGGAGCGGTAACTGATATAAGAGCAAGTAGATAGTGTCCCACGATAATCTGAACACTGCAGGGTCATAGAGGAGGCAAGGGCTAGAACTAAAGGGGAACACCAGGCAAAGTCAGTAAGATGGGGTTCAAAATTGCTAGCAGCTATTGAGCTCCTGGATTGGACCTAGAAGAGCCTGGTTACCTTGACCCCAACAGCTACCAGGAGATAAATTTGGCCGCCGAAGCCAGCTGTTGCCATACAAATATACCTATCAGAGATTAACTGTGTCTCTTAGAGATTTGCATAAAAGATGTAATGATAAACCTCTACAAATATGTAAAGCATGAATGGTCATATATAATGGACACAAAATTATAGTTGTCTCATTTGAAGTTAGATTTGTTGCATACTGTATATTAGTCATTTCATTTTATTGCATTTATAGAGTGACTTTCGCCAAAGGCACTGAAAAAAATATATCAAAAGCAGTACAATCATCATGAATAAATAAAAACATAAGTAAAGTCAGTAGAGGGAGAAGCCAGGGAATTAAGAGACGAGAGAAGATAAGAGATGGGTTTTGAGGTTTGATTGAAAGATACAAAGCAATGAGGTAGAACAAAATGAAAGGGGAAGGAAGTTCCAATGTTGGGGAGCCAGGAGAGCAAAACAACGGAAACAAGAAGTAGCACAGGGAGGTTTAAGAATAGTTAGAAGAAATACGTTCTGTGATCTTAGGGAGCGAGAGGCGACATAGAACGAGAGTAAGGTCAGAGAGATGAAGGGGGCCAGGCCATGAGTACATTTTAAAACAAATGAAAGAAAGTGGTAAAGAAGACGTGATTCGAAAGAGAGTAATGAAATCGAAAGTAGGGAGAGTGTAATGGAAGACCGAGAGGGTAAAGAGAAGAGGAGACAAATGGAGGAATTATAAATATGAATGTGGAATGAAGTGGAAGAAGATGGGAAGCAAGAAGACCAATCAATAGAGACAAGTAGTAGTCAATACCGGAAAAGACAAGAGAGAAAAGCAGATGTTTTGTGGCATGAAAATAAAGATAGGGCGAGAGAAGGATCAAAGATAACGCCCAGCTTGCGTGCATATGGCGAGAAAGGAAGAGAAGATGGAGGAAAGGAGAGAGAGGGTGGGGAAAGACTGTGAGAAATAGCAGAGGCAAGAAAGATCAGAGCCTCCGTTTTAGAGGGATTGAGATGTAGGAAAAGAGCACATCCAATTTTGAACAGCAGAAAGACAGTTTGAAACAGAGCAGAAGCAAAGGATGAAAAAGAGAAAAAGATCTGGGTGTTATCGGCGTACAGTTGAAAAGAAAGATGGAAGGAGGAGATAAGAGTAGAAAGAGGAGCATTATAAGGAGAACAAGAAAAGGACCAGTTACCACACATTGAAACACTTGTGTATATGCGCGTTACAAATGCCATATCATATAATACCGAGCCTTGAGGAACACCATATAAAAGAGGGAGTGAAGGAGAAGAGGGCCCATCCCAGGTTACAGAGTAGGACCATAGGGAGAGATAGGAATGGGACCATTCAAGAGCAGCCCCTGAGATACCCATGGTAGAAAGGGAGGAAAGTAGAAGAGGGTTATCAACCATGTCAAATGCTGCAGACCAGTCGAGAAGAATAAGAATAGAGGAGAATTTAGAGTGCTGAGCTGTGAGGAGAGAGTATGAGATGTGTAGAAGAGCAGGCTCAGTAGAATGAGAAGGGCAAAAGCCAGACTGAAGTGGGAGGAGGAGAGAATGGAGATTCAGGTAGCAGATTACCTGAGCATAGGCAGCCCATTCATGAATTTTTGAAAGGAAAGGCAGAAGACAAATAGGGCGGACGTTGGCAGGAATAGAGGAGTCAAGAGAAGATTTTTTCAGAATGGGAAGAATAAGTGCATGCTTAAAGGTGGCGGGAAAGCAAGAATTTGCAAAGGAGGAGTTAATAAGAGAGGTGAGATGGGGAAAATGAGGATATACTTGAAGGATAAGAGAAGAGGGAAGAGGATCAGAAGGAAAAGGAGTAGGATGAGCGCGAGCAAAAAGGGCAGAAGTATCAGAGTCATCAAGTGGAGAGACTGATGAAAAACAATGTAGCAGTACAACAGACAGCAAGAAGGGAAGGAGTAACAGAAGGAATGAAAGCGTGGAGGTCTGCTACTTTAGATGTGAAATAGTTTGAAAAGTCAGAAGAGGGACGAGAAAACAGATGGATCAGGCACTTTTAGGAGACAGAATATTGTGAAGGAGCTGATCTAGGCAACAAGGGTGGTATGATAGGGAGATTGTGAGTTCTGAAAAATTAGATTTTCTTTTTTTAGCAGTGGGGAGAGCAGAGTCAAACGAGGCATGCAACGTTAAGAGCATAATCAATGGGGCAGCGAGAATTTGTCCATTGCCATTCGGCTTTATACAGACTGCAGTGAAGGGAAACCAGATCTGGAGAGAGACGAGGCTGTGGAGTTTTACAAAAAAGGGTGTAAAGGACAAATTGATTCAAGCACCAATGGCACAGAAGAAAGAGTGCTAGCAGCTAAATCAGAAGAAAAGGAATTGAAAAGCGAGATTGTTTGAAGAGAAGAGTGCAAAGAAAAGGAAAAGGATCGAAAGAAGAAAGATTGCGGCGAGTAAAGATAGGCGACTAAGGAGTAGGAAGATCAGGAGGGGAAACGGAGAAAGAAAGTAGTAAGTGATCAGAAGCGTAAAAGGGGCAGGAAGACACAGGAGAGGGAGGAGGAAGTGAGAAAACAATTAAATCTAGGCAGGAACCAGACTGATGAGAAGACGGGGAAGAAAGGAAATGCAAATGGTAAGAGTCAGCGAGTGAAAGAAGCAAAGGGAATGATGAGTTAGCGTAGGGGAGTTTGAAATCCCCAAGGAGAAAGAGAGGGGGAGAAGATGTTCAAGAAAATCGAGTGGACCAGGGGGACGATAGACGACAAGGAGAGATGGGAAAGGATTAGGAAATGAGAAAAAGTGATATTCAAAAGAAGGGAAACTTGGGAAACTAGGAGGGGGTAGAAGAGTCCAGAGAATTCCTGTGCCCCCCACCATCCCACGCCTGTATGGGCGAGGAGTTTGAGAGAACAAAGTGGAAGCAGTATGAAGGGAGGCTAGAGTAAAGGAGTTGTCTGGGGTAATCCGCGTTTCAGTTAAACAGAGGAAATGTAAAATTAGAACGAAGAAATAAATCAAGACTAGAATGAGATGTATTGCAAACCGAGCAAACGTTAGCACCTTATTCTGCTGGAGCAGCAGGGAAAGTAAAGAGACAGTAACAGAGATTATTGCAGTAACAGATGTAGCAGAGTTATGTAGTGGCAAAGATGAGACTAATTGGGAGGTACCAGCAAGAAGAACTACCAGAAAAGAAATGTAAAATAAATTCCACATGGCCAAGGGAACACACAACTACTGACACAACGGTTTAAAGGGTTTTATTAATGATCATATCTTTCTTTATTGTGTTCAGTCAAAGTACTTTTCACAAAGCAGATTCAAAAATACATATAAAAAAATACATAAAAACACATATAAAATATACACATATGAAATATACACAAAGTAATTAAAGAAACATGCACCAGCTATCACGTTCAAGGTCAAAATCAAAATCTCCCTCATTTAACATTTAAGCATCACCTTTGATTTTAACCATACTCGATATAAAGCCAAGTGGGCAGAAGTAGATTCAGTGTTCAAACAATAGGCCCAAAATTACTTTGATTTTATTGTGGTAAATTGTGAACTAAAGACACAAGCTCCTGAATGTAAACAGGACCCAGGCCAGCACAGTTGGCGGGAACGTGCCTGGGGGTTTCAGAGATGTCATTCTTGCAAATCTAACATTATCTCTCATCATAACGGAGTTTATGCTGCGCTCCCAATATAGACTTATAAGTAGCAGTAAAAGGAATCAACGTACAGCTGGATAAGGACATAACATATACGACCGCGGCTTCAGATCATTATAATTTACTTCCGATGCATAGTGCTTCATGGGATATAGGTAGTCGAAATTGGCATTCCAGTCCCACAATTTCAGTTTCTTATTGAAATCAGCAATAAGACCTCCCATTGAGAATTCTGAGTTGAAGTCCGGAGCCAATTCGATGATCTTAAATAGCTCCTGCATTGAAGCCTCATACTCACTCCCCATCCTTATACCACCAGAGCCTTCTCCCAACAGAGTATCAGAAATGTATGAGCAACCCTGGTTTTAAAGAACACCTCGCGCTTCCTAAGGACCATCCCCGGTAGGGAGATGATGCCCAATTCTAAGCGCAGATATTCCATGGATACAGATTGGGGTAGTTGCAACATCTTTCACCAGAAATAAGCTTTGATTCAGTATAACCACAACCAATTTTTCATGTTCAGAGATTCAAGCCTGTACAAAACTGCTGGGCAAAAACATTGGTTGTACACAGTTAAGACCCCTTTCATAGAAAAGCCTGCCGTCTGAGTGGCAAATCTATATATTAAACCTGCCAGTTGTTTGGCCTTTCTGATTTTAGCTTCCATTATTAGAGAGTAATTCCCGGTTGAGGAAGCCTTCTGGCCCATATAAACATAAATGTTGGTATATTCAATGTTGCCTAGGGGGTGGGGGTTACTCATCTTAACTCTGTTTATCTTGCGACGGATTACCAACATCACTTTGGTTTCGTTTAAGTTGATGATCCAGTCATTCTCCGAACTATAGGCCTGCAACTCATTGATCACATTTCTCATACCAGAAAAGTTACTGTCAAAGACAACCAAATCATCAGCATATAAGAGAGAGGATATCTTAGTTGCCCCCTTTCTAGGCAGACAATTAGATTGCGCGTGTAACCTGATCGGGAGATCCGACAGGTATGAATGAAATAGCCTGGGAGCCAGCACACAACCTTGCTTGACTCCCCTGCTAAGTCGGATTGATGATGTAATAACCCCTTGATGTTCCAATCACACATTGGCAGAAGTATTAGCATGGAACAAAAAAAGGATTTCCAGTATCCTATTAGGACATCCTAACGCTTTCAATTTCACCCACAATTTGGCCCGTTTTACATAGTCAAATGCAGATGTGAAGTCTACACATTTCTCCTTCCTGGCTCTGGCCCTTAGCAAAAGCACATCCACCAGCCTGATGTTATGCAAGGTGGATGAGTCCGGCCGAAAGCCTGTCTGGAATCAGTACAACAAATTCTTTGTCTCCACCCAATTCCATAAGGCCTTTAAAACCAGGCTGGCAAAAAGATTGCCTGTAGAGTCAAGTAGGGAGAGGAGTCTATAGTTGCCAGGTATCGCCTTTCTTGAATACAAGAATCAAGATCGAACAGCAGCAAGAAGCGGGTAGTCTACGTTCCTGACATATTTTGCCAAATAGTAAATGTAAGATTGGAGACCAACCATCCAGGTCACAATAGTTGAAAAGGCCGTTTGGGTCCGCTGTCCTGGGAGAATTGGGAAGTCTAATAGCATTTCCAATATCTATAATATTACATGCAAGCAGCCACTTCTCGCCTTCAGTTTCGATCTCAATCTCTTCACTAGTGTGCGGGCTAGAACTAACATATCGTAGCCAGCTTGCTACTGGAATGTGATTGATCAGTGATGATGTTGAATTCCCCTTGCTTTGGATAAAAGTTGCCATATCGTACACCTGTTCTTACCCACCAGAACTTGTACCATATGTTGCCATTTGGCATTGGTCGCAGACCTTTTCCACCTACACAATCAACTTGTGTACCTCTGTTTAGTCCTTGGGATTAAGACCTTCTATTCTCTCGACGGGCCACAGGGTTTTGTAAGTGCTCTAATCTCTCTATGCATGAGCCTTTTGGCAGTGCGTAGCTTAATGTAAAATGGTGCTGACGATCCTCTACCACATACCATGGGGTTTCTGATCGATAACGATGCAAACGTAAGGATTAAGCCGTAAAGCCATTGCACCATCCCTTTAGCGGAACATTGTAGGGTTTTATTAAACATTCAGTAAGTTCTCCTGTAAGGGTCCCTCTAGCATCCAGTCTTTCACTTATTCTAGGAACCACAAGGCCTTACTACCTCTCTCGAGGGTTGTGGCTTCTCCCTTTTGCCAAGTGTCCCAAATGTCCTCCACTTCACTGGTGCTGTACTCCACTCTTCAGTTGCAAGAGGCGCTCCCCCACTGTCTTTTTCTCAGGGATTTGGTGCCCTACTCACCCATACACATCTAGGAATATAATGCCCTGCTCACTATTCTGCACCTGGGTATTTAGTGCCCTGCTCACTCTCCCAGGGAGGTTACATGTCTTTATACCGAAATATTTTATAAAGAATGAATGTATATTGAATATTTTGTAACAAAACATTTTATCGAGAATGTCCTTTTTGGGGGGAAAACCCCCGCATGCCCACGTTTACCACCCCTAAAAACCCACCCCATCCTTTTCCCTAAAAAATATTTAACCCTTTAGCACACCCCTAAATGCATTCTCTATAAAATATTTTGTTATAAAATATTCGATATATGTTCATTCTTTAAAAAATATACGATATAAAAACTGTATATACAGGGATATAGTGCTCTGCTCATGTTCTCTATCGTCACTGTAACACAACCCTCCTGAGTTCTTCTCTTTTGCCTCATCCCTTCCTCGGTGGCAAAGGTGTTTCTCTCTCTCTACCCCCCCCCGCTTCTCACCCCTTTCTTCTCTTGGGTTTGTCTTTTTCTTTTGACCTCAAGGGGCTCTCCTCTTCTCACTAATGCCCACAATTTCTCTGGGAGTCCAGGGGCTCACTTCTTCCTCACTATTCTGGGGATCCTCTCGACCTCATTGGGGCAGGCTACATTTTTGGGGTTTAGAGGGGGCTCTTCTCCCCCACACTGGAGCAGACCACCAATTCTGGGGCTCTGGGGGGACCTTTACCCCATCGCTGGAGCACACCCCTCTTCTGGGGTTCAGGGGACTCCTCTCCCTCTCTTTGGAGCAGACTCAATTGTTGGGTTCAGGGGGCCCTTCTCCCTCTCACTGGAGTAAACTCCTTTTCTGGGCTTAAGGGGTAAAAGACACTGGACCTCATCACGAGTTAGGCAGTAACGCTGGCACTATTACCGCCGGCACTATTAGCCCTATCGCCAAACCCCCCGGCACTATTATTGCTGGATCACGGGCTTGGCGGAATGGTTAGTGCCCATTCCCCATTGAGCCCATTCGGGAATTCCTCATTCCCCATTGGGCCCAATGTGGAAATTTTGCGCTATTACCGCCGGTGGAAATGGCACCGAAAATCGGCAAATTTTGCCTTGGATTTCCCCCCAGCTCAGAGCTGGGGGAAATCCACCAAGGCCATGATCTGGCGGACGATTAAATTCGGCGGTAGCACTACCACCGCATTTAAGGGGTACCACCAGACTCGTGATGAGGTGCACTGTATTTTTTAAGTCTCTGTTATATATCCCTCACCGTTCTCCCATTGGCTTAGACATTTTAAATTGAAAGGATAATAACCTCTCCATTCCAAACTAGGTGAAAGAATTCTTCGTTGATCTATCCACCATCTTGGATCTCTTTCAGTTAGCTTCCGAGTGCTGGAGCTGGTGTTTGTTAGCTGCTCTGCTCCTGCCTTGTCTCCTGGCACATTAATTCGTTTTGCAGGTTTCTGAAATTGAAAAAGCCATCACAAGGGACAGGAAAACCTCCAGTAGTCTCCCACCTGTGCAAAATCTTGTTTCACTTTGGGAAATAATGACTTATTCCTCTTAAATATTGCAGCTGCAGGGCAGGGATAACCCAGTTTTCCTTCACAAGAGCTGCAGGTGTGGTGGAGGGTGGTGGCATAAGGTAAGGGTTTTCCCTTCGAGAAACTGCACCTGTTGTCTTGGGGTAGGGTTGTCTCTCTGGACATGCATGCGTTTCACAAAAGGGTATATTTCCCTGAATCTCTGAAAGACATCTAGGAATCCACTCTCGGTTTTGGATCTCTAAACCTGATGCATTTTGGGAGATGCACTGATGCACTAGGAGTCAATTTCATTGTTACACAGTTACTAACATTTGTCCTGACGCTGTTAAAGTCCAACCCATGGATTCAGGGAAGGCACTTCAAAGTCTAAGCGCAATGCTCCTTTAACTCTGGAGACGTGGGCTTTATACAGTGGTCAAATTGGCAGTTTCCCAATCACAAGTTTCTTCACACACTAGTTACGAAGGTAACTATCCCTTCTTTACAGGCAGCACTTTTTCACACTGAGGATATACTTATATAGGGGTATTTCAGCATACCATTCACCTGCTGGGGGGGGGAACAGGAGTCCTGAGTCTTGCACAGGTAGCACCAGAGAGGGGTGGAAAGGGGGAATGCAATCCAATATGGTGGCTACGTCAAATGAAGGCTTGGTCTGGCCCAAAAACCTTAAAGTGGGGCTAGGTGCATCCAGAAGCAACACTCACAACCATGCCACGAGTACAGGTCAAAGATTCATCCACTCATTGAAACCCCTACCCAAGAGGAGAATGGAGAACAGAAGAGAAACCACACACCGCCAGTCAAGAGGGCGTTGCTTGTCAGTTGAGGCTATGTCAGGCAGTTGCAGGATAGGGTAGTGTGTTTAGAGGAGTATTTGGGTGTTGTGGGAAAGAGGGGGAGAAGGGACAGGAGGAGGAGAGGACAACATCAGAAGGGGGACCGTGGTACATTGGCGTTGAAGGTGGTAAGACCAGTGGGTGGAGCTGGAGGTGTAGAGGAGACGTCGGTGCTCGGGTAGTGGAAGTTCGGAAAGGTGAAGGCAGTGTGGAGGAGGAAGTGGCAATTTTAAGAGGCAAAGGTTGTGTAGGGGGTTATAATAGGTGCTGCATGGAGGATTGAGGTGAAGAATAGGAGTGCTTTTGTAGCCGGAAAAAACAGGAAGGTTCTGGTGGGCAAGTTCAGCCGTAGGCAGGACCAGAAGCCTGGTGGCGGGACGAGACTCGGAGGTCGGAGAAGGAATGATCTGGGTGAATGAGGATGCGAGATTTCGCCCTCATGAGAAAAGGGAGTGAGTCCAAGGGGCAAGAGAGGTGCTAAGGCATGGGGCAGCCAATGTCTGACTCTATTGCACCCTAATGGTAGTTCTATCCGTTGGCAACGAGACAAATAGTTCACCCACAGGATTTTGCAGAACCTGGACTGGCCATTAGGCTGGGGAACCACTGGGAAACCCACAACAGACTGAGAGACTTTGAAGGGTTTGGGAATCCCTCAGAAATCCAAAATGCTGCTTGAAGTTGCAGGCCTAGCAGATTCTTGAACATCGTGCTAGACCTGCAGGAAGTGTTCCTTAGCTTACTTGCTCGACCCATGGTGACGGTTAATAACGTATTTGCCATTCCTTTCTGTAAAATGGTGCATGTCACCATAGCATACTTTATATTTGGTGCAATGCTGCCACCCAAAGGCTAGGCACGCACAGTGAAACATCCCAATATTGGCCAGCAAGTTGGAGTACATGAGTGTCGGCTAGTACCTTTTGGGAGCCCTGAATTGGCTTTGGTTTCATTGTTGTTTTCACCCCTTTGTTTAATTTCTGTAAATAATGCATGTCAACTGGCCTGCCTGAGATGGACTTTTTGTTCTTCCTGTGTGTCTCCTCACATGCCATTTCTATCTTAGAAAGTGATCCTAGCTCATTTTACTCAAAGTCCCATGCATTTCTCCACATTGGCGCTTCTATCTTTGTTGTTTAAAACATTTAGAACAGATGCCATGTTTTAACACTGAAGATTATGAGGTTCATTGCAAGTGTACCGGTCTGGAATAAAAGTGGCAGTAATTCGTTTATCAGCACCTTTTCCAGACGTGAGCATTCAGAGTTGTGTTGCCGGTAACACCAATGCTGGTAACAGCACACACTGTGCCGCCGGTGGCACAGGCAACGGTATTTGCGACACCCGCCCGGACATGTGGCGGAAACACTGGCACCACGAAAACACAGGGTCATTACGAGAATGGATTTGCCAGTAACACTGGCATAAAAATGCTGATTTGACCAGCAAATATGTGCCGGAAAACACCAGCACTGCGGAGCAGCTGGAAAACGGGCCCAGGTGGGGAAGAATAGGCCACGGGTGCACCCAGGTGCACCCAATAACCACAGAAACAGCACAAACAGACTACACCCACACCAGAAACACATCCCAACACAACCATGCTGCCCTTCATTGTTGTAGCAATGGACATGGTGCTCCATGATGGAGTGCAGCTGTATGAGCTAAGGTGCATCAGTGGCAACAAGTGGGCAGGGAAATGAGGAGGAGAAGGTGGAGAAGGAGGATGATGTTGAGGAATGCTATGCAAGGGCCAAGCAGAGACTTGCTGTTATTCCCCGCACAAGGGCAACCATGAGCCCAGACAAATGACCAGATACACATCTTGTACCGCCTAAACAGGGAAACAATCGTTGAACTGGTGGACCGCATCCAGGATGACATCATGGGGGCAGTATTGGCATCCGGACAGCCAAACCCTCCTTGTTGAAGCTTGTATCAGTCCTGCACTTCACCACAGGCACGTTGCAGCACTCTGGGCCAGCTGCATGGCGTATTGCAGCCTGCATTCTCCAGAGTGCTGGTGCAGGTCCTGGATGCCCTCCTGAGCCATGTGGGCCAGCACATTGCCCACCCAACCACCCTGGCACAGGTAAACAGCACCAAGGCTCTCTTCCATGCCATTTCGGGCATGCCCAATGTGTTGGCAGCATTGGACTGCACACATGTAGAGCTGGTGGCCCCCCATGCCAAAGAGGTGGTGTACATGAAGCATAAGCAGTACCATTCACTCAATGCCCATGTGACCTTTGATACCGAATTCACCATCACACACTGCTGTGCCCACTTCCCAAGATCAACCCACAAGTCCATGGTCCTGCAGTGCAGCACCCTGCCAGCGTACATGGCGCTTTATGGGGTAAAAAGGATCTGGATATTGGGTGAGTAAAGGTACAACCACTCACACATTGCTGCATGGGTCACAGGCCAGAGGGAGAGGATGGAGGTTGGCACTTTTGCATGTCCCACAGCCACCCGGCAAATGCAGGACCAAAAATGGCATGCCCGATTAAGTACCCACGACTCACATGAACAACACGAGACATGAGTGGTACCATTGACAGGCCAATCCATTTTGAACCCATAAGGACACCTACATGCAATGCACTAGAGGTGCCAGAATGCAACAGTGTCATTCCACCAAATCAAGGGTACCTGTGCACAGTCCCACCTAGGCCCATTTAAGACTTGCCCTGGTGAGACATGGGGCATTCATACAAACACCTTGACAGCATAGAATCCACAGTCAACACCACGGTCATGCACCATCACTCACATACATCAAATCTCAATAGCAAAGCGAACGCCAATTGTCCTTGTATACTGCACAGTTTCCACTGGCATAGACACATAGCACTTAGTTGGGACAACATTGGGAGTAGCACCTCAGTGGGATGCCAGTTGGAATGGAAGGGACAGGGGTAACACGTCTATGCTGTGCCATGAATAGCATCAGTACATCCAAAGTTGGAATTGCCTTTCCATGCCTTCCATGCAAGTGAACCGTCACTTGTCGTACGTGCAAGTCCATTAATGTCCAGCCCGCATTGCGGGTGTTATGCACTGTGCACAGTCACAGCTGTGGCATGGGCATGACAGCGTACACCCCAGACAGTGTGGACATGCAGGCATATGGGTGACTAGGGGCTAGTCAGTGGCTAGTCCTTCCTACTCCCAGCAACCCTTCCCAGAGACCCAAACCCTGTACAGACAGCATGCCCTGCAGTAGCTGTTACAGGGTGCAGCATGGTGCCTGAGGCTGCACCAGTCCACAGTACCAATGTGAAATGTGCTGTCCTGCCAAATGCATGTCATGGCTTACCTTATATCTTACCCTTTGCAGGTTATTCTGGATATCTGCAACTTCCGTGGTTGATGACCCCTCTGAGAGATCCCCAGACGCAGGAGGACGTGGCACATGTGCGAACCAGGTCTATTATTGAGCAGACCTTCAGGGTCTTGCAGGCACGTTTCCGATGCCTACACGGTTCTGAGTGTGCAGTCCTGTACAGGCCACAGAAGGTGGGGAAGATAGTCCAGGCCTGTGCAAGGCTGCACAATATAAGCGTCAGTTGCAACATAACCTTGCCCCTAGATAAGGACACCAGAGGTGAACATGATGAAGATGGGGAGGCAGCTTTAGCCAGGCACAGGCACATGCAAATGGAAATGGATGCCAGGGATGGGAATGTAGCCCGTGAGGAACTCATTGACCACTTCTTTTGACTCCCCCTCCACTATGCACAACCCATGCCTCACGCTGATGTGACGTGCACAACCAATACATCAGACGACACCAATAAGGAAGGTCCAGCGATTGATGTACGTGCTTAACAAGATGCATTATATACGTGACCAAGCAGTTTACAAACCGCAAAATTCATCGTTATTAGTAACATTTTCTCTGTCCACAGCAAATATATATTAAAATAAGAATTTTCTGCCGTGTAAGCTGTGGTGTCATTTTTTACGCAGATCTAAGTATTCTACCTCGCTCTGCTTCTTCTAGAAGTGCAATCCGTTTTTTGTACTTGGATACAAAGGTTACAAAACATATATATGTATATGTAAGTTTTATTTGTATCTCGTTTCTTTCAAACCTTTAAAGAATTTCAAAAACAATAAAACAACCAAAGAATTACATTTACATAAATTAGATTAAGAACAGTGCAAGTATAAAAGTCTTCTATTAGAACATATCAATAAAAACAATTTGATCAACTATTAAATGGAAACAAATGCAGGAAGAAGTGTAAATAAATCCATCATCAAATTCTATTGCAACCCCTTGATTTGTGACTTAAAATTTGGAAAGCGATATTGAGATCAAATCAGAGCAGTGTTCCGACCCCACATTAATCTACAATATTTATAAAATGTATTTGTAAAGTGCAAAACACTGGCCCAGAGGCATGGAAGCGCTAAGACAAGACACACAGCGGAAAACAGAAAGCAGAACAAAAAACATTAAAGAAGAGAATACAGAGCCAGGTGAACTAAGAGAATGGCACAGTTTTCAGCCTGCGCTTAAAGACAGCAAGTGATGAACATGCTCTTAGATCTAAAGTACCAAAAGGCAAGTATTGTTGGATCTCAAGGCTCTGCTGGCTGGTAACAGAGTAAGACAATTGGTCTTGCGCAAGTTTGAACTCAAAATGTATTTCAGAATTTAAAAATGTATGCTTACTGTGACTAAAATATGGAAATTTGAGTATCCAATGTCGTAATGTCTCGAGACATTTTGGTATTTGACAGAATTGACAATCTGTAGAAATATGTAAATCCTTAAAAGAAGCCTAGTTTTTAGTACTTCCTCTAGTGAGAAATTGATTTAGGCAAAATCGCATGTAAAGTGCGTGTGCCTTGTTTCATGGGAATAGTATCAAGTAAGTGTTCATTTGACACTTTTGCCCAGGGAACTTAGCATATTCTCTAAATATGCTATATGTCCCTATGAGGTCAATTGTGCATCGCTAGTCAGATGTAAACCATTTTATTTTTACATTACCAGGACGATTGATAAGTTCCTCTTCAGTTGAGTTGATTTAACTGAGAAGTAAAAACATCTTCTTTCTATATAAATTTACTGAAGTAGAGGAAGCTTCTACCATCATTGAACTGAAGTCAGTATACAGATAAATACGCTGAGGATTTTAAAAGTTTGCAAAGTTAGAGAGTTGCATCCAGCGATATCTGTTACGCAAAGAGAGAAGTCTCAATTCATGCCATATGCATTTGGCATCGATTTGGTGAGACAAGGAACCTCTTTCCAACCCCGTCCCTGTAGATAGTTCAGACTGTCACCCAAGTCAAGTAAGCATATATCTAAGCCATACAACAATATGGGCTCAATCTTCATCAAATAACAGTTTAAGACTGGAAGTAACACATATTTACACAACCTAGCATATAAACATTTCATATGTGATGTTAGAAGTCAGAGCTTTACTAGTAAAGAATTCTTCCCCATACTAAGTGACGATGCATTAGTAAGATTGTAGCCCAAATATCTGAGTTGAACAGCTCAATCTATTCAATCTTTTCTAATGGTCCATGTCATCGTTTTAAACTTGTGGGCTTTAGAAAATACGACTATCTTGGATTTGTGAGCTTTCACTTGCAAATTATTAGCTAGTGCATATTGAAAAAAAAAAGATTCAGTTTGACTTGAGGCCAAAAGCTGTCCTGTCAAAGAAAATTAGGTCATCGGAAAAGGTAAGCCAATGTAACCTTGACTTGCCTAGCCACACCAATGTTATGTTAGGAACATTCCATAATTCTTCAATGTTGCTAAGATACAGATTAAACAAGGTTGATGCTAGGATACAGCCCTGTTTAACTCTGGTGAAAGTTGGAATAGATCTTGTAAGTGCTCCCTCTTTAGAAATCATGATCCTCAATGTTGTATTTTTATGTAAAAGAGCCATAAATTGTGTTAGTTCTAAAGGGATTTTAAACCTCACTAATTTATTCCACAGGCCAGATCTGATGACAGAATCAAATGCTGATGACATATAAATTGGACCAGATTGACTGTTTTACATTATAGAAGAGATGAGCCAATATGGCGGCATTTAACGGCGTCCCCACATTTTTTCTAAAGCCAACTTGAGACCTTGAAAGAATGGCTGACTGCCGCAGAACCATTTCAAGTTCCCTAAGAACCACCAGGGCAAATACCTTTGAGGATGCATCAGTGAGAGCTATTGGCCTGTATTTCACAGCATCTTGTGGTTATCTTTTTTAAAGATGGGAATTGTATGATTGTGCCCAAGATGCTGGAATAGATTTGCACCTAAATATATGATCAAATTTGATCTTCAAGAATGAGGCCCATAATACTGGGCCATTCTTCAAAATCAGCAAAGAAATACCATCAGGGCCTGAAGCTTGTGATTGATTCAATATAGATATAGCCCATCTAATGTCCTCCTCATCCCAAATGAAATTACCTTGAATACAGATGTCCACACATGGGTACATCACATCTAAGAACTTTCTCGGCAGTTTGTATTTGGCAGTGTAGAACTCGACCCATGCATCCTCAGATACTACTGATTCAATAGCACCTTGCAAATTACCCACAGATTTATTAATAGTAGACCAAAAGGATCCCATCTTATTATTAGAGATGTCTCAACATTACCTGATTTTCTCTCTTGTACATGTCAATCCTTAAGGATGTTATATCATTCCTATGCATCTGGCAGACAGAGTCTTTACTTTTAGCATATTGTAATGTAGTTAGATTTTGTCTCTTTAAATCTATGTCCTTATTCTTCAATGTTTTAGAGGTGACAACTCTGGCATCAAATGTATGTTTATAGGAACTCTCCAGAGCATCCATAGTGGATCATGCAGTCCTCTTTAAACCGAACATAATCAACTCAGTCAAAGTTGCCTCCCTCTCATAAGAATTCAAATTTGGGTCGTAAAAGACCTTTGATTGTTCAACCTCCTTTTTTAATGAACGAGTGAATCTATAAGTTTTACATTTTTGATTACATTTCAGCGATAGCCCTGGTCGATCAAAGGATAAAAGGGCCAGTGAAGGATCAATTTCATAGACTGGTATCCCTGTATCAATTTTGAAGTCCAAAATCAGATGATCACCAACCCCGGATCACATAAATTCACTGCTTCACAAATCCACTTGATTTCAGGAGAAATGTAGAAGTAGTCAATCCTTGAGGAAAAGGTGTCTCTGTCCCATGTATACATGGGTTTATCAGAGCTTGGGGTTACCTCCATTTGTGGAAGATCCAAATCATAGAGAAACTCATCCCAAGTTGTGCCTCTTTGTTCACTGAGGGAAGTTAAAGAAAAGGACATGGTCTTAGAGATATGATTGGATCCCTTAAAACAATCAGTTAGTCACCCAAAGAATAACTTATCCAGAACATGCAATCATCAATTTTTCCAAAATATCAGATAGATTTTGGTGAAATTGTTCTAATAAATGTTTGGCTGGATTCCAACAGAGATTTACAAGCAACAATGCCCACTCTTCCTCTAAGGATGTAACACTAACTGCCAAAAGACCATCAGATGAATGTACCAATTCAGTAGCTGTCATGATCTCTGCTTCCAAAAGGTCAGGGTTTTCCCAACTCCCTTGGAAGCAGATCCATAACCCAGGTTCCGAGTGCCAACCAGTCCCAATTGGGACCTTTTGGACCCAGTCCTGGCGCCAGTGGCACCAGGCTCATAAATATGCCCAGTCCCAGCGCTGGAAGCGCCGGGCTCATAATGCTTGGGTGGACTTACCTTCAGCAGACCATGCTGCTTACTTGCCTGCCAGTTGAGCCTCTGATCCTCTTCTGTTTGGAACTACTTTTCCTGTTGGGTGGGGCTGGAGCCACTCCCTAGATTCAGAACACTGGAACTCTTCTGGAAGGCAGGAACTCTTTTCTTACCAGGAACTCTTTTCTTACTTAGGCGTGGCTGTGGAAGGAGACACCTAAGCACTACAGGAGGCTATTTAAACCACACCCGGTGGATGAATCTTGCTTTGCGTTATTCTGCAACCTCTGCAGCAGAACGCTCATCGTGTCTTCTGCATCCGGTCCTGGGCCTAAGGAAAAAGGCTTACCATCCTGAATCCAGTCTTCAGCAACACCTATAAAGACAAGAAAGAACAGGTTAGCATTCCGGCATCTGAAAGGCAGAGGCTTACCATCCTGAATCCAGTCTTCAGCAACACCTATAAAGACAAGAAAGAACAGGTTAGCATTCCGGCATCTGAAAGGCAAAGGCTTACCTACTCTTCGTGCGCTCCGGGGGTCTTCACACTGCATTCCGGCATCTGAAAGACAAAAGTTTACCAACTCTTCGCACGCTCCGGAGGCCTTCGGCGCTGCATCCCGCATCTGAAAGACAAAACAAGGTGCGTTTAAAGACATTGGGGAACTTTAATACTCACGTGCCATTACTCCTTTCCACATCTAATCCAGTGGGTATTCCGGCACCCTGCAGCCGCTCCGAACTCGTACCTGCAAAATAAAAAGACAGTTAGAGCGCATAGTGAAGCAGGCAACAAGCGCTTACTTACGTGCTTCCAGGCGCTTCTATTCATCACACGGGCTCCATCTTCAACTCACTTCAGCCCGTCATCCGCCATCGCCGGAACCCTGCAAAACAAGAGACATCATTACTAAAGACTTTAAAGACATTTGAATGACTCGAAACTTACCGTTCGTGCAGTAAACGACGGACAGCAGTCCTCTGAAGTCAAGAGGCCTGCGCTACCTATCCAGTGAAGAAACTGGTTACAGCACCCTGCCCTGAGGCAGATGGAGAGCTCGGCATTCACTTACCTAAGGTGAGAGCGTTAACCTTTGGGGGTCTACAGGAGAGGAGAAGAGGAAAGAGATAGGGACACCCCAATAACCCCAGTTCATTAACCCCATATTTTCTATCTGCAGACATCTTACTCTACACGTCAGGCATACAGTGCACAGAGGTCCAGCCCAAAGAGCCAACCGGGTGCTACACATCACCTTTGAAGATACGGTAGTCGCCCAGTCAAGACCGGCGCCTCTGCGAGAATCAGGTGAGCGTTACAGTAGCTACCTGTAGGTTTATATCAATGGCAATTGCCAACCCACCACTAGGTCGTCCTAGATTAGCTCTGATCGCAAGACTGGTAAAAGTTAAATAGCCTTTAAGAATAAAGTCAGATCAGGTCATCGTCTCCTGAAACATAAGGAACTGGCATTTGTTTAGAGATTCGCGACCGTAAAGCCATCTATTGAGATTACTCAACCCACATGCATTCCAAGAAAGAATTCTAATGGATCCAATTCTAATCCCTGCTTAGTAGCGGAAAACGTTTTTAAAGCAGCTTCAGTCCAAGACCAGTCCTGGGCTTCCTTTGGCAAACCTGGCTGCTGAGCCATGTTAATGTTAAAGGATATTTGTACTGTGCACCAACACCACCGGAGTGGTCCCCTAGAGAGGCAGTTACCTTTGCGTGCGCCCTTCGGTGCTACAATGGGAAGTTGGGTACAATGAGATACACATTTCAACCCATCTTCATTATTCATCTGGAACTATGTACATCCAACACCCTGTGACCCCCCTCTCCCCAACGACTCCTCCCAAAACAACCCCACGAAACAGTCTTATAAATGTTGTGGTTCAAAGTCACCTCCTGTGCTTTGTATCATCACAGGCCTTGGCATGTGCCGGTGAGCCCGAAAGCTGCTGCGAGCGACTCCTTGGGCTGCCTTGGTGGGAGCTTGCTGGTGGTGTCACTGCAGGGGCGGAGGGTCTGATCCCTGGACACCCATGCGATCTAGGGGTGGCCTGCAGGTTGTGTGTCAGAGACTTAGCAGGTGCAGATACCCCCTTGTGTCCCTCACGGACCCTCTGTACTAGGACCACCAGTGCAAAGGTTGTGCAGCCCAGATGTAATGCTTTTAAATATAACATGGTGCTTGTGCACTGTGCATTCTGGTACACTCAAAGCCATAGTGGACATTTGCTTCATACCTTAGTGGAATCTTTGCTTCATACCTCAGTGGAATCTGCACTTGATGTGAACATTGCTTATGTTATTCTGCACTGCTCATCCAAGGACACTCTGGGAGAAAGGTGTGCAAATTTGCTTGAATAAGCCACTACCGGCTGGTAACTGATAACGTTACCATGGATATTGTCAAAACTGTTTTCATGTTCTCGTGGGAGAGGGAAGAGTTCTGCTCCTTGAAGGTTACCATCGGTCATTCCGGCCAGGGGCCCATGAGACCTGCCAACAGGTAGAAATTTCGAGAGCCAGAGGGTTCTAGAATGTTCCACCCCGCAATTGCAGAGGGCTTAAAACGAGACCGACAAAGTCGTCAGGTAGAAAGCCTCACTTCGAGGATGGACGCATCGCTCCAGGCCCGTTTATGTCGAGATCTCTCCTTGACTGTTTTGGGGCTTTTCAGTGACTTCTGGCGAGATGAGGATGTTTTTTGCTGCTGTGTCAACAGTGATGGATTTTATCTAGACTTCTATTTTTTGCACGTAGCATTTATTTACCCATTGTCAATGGTATGAATAAAGAGGCCGTAAAGAGCCACTAGGTAGTGCAGTTGAGTGTCTGTGTGAATAATTGCTCTCAAGCGTCCAAGGTTTTCATTCACTGTACTGGGAGGAAAGACAGCCAAGTGTTCTGTGCAATATATAGCCGGGAACTTTATTAAAGCAAAAAACCAGGGCACGGGCACAGCAGCAGCTACTTGTCTGAAGACATTCTGCATCAGACAGAACTGCTAGAGTTACTGACATACCATGGCCGCCAAATCATCATGCCTGCCCTCAATCCGGCGGATGCGTGCATCCGTCTCCCTGATGTTGGGCATTGGAGGTGGCGGGGGGGGTTGTGCAGGTCTGAGAGGCTGAAGCCCGGCCTGTGGTATGGGATGTGGTGCGGGGAGCTATCTGTGCTATCACCCACTTCCAACACGGCACCATAGTCAGTGGATGTGCTGGGATGGGACGTTGGCTGATGTTGGGTGGGTACGTGACGCGTTGGCAGGCCTGATGTAACCTCTGCAGGAGCAGATGGTGGGGGGAAAGGGCCCAGTGGCTGTCCTGCAGGTGCAGCAGGTGGGTGCATAGGGCCCGATGGCTGTGCTGCAGGGGCAGATGGTTAAGGGCACAGGGCCCGATACCTGTCCTGCACAGGCAGATAGTGGGGGCTGAGGACTCGATGGCTGTGCTGCTGCAGCTGGCATCGGCTGTGATGTGGTGGTGCATGGTGTTGTTGCCTTCATCTGTGTAGTTTCCCGTGCTGTGGAGGGTGCAGCATGGTCACTGTCAGATGATGTGCCGGCCAGGATGAGTTGGGCATGCAGTTATTCACCTGTGTGTCACCTCAAAGGACTTGCATTACACAGTTGCGACATTGTGTGTGACATGGGTTGGACATGTCTGGTTGTCGGGACTGCTCTGATGTGTGCGTGAATATGTGTGTGGTGTGAGTGGGCCTGTTCCTCCCAAGCTGGCTTGTTCTGGTGTGTGCATTGTCTATATGCTAATTGTCATGTTTTCCCTTTGCGCACATGTGTGTGTTCATGCATTTTGGATGCAATACTTGTGCATGTCTTACCCTAGTCCACGCCCCTGGCATCTGTCTGTGCATGGCCCATAATGATGTTGTGGTCATGTCGTTCACATGAAATTTGGCATCTCCCCATGATGTGTGTAGTGCATTTCACAAGCATCTCATGTTTTGCATTTTGATGTGGCTTGTTGTACTCTCCACCCTCTCCTTGCATCCCTTCTCCAGCCTCTGCTGCTCCTACTGCCTCTATCACTTCCATGTGCAGCACAGTGCTGCATGTCTCCTCCCATGGCATCAATTTCAGTGTGGAGGCGGTCCTGCCTTCGGTGGCAAGCTATTCCCTCCAACATGCACAGAGTAAATTCCTTACTCTGAGGCAAAGGTCATCCAATCTTTTGTGGCATTCTTTTGGGGTGTTGGGGACAGGGCCCACTGTCATGTGTGATGAATCCCTCACTAAATCCCTGCCTAAAGTCTCCTCCCATGTGGCCACGGAAAGGCAGACACTTTGTGATCCTGACCTGAGGGTGGTGCTCTGCGGAGTGTCACCTGGAAGAAGAAAGGGCTCATCGAGGTGAGGAATTCATGGAGTGGGTCGCAGTATTTATCTTCTCCTAAAGAAGTATTAAAAATGCCAAAATACCTAATCGCTTGATGCCACAATAATCTAACTGTTCGCTGGTTGAACACCTAAATATGGGTAGAATCAGCCAAAGCTCCTGTGGTACAGAAGTGGATAAAACCCAATCTCAATGAGCCAAGTATTTCCCTACCTCAAAAGAAGGAAATGGACAGAAGTCTGTAAATGACAATTGCCATAAGTTTAGAACACCTTATTCCTCTTTTCAAACTACACGGGTAACTGAATTATGTAATGTTTCTTCAAAGAATGTTATAGAAAGTAGAAAGGCAATCCACAAAGCCCAAAAAGTTAGAAAAGCTAACTTTGTTGTCAGGTACTTCAAGTCCGATAATTCCCTCAGTACTGGAACGAGGAAGAGGGATACATATGAACACTACTGTGGGAGTGAACTCTTAATTGGTGGTAATGACCTACACCTGAAGGGGACTGGGAGGCTTAAAAAGCCCCCTCAGGTGCAGGCATTAGGAAGAGAAAGATGGAAAGAAAGAGAAGCAGAACTGTGGAACAGGAAGAAGCAATGTGAGCTGTGGTTGCAACTGAGCGGGAAGTCTAAGGTGAGCGAAGACACCGTGACCACCGAGTCACCAGAAGCTGTGGCATGTCCAGAGAGAGTGTTTGCATGTGACTCTCCCTATTGCAGAGGTCGTGCAGCGGGAAGCATGAGGACGAGATGCTTACCCGAGAATATTTCATTTTGCAGAATTTGCGCAGCAGAAGGCAGTAGCACCGACAGTCAAGGTGACTGGGCTGCACCTAACCCTCTATTGAGCAGAGAAGTCTCCAATTGTCGGTGGCGTAAGCAGAGAAGGAGCAGAAGAAACTGTCCTCCTGACCGTGAGAAGCCACAAGCCCTGAAGAGCTGCAAACGCTGAGCAGAGCGTACATGAGCAACTTACCTGGTGAGTTCACAGCTTACAAGTGACTCCGGAGCACTCCAATGCTGACCCGCGTGTTCAGAGCAGGCCGCTTCACTTGCAAGTGAGTGAAAGCAACAATACAAGTGATTTTGAATACCTAACTATACGAAACCAGCAAAAGTTATGCCTGTTAAAGGCAAGAGACTGTATAACGAAGCACATAAGTGTGGAAAGCCTAAAAATCCCACAGTAAAGCTATAAGTGTTCCACAAGCTTAAAAGCAATACCCCCCCCTAAGAGTTTTTAGCAAACCATCAAGACCAGTGTAACAAACAATACTCAAGGCAAGAGGGGAACATTGAGAGGATTAATGATTATGGAGTTTGCTGCTTATGTGCTAACAAAAAATACAAATCTACAAGTGATAACCTACATTGCCAAAGACAAGGTAGAAGAGAAGAGAGACTATCTTGTAATCAGATGGTTGTTGGTACAGAGGGGAAATCAGGGTGGCAAACTGGCTGCCCTTCTGGAGTAGATTATGCAGAGGAAAAGGAGCATCGCTGCCAAGAAGTCTTGAAGAGCACAAATGTGGTGTCTTGTTCCCATCACAATATGTTTCAAGTTTGATGCTGAAGAAATATAATGAAGTTGTTGTTACATTAAGTTGTAAGTTACCACTCAAGCACTTTTCTGTTCTTCTTGTTTAAAAAGGAGACAGACAGGTGAGTAAACCCATGGGGCAATAGGTATAAGCATAAACCAGGTAGTAGTTGATGCAAGTGCTGACCTGTAGTTCTAACATAAACAACTCGTATTGAATTGTGCCTTTGAAAGCCTGTTGAAGAAAAGTTATAATTCTTCTTGAAGTTGAGTTTGAGGTAAACCATCCTGACAAAGACATTTGTTATTGCTACAAAGGTGCACCTTGTTCATACTCCAGGAGGAGTTGGAATAGGCAAGTTTGAAGTAAGCCATTTCGACAAAGACATTCGCCTCATACTAGTTCTGCCTCACTGGCCAGCCAGACTCTGGTAATCTGATCGGATATGGCTGGCGTCACAGGGGCCAATTGCAATTCCATTGACTGGACACGCCCTACTCTGACAAATTGGGTGGGGGTTTGGACACAAAGCTCCAGAGAAACTAGCGCAAGTGACGTGGTTCCTGAGCATGTAACTATGCAGCACTTACAATTATCTTAGCAAAATCTACAAATCATCCAATATAAGGGCAGGTGGTCAAGGTTCTGTTTGTGGGCAACAGATAACTGGATAGAAGCTATGGCTTGTTCAGTAGACCATGTACTGTCATTCTCAGTACACCTGGCAAATTTGGGAGTGCAGGTGAGCATGTGTCCCACCTATCTGGCAGCTATAGGTACATACCAAACCTCAGATTCCATGTCCTTCTCCACGTCAAATCCAGTGGCGAAGAGAGTTCCTACTGGTCCGACAAGGCTGTATCCACCTATTAAGCGCCCTTACCCGGTATGGGATCAGAATGTGGTGCCGTTCAAACCACGCGAAAGCTGAAAAAGGTGCAAGTGTGCACAAAACAAGTTAGATGGTGCCAGTAGGCACAGGAAAGAACACAAGAAAACAGAGGAACAAGAAGGGGGTGCAGAAAGCCCTGAAGGCACAATATTAAAAGAGGGAAGAGCAGGAAATTGAAGAGAGGGGTTAAAGCTCAGAGTGGTCGCGCTTAAGAAGAGCAAAGAACCTGCCATGTTCTAAAGCCTCTGATGCTTTCCCTTGAAAGAATTGTATATGAAATAAAGGTACATCCTGACAAGCTGAATTGTGTTTTGAAACTCAAAAAAGGTCTAAGCTTGAGGAAGGGAACCCTGAGATGCCTAAGAGCTGAACTTGTGTTTGAACTTGAAAGAGGCCTAAACTTGGAGAAGGGAGGCCTATCGAAGTGGAATCCTGATTATCCAGTGTAACTGAAGGAATTGAAGCGTGGGGAAAGGAACCCTGGGACGTTTAAAGAACAATGGAAGGAAAAAACCAAGGCATTAAAGACATAGACATTGTTTGAGCCATGGAAAAGGTTCTATGAACAGTCCCTTTTTGACTGAACTCATTTCTCTGAAGCTGACTGTCCTACACCTGGTGAGAAGACCACCTGAAACCAGTCATGGTTTTTCCTTTTTGTGTTGAAGCACCACTGTTAGCTTTTGAAAGACTCCCTAACACATGTTTGTTCAAAGAGTGAGGGCAAGCATAGGTTAAGACACAGATGGGTTTTACTTTTGATTCTTAGACATCGACGGCCCTTAGAAACATCAGTTAAGGCAACCATCCCTTTAGTGGTGGGGCCAGTTAGGCATTACACCAATCCAAGAACATTAGTAAACACAAATTTGAAAACGAATATCTTTCACTCTGTGTCTCTCTTGATACAATGCTTGTCTCACATAGTCCCCTTTCCTCCATACGATGCTCCATCCTTCCCCTAAAATGTAGTTAGTAGTCTTAATATGGCCAATGCTTAAAAGCAGATTGAGGTGAGGCGGCGACGTCAGCGGAGCGCATACGACTATGACCATGCATCCACGTGCCTTTAAATTTAAAGGCTAAAAGCTTTTTTTAAATGAAAACGGTTTGAGTTCCTGTCCTTAGTGATAGGCGCCCATGCAGTATAGAGGAAAGGGGGACTATGGACTAGGAGTACGTTAGTCACAATGGTGAGTAATTTGTAATTATTATTCCTTAGTGTAATGACAACTTCATTTTATTATTATGCTTGCTCTTTTATTCTTTTTCATAGCACCGTTGGTAGCAGGAATTGCCATTGCCAAATGCTGTGCTACTTGTTTTATTCAGCTCTGAAGGATGAGTCGAGCTACCAGGACTTGAATGTGAGATTTCCTTCTGGCATTTTGCGTATGCCTCATATCTATCATTGTTGAGCAGCACTTTTCACAGGCAATCACATGGTGGTTCAAGATCATCCCAAAGGGAAATGGACGATTATAATCTCATAGATTTGTTTTATCTGTGTTCTTTACCGGTGTACGTCCTACTTGCTAAAATGGGGGAAGGATAGTGGCCACTTCTCTGGTGGTTATCTGGGATAATTGAAAGCATAATTCGAGGGGAATGAGCTCAAGGCCTGTGAGGAGTTGCAACGGGCCCTTACATGTGAATTATTCACATCTCTTAAGACGAGGGCTGCCATGCTGGAGTATAGAAATAATGAGGTGCAGGCATCCGTCAGAAAGCACAGCATAGGTGGGCTCCGCTGGATGGCCTTCATTTGTCGGCAGTCAGAAAAGCAAGAAGCTTCATCATTTGATTCCTTCTAGCGTCTACCGAGGCTGCTTTTGATGAAAGACCGAAGGTTCTTGCCTGTAAAAGCAACCACTGTTTATAAGGAATGGCAATTTCGCACTGAGTGTGACAGCTGTATATTGAAAAGAGACTGTGGTTGCAGGAAATTACCTACAATTGTAAAGTCCACACGTTCGTATTTCTAATACTAGCTTTTTGTGATATAATACTGGTTTTCCCCTCTGCAGCACTCTGCAGTAAATATAAGTTGTTACTTTTACCAAATGTAGGGGATACTGAATGTGTTCACTGTGGTCTTCCTGCCTCTTCTTGATCCTGTAACCCGCTGGCTAAACGCAATTCTTATTGGTGCGCATTTGACTTGCATCATGTTTATAGGCTTTATTTTTAGGAGGCGGCGGAACCTGCATGCCTCCTGCATAGTGCTAACAATGAGCGAGGTTAACATCCAAAACGAGCATATAAAAGGTAATCTCAAACTAACGTCCACATAGTCACGGAAGGTGAGCCTTGACCGCTGTGAAATGAGAAGTTACTCAAAAACCATTCTTGAGTGTCATAAAAGGCTGTGTGCTTGGCTCCTTTCCACCCACCACACTCAGGTAAATGCTCCCAAAGTCAACCTTGCAGTGGACACGTTTTTACCTAGCGCACTCAGACAGCTTTCACCACCAAGTGGCTATTCAAATGGCGAATTTTGTGATTTAAAAATGCCTTCTAACAGTATATGTGTGGAAGCTTGACCGGATCAGCAAAAAATGGGGCAGTGATTTCGGTATAAGCTAAGCAGAATAAAACACACAAAAAAGCAGCAAGAACTCAACTTGCTGTATAAATGAAACAAGCCCGAAATATGGGGCAAGAAGTAAGTGGCAGCAATTGTTGGCAACTTGACCAAAATAAACTGGTCATTTTTTCAAACATTCAAGTGCCAACGTTTTACAACTTCTAAAACACTTTTGGTAACTTTTTTAAAAAACGACTATAATTTTAAATCTACTGCTTGTGCTGTTCTCTTCAACACTGTCAAAATAGTTCCTTTATTTTCCTATGATGCAACCGGTGGTAATGATGTGAATGGACCTTTCAATATGGTCACCTACAGTCGTTTCTGCTTCATCTTTGATGTTCTCAAATGTCTTGGCGCTTGTGGGTTCAGATTCTATATTTGCACACTTTAGAATCAGAAAGTAAACCCATATGATTACTGTTATCCATTATTCCCTCCCGGGAAAGACTGATTGACCAATCGCAACCCAGCTTTCCCGTGTGCGATTTTGCCTTCACGTGTAAATACCGGGGTGCGAATAGCTTTCACGCCCCGACGGGGGTGGGGCGGACATGGTATTTAACATCCTGCAGGTCGTTAAATCCCATGTCCACGCCGTCATGGCGTGAAAGCTACATTAATGCACTTGATATAGCGCACAATGACACGTTTGAGAAGAAAGGTAGTGCATTTGCTGCATATGTGACCTGTTTTGATAAGAGTAACTGACTTTGGTTTGTATAGTGAAGGGGGCATTGTGTTCTCTTGTTTTATTAACATTTAGTTTGTTTCTAAGTGCTTCCAACTTAAGAAGATGTGCCCCGAGTAATACAATTTGGGAAAGTGGGAAAGCTAGAAAATAGCAGTTTAGCCACGATTATACACACTGCTTGAGTGGGGATCATGACAATTTACCCAATAGGACACATCTGGTGGTAATACCTAGCATGTTGGAGATGGGGGCTGAACTTATTATAGCTGATCTGCAAGAGCTCTTCCAATGTTGGTAGATAAACAAATGGGAATAAAGAAAGTGGGATTTGCCCCATGTCACACTATGTAAGGAAAGTGGGAAGTCTGGGTACAGCAAATTGCCAAAGAGCTCACCATTTGGGGTGATATAGAGTGGTGGCATCCCCAACAAAAGAGAGGATTCTGGAGAAGACATATGAAAACATCTGGTCTATATTGGAGCACGACATATAGTTACATACTTTGTTCTGCAGCAGATGTCCTAAATGACTGTTCTACCCTATGTATGAAAGGATTCTTCATGGCTACCGGACCATCTTCCCAAATGTCAACCAAAATTGGAATGGGCACTACAGTTTTCTGTGACCTTTCTCACCACTGGTAACGGAAATAGGTGGTTACTCCTCTGTTGGAGGTTGGAGGTATCCTTGCATGCTGGCGGGGTGTCTGGGATAGGATGACGCTTTAGGTACAGGATCAGGCCTTGTGCGAATATTGGGAACACTCCTCTGAAGTTCGGACTCCAGAGTTCATAAGGTGCACAAAATGTCCACAGACAATGTGGTTCGAGCTTTGGTACATGCCTTGAGGGGCCAAGGATGCTCCATTGGTCGCAGTGTGGCCTTCAAGAGCATTGGAGGAGAAAAGGGTTGTGATGGATGTTTCGAGGGGATTGGGTCCTCCGACATATTCCATATCTATGACAGGTAATGTCCACAGCTGTGCTGCTTCGAAAACTCTTTGGCATCTGCGTCCTGCATCGATGACGTCGATGCGCCGTCCCCGAGGACCTCCTCTGACGGCCGACGTCACCCGATGTGCTAAGTAGGACGCACGACGCCCATAGCCTCAGTTCCGTTTTTTCCGCGAACGTGTTCGCTTCGTGAATCTCGGTACGCCTCGACTCGTTGGAGTTCGCTGTTTTTAATTCTCGGTTCGTTGAACCTGTTCAGTTTGTTGTGAAGACCTGTTCGTGGCGATGTCTTCTTCGTCTTCAACCCCGCGTCCGGGCTTCACGAAATGTGAGGACTGTGGGTCCAAGATGTCGGTCACGGACTCGCACGACGCCTGGCTCTGGTGCCTCCGGGAGGCCCACGATACGGACGACTGTGTCGACTGCCAGTCGCTCACGGCAAAGGCCTTGCGGGAACGCAAGAAGAAGCTGTCGGTAGGCCGAGTGTCTAAGCCCCGGAAGTCGAGGTCTGCGGGGCTTTCGACGGATGACTCGAGGGACGACTCTCCGCGTCATCATCGGAAGTCCAGTGGGTCTACTTCCGGGAGTCGGTCTCGCCACTCCTCCGCCTCTTTGAGGCATTCCCGGAAGCACCGGCATAGGTCGCCTTCCCCGTCCTCTTCCGAGGACTCCGCCCGTCGGCAGGTCGCGTATCCCTCCATGCAAGCGACACCGGAGGAATGGGCTTCCTTCGGGAAGCAGATGCTAGCGATTCTTGAATCGCAGGGCACTGGTCTGTCCGCGCCTCCAAGTGGGGTCGGTCGGCACCAGTCGAGAGACACCGCTCGTACGCCTTCGGGCTCGGGTGGTCGGCACGGCTCGTGGGAGAGGTCCCGCTCGGACAAGGGTAGCCGTTCTCGCCATGCCCGTTCCAGGTCACCGGAACCTCGATGCGCTCGAGACCGCGTGATCCTGTGCCGTCTTCGAAGAAGACATCGACGCCTGTGGCGCTGATTTCGTCGATGATTTCTCTCGAGGCTCCGCCTCCGAGGGGGTCGTCGGCGCCTAGGTCATCGAGAGACACGCTCGGAGCTCCGGCTTCGAGGCCTGTGTCGACGCCGCCGATGCTGGCGGCGCTGCAGCTGACGCCGATTCGCTCGACGTCGACGCCTTTTCTGTCGACGCCGGCACCGACTCGTTCGGCGCCCTCGATGCCTTTCGAGGCGGTGGTGTCGGAGGGGCTCCGTGGCACGGGGTTTGCCCCTAGAAAGGCTCTGGCTAAGGTCAGGCACTGCTTTGGTCCCCAGAGGTCTTCCTCACCCCGCCTGGAGTACATTTCTGAGGGTGATGAAGGCTCTGATGGCGGCTTGTTTCCGGTTACGGTTCCCGATGAACTTATCTCGGGCCATAGCCAGTTTGATGACCTGCGACAGTCGCTGCATGATGCCAGTGGACTGGACACCTCTCCGGAGGTGGAGTTTTGTAGACCGGAGCCTGGCACTCATGCCGATTCTTCATATCGGCGCCTTATGTCTCGGGTTACCGAGTACTTGGGTTGGTCAGCTCCCCCAGGGGAGTTCGTTCAGGATGATCTCACGGACATCCTTGATCTCGGTCCACCCACTGACGCGGTTTTTCCTTTTCATATGGCTCTGCAGAGAAGGATGGCGGCGGCTTGGACTGCTCCGGAGAGTCTCCCGGCAGTGGGCATGTCTTTGTCGCGAAAATACCGTCCAGCCAGTAGCGACCCCTGCTACTTGTCTAGGCACCCCACTCCGGAGAGTTTGGTGGTGCAGGCGACTACGGCCCCGGCAAAGCAGGCGTCGTATCCTACCATCCCTCCGGATAGGGACGACAAACGTTTTGACGGCTGGGCGAAGAAAGTGTTTTCTTCGAGGGGTATGGCGCTTCAGGCGGCCAACTCCATATGGGCCTTGTCTCGTTTCACACACACTCTGTGGAACTGTGTTGCATTAGCGGCTGAACATATTCCCGAAGGGGACGAACAGGATGGTTTCCTTGCTATGGTTCAGGATGGCAAGGATGCCATGTGTGAGGCCGTTCAGTCGGGTTTGGACTTGGCAGAATGTGTCAGCCGGTCCATGGCGGCGAGCACCGTAATGCGCATGTTTGCGGGGTTGCGGAAGTCTGGGTTCGCTCCTGATGTGCAGTGCCGGCTCCTCAACATGCCCTTTGACGGTGAACACCTTTTTGCCAGCAAGGCTGAAGAGAGCCTTGAGAGGTTGCAGACCTCCAAAGCTGCAGCGAAGTCATTGGGCGCTGCAGTTCGCCAACCTCCGCCTTCTCGTCCTAGGGGACAGCAATGGAGGGGAGGTTCCTTTCGCTATTACTCGTCCTTCAGTAAAGCGAGGGGAGCTAGCAGTCAAGGGGCCATCGTAAGAGTGCCAGAGGTGGAAATAAAGGTACTCGAGGTGCCAAGGCCGCTCGGGCAGTTGCCTCTTTGCCCTCGGGCAACGCCGCAGCCGCTATCACTCATTCATGAGGCCAGGTCCCATGGTTCGCCGGTTGGGTGAAGGCTGGCGCAGCATCTTGTAGAGTGGCAAGCCATTACTTCAGAAGTGTGGGTTCTGGAGGTCATAACCCACGGCTACTGTCTTCCTTTTCGTCAGAGGCCTCACGACAATCTACCAGGGAGCCTCTCTTTGAAGAGTCCAGGACCGCTCCTTGCGCAGGAAATTCGAGCCCTGCTGGAGAAAGGTGCCATAGAACTGGTGCCTGTAGCGGAGAGGAACAAGGGATGGTATTCCCCTTATTTTTTGATATTGAAGAAAGACGGGGGATTGAGACCCATCATGGACTTGCGCGGTTTGAACAAACACCTCAGGAAGGACAAGTTCAAGATGGTGACTCTTTCTCAAGTCCTCCAGGCCCTTCAAATTCAGGACTGGTTGGTGTCTCTCGACCTCAAGGATGCTTACTTCCATGTGCCGAGCCATCCCAAGCACAAGAAGTACCTGAGGTTCGCGGTTGGCGACTCGCACTTTCAGTTTCGGGTCCTGCCGTTCGGATTGACCTCCGCCCCGAGGGTTTTCACCAAGCTCATGGTGGTGGTGGCAGCGCATCTCAGGAAAGGGGGGGATTCATGTCTACCCCTACCTGGACGATTGGTTGATCAGGGGGAGCTCTCCCGAGCAAGTCCTGGATCATCTGTCCGTCACCTGCCACTCCCTTCACAGGCTGGGCTTCTCCCTCAATTTAAAGAAGTCCCATTTGAAACCAACGCAGCGGCTCCAGTACATCGGAGCAGTGCTCGACACGTCCCTGGGGGAGTGTTTTCCTCCTCAGATGAGGGCTCTTCACATTCAGCAGATGGTGCACCAGTTTCAGTTTGCCCAGAATCTCCCAGCATCTGAGTTTTTGAGACTGCTCGGCCTCATGGCATCCTGCATTCTTCTGGTGCCAGAGGCTCGTCTGCGGATGAGATCTTTGCAGTGGGTACTCAAGCTCCAGTGGTCTCAGTCCTCCGGCAGGCTGTCGGACCCTGTTCAGGTGCCGTCCTCGGTAGCCCGGGATCTTCTGTGGTGGGCCGTCGAGGGCAATCTGATGAAGGGGGCCCCATTTTGGCTGCCCTGGCCGGAGGTGACGATCGTGACGGACGCATCCCTCACGGGATGGGGAGCTCATGCCAACGAGTTGACAGTCAGCGGTCTTTGTTCTCTGTCGGAGTCCAGACTCCATATCAATCTGTTGGAGCTGAGGGCCATCAGGCTAGCCCTGAAGGCTTTTCTGCCAAATGTGCGCGGAAAGAGTGTCCCGATTCTAACGGACAACACGGTGGCCATGCACTACCTCAACAAAAAGGGGGGGCAAGGTCACTTCCGCTGTGCAGGGAGGCGATGCAGCTCGAGTTCTGGGCCATCCAGCAGGAAGTTTCGATCTCGGCGGTTCATCTGGCCGGAGACGACAACGAGACGGCGGACACTCTGAGCAGGCAGAGCACGATCTCTCACAAGTGGGAGCTGGCTCAGGAGATTCTCCCAGAGATCTTTGCCCATTGAGGGACCCTCAAGTGGATCTCTTTGCCTCCAGTGTCAACTGGAAGTGCGAAAGGTTTTGCTCAAGGGAATTTCCTCCAAAAGGAGCCTTAGGAGACGCGTTCGTGGTGGAGTGGTCGTTCCCACTGCTGTACGCGTTTCCTCCAGTCCCCGTCATCCCGCAAGTGCTGCGGAGGTTACGGAGGTTCGGTTCCCGGATGATCCTCATTGCTCCGGCGTGGGCCCGAAGGACGTGGTGCCCGGACCTTCTAGACTTGTCCATCTGCCCTCTACGTCGTCTTCCCTACCGAGACGATCTGCTCTCTCGGGAGGGGGGTCAGGTTCTCCATCCAGAGGTCAGATCCCTCAATCTTCACGCTAGGTATAAGGATTGGGACCTCCCTGAAGACGTGATGGAGGTGTTGCTCTCGGCCAGGCGGCCGGCAACAAAGTCTCTGTACCGTTGCCGTTGGAGAAAGTTCTGCGACTGGTGCAGAGTTCAGAATGTGGATCCTTTTGAATGTGACATTCCCATGGTTTTGTCTTTTTTGCTTTCTTTGGCCCACAGGGGCTTGCAAGTGGGGACCATTAAAGGATACCTGGCGGCGCTGTCCATATTTAAGCGCTCGTCTGAAGAGTGTTCCTATTTTAAGATTCCTTTAATTTCGCAGTTTTTGAAAGGGCTCACTAATGTGTTCCCTCCGTCACCTTTTTTGGTGCCAGGTTGGGATTTGAACCTTGTTCTTAAGTTTCTTATGGGTGTTCTGTTTGAGCCTTTACATTCTTGCCCTTTGAGGCTGTTGACTCTGAAAACTGTGTTTTTGGTTGCGGTTACTTCCGCTCGCAGAGTGAGTGAGTTACAGGCACTTTCAGTTAAGCCACCCTTCACTGTGTTTCATAAGGACAAGGTTGTCCTTAGAGTTCGTCCTTCTTTTCTTCCGAAGGTGGTTTCGGAATTTCATTTGAGCCAGAAGGTTGTTCTCCCAGCGTTCTATCCTCCTCCACATCCTGGTAAGGAAGAGGAGAGGCTCCATAGGCTTGATCCTCGGAGAGCGTTGAGCTTTTATATTTCGCGCATGTCCTGGGTCAGAGTGGACGATCAACTTTTCATTGGTTACGCTGGAAAGTGTTTGGGACATGCTGTGACGAAACAGACTTTGTCTCGTTGGATTATTTTAGCTATCTCCTAGTGTTACCGCTTGGCGGGTAAGGACCCTCCGGCTGGCTTGCGGGCCCATTCTACCAGAGGAGTGGCTGTGTCTACTGCTCTGCAGAGGGGAGTTTCTATTCGTCACATCTGTGATGCAGCCACCTGGGCTTCAGTACATACTTTTGTACGTCACTATTCCCTCGATTCCATCAGAGGGCAAGATCTGGCCTTTGGCCAGGCAGTTCTCTATTCCGCAATTTGATTGGGCATGCTAAATTTATATTCTAAATTCTTTCCCACCTCCTTGCTTGGTACTATCTGTCATAGATATGGAATACGTCGGAGGACCCAATCCCCTCGAAGAACAAGTTACTTTCTTACCTGGTAACGTTCTTTCGATGGGATGGTCCGACAACGTATTCCATATCGCTCCCTACCTGCCTTCCCGGCTGCAGAATTTCTTTTGCGATTGCAGCTTGCGTTCCGCAAGGCCTTGTGTGTCTGACTGGCAGAAAACTGGTGGCACACGTTCTGGGAAAAACTATAACTGAGGCTATGGGCGTCGTGCGTCCTACTTATCACATCGGGTGACGTCGGCCGTCAGAGAAGGTCCTCGGGGACGGCGCATCAACGTCATCGACGCAGGACGCAGACGCCAAAGATTTTCCGAAGCAGCACAGCTGTGGACATTACCTGTCATAGATATGGAATATGTCGTCAGACCATCCCATCGAAAGAACGTTAGCAGGTAAGAAAGTAACTTGTTCAACTCGGTCAACTCATCTTCCTCCGAAAGAAAAACCTCCAAACTTTCAAAATCTGTGTCAATAGCTTGTGCCAGGACATCCTACGGAGGAACAATAGAAGGCTGACAAAGTGAGAGGAGCATATGGCTAGCGTGAAAATGGGTTGCCTCCTAGGTGCCTGGAGGAGTGCATGTCTGTCTGCAGATGCGTTGAGGACATGTACGCAGGTGAGATTTTGATGAAGTAAGGGCAGAAGGAGTGGTTGTTGACAGGGTCATCACATTAGACTTGCATTTGGTGATTGTCAGTGGAATTGCCAAAGGAATAGACCAGAGGTTTTGGTGCTGTAGCCATTGACAAGGTGGTTGATGGTAGCATAGATGGGCTGTGTTTCGTAAACAAAGGCATCAATGAGTTGCTCTGCGATGGTGGTTTCAGATGTTTGAGGAGCTTCTTTGGCCCAAGGACAGGGCCGTAGTTGTTGACGATTCTGTGGACAAGTCCTTTGTCTATGATGGGGAATGTTTGTGCAAGGAGGAAGAGGCAAGCTTTTCAGTTATGGAGGCCTTATGGGCCGGATGTAATCATCCCTCTTTATTTACCCTTTTTCCTTTGATAGCCTCTTCATTGCATATTGCTCTCTTAGAAAATGTGGCTCTGTCTGGGGCTTGCTCAGCCACATTGATGAACAGTTTCTCACTGAAGCAGAGTCTGAGCCTGCATTGCCTTTATCAAGCCAGGCAACCAGTTCTCTGTGCCTGCCCTTTAAAGTCTTAAAGGAAAAAGACTAACTTGTGGAGCGGGTTTTAAAAAGGCTCTTTCTGGGTTTAGTGTCAGTCATGATTAGATGTGGGAAGGCACACGTCAATGGACTCTAGCCTAAAGAGACACATAGTAAGCTTGTGCTCTCCTTAGGGCAGTGCCTACTGAGCCTAGAAACTCCCCCTCCCCCACAATAGGAAAGTACTTATCTGTAGCTTTTGAAAGATGCAAAAGAAATTGATGCTGTAGCATGAAGATTCCTGAATACGTTGAAGTGAGAATTCTGGAGAGCGCTCCCAACTCTGAACATTTGGTACAGAATCTGAAGCTGGCCTCCAAGAGTGGAGCTAAAGGAGGGACTCCCTATTGGCTAAAGGGTAAATGACCCAAAAATGCATCTAATACACTACTAAAGTGAGTGCAGTTTCCTTTGGCACTGCTTTATTGTTACCAAGGATTCCCAGCCTGACTAAGGGGAATATTGAACAGCATGTGAACCTATGAAAAATTAAATGCAGGAGAAAATATATTTACACAAGACCCCACAATTAAGGACAGGTAGTGAAAACTGGCAGCATTTTCTCACAAAATCATAAATTGAGGGTACACATAGCCCTTGACATGTCACTGACATCATAGCAAGGAGCATCAAATGATTCTCATTACTCGCCAGGGTTTTTAAATAATACCCACTGGACACGTGACGCTGCATGTTAATAAACAGTGATTGATAACTGGGATTGACACCAAGGTATTAAAATGACAAAATACTAAGGACATACTGCCTTAACGGTAATCAGGCTAGTTATGTCAGGAGGTTGCTAAACATTCCACAATGGTTGCAAGCAGCAATACAGGCTGTAGAAAGGTTGATATGCTCCCTATCCTTCAGCTGTAAAAGTAGAAGACTGTAGGAGAAGTATTCAAACCAACTTCTCTCCCCCTGCCCCCACGATGTGCCACCCAGAGGGTGGTTCAGGTGGGGTCCCATGGCTTGTACTGCACAGGAGACAGGGTAATCCACTCCAAAGAATTTATGAGGGTGAATATTACGAAAATATGAATTCTAGACTATCTGTTAACTCTGTTAAGGAGTAGCCAGGTATTTTATTCAAACCTCTGAATACTCAGGAAAAAGCAGAGCTTAATTTCACCGCCACTGCCGCCGTATGGAGCCCTTGAAAGACACTGTAGCTGATGAGGCCAGGAAGAAGCAGACCCATACAACTTTGCATTCCGCAGCACTGCGAGTTTGTAGATGGTGCCAACTGCTTTGCATCCTTTAACTCTGCATAGACCCTTCATTAGGGAAAATCTGGATGCTCAACTAATTACCCGATCCGGGTAGGAAAAGAAAAGGGAAATAACGAAAATAAGGAGATTGACCAGTTACCGTCGCAATTTAAAACTTCAAATGAGAATAACGTTTACGGAGAGGAAGAGAAAAGCCAGCCACATTGGGAGGAGGGTGCAAGGGACTGGGAAAGCCCAGTCAGGCAAGGATCACAAGAGAAGTGGACATCTGTTCTTGTTCCCTTGTACCCAGAGGAGAGTCGGAGGAAGCAAGAACCCAGGAAGACGGCTAGCTGGTGATACCCTGCTAGTTTCTGGCAGAGAGTGCTGCAAACCAGTTGGAAAAAGCAACCCTAAGAGACATCCATTGTTGCAGACACTAACTGGTTGGGAGAAGACCATAGCACTTGACCAGGTGGTAATTGAAGGTACCAGAGCCTAGGACTTACACCAGTGGCCCTAAGGTAAAAAGATTTACCAGGAGCATAGCCTGAAGAATTACATCTCTGCGACAAGGACCCATAGGGTGTGGAGAAATAGCTATCTCAACTAATCAGTGGCAGAAGAGGTCCAGGTGGAATCCAACTCATCAAAAAGAGAACTGTACAAGAACACCAGTTTGGTAAGTCTGAAGCCCACTCTGTGAAGACACCTGTTGAAGAAACCTGTAGTCCAAGGTCTAGGAAGAGACTGGTTGAGAAATTGGAAACCCAGGTCTGAATGGAAGAAATCTGAAGACCTAGGTCTCAGAAGATGACCTAGAGTGTAACCTGTAATCCAAAAATTAGAACGAGACCCAATCGCAACATGAGTCGAAGAAAAAGCCTGCCTACTACAAAGCTTAGCAATTGCTAAACTATGCCAAACTGATTTGCCCTATTATAACACAGAGCTTCTGGTTCCAAGGTCTATGATTTAGCCACTAGACCATACCCTCTACCTCTTTGTGTTGTATATTGTACCTTATGCTGGTGTTCAGTGATTTTGCTCGAGGTCAAACAGCATTAGTTAAAAGAAGCCTGGATTAGAACCTCGAATTACTAGTTCTAATGTCAGCAACTTTTCTACTTGTTTACATCTGCCCTATTTCCTCTCAATTTGATTTAATGTAGTACATTATACCTCAGTTCAGCTTATTTCTAAGCATTTTTACATTTGGCTGATAAGGTGATCAGGCTACAGGGAACTAAAGTGATGTGGCAAATATCAAATCATTTTGGCCAAGTAGGGAAGCTAGGATTAGAACCCAAATCTTCTGTTTCAAAGGTCTGCAGGTTAGCCACTACACCACGTGCCTCCTTTCAGCAAATATTTCTGGAACTTGCACCTCTTTTTCCTCTCCTGCCTTAGAGACCCTCTACCCTCTCTTCCATTCCTCCCTCTCTCTGCCGTTTCTCATAGACTCCCTTTGATTTCCTTACATTCTCTGTGGCTGACTGGGCAGAAAGTAGGATAGTAGAATGTTCATATAGGAGTAGAATTGAATTGTGGTGGTGGTTATTGGTCGGGATGTCTGTAAGGGGTGGATTAAGGATGCATGCATGTGTGTGGTAGGGTAGGGTAGGGCGTGCATGTGTTACATAGTAGCACTGCGGTATCCCTGTATGGATATTTGAGGTAGACTGAGTGGGACACATCTTTTAGGGGAGTAGGTGGAGCATTGGAATTGTATATGTTGGGTGGCTACAGAGATGAGCAGTGCGTGTGGGGCTCTTGGAGGGTGAGTGTGTCTGTCGTGGAATGAGAAGGATACCAGGGTTATATCTGGGGCAAAAGGGGTGGGTGAAGTGTGTGAATGTAGGAGGAACATGAAGTGTGAAGATGTATTTGAAAAAGATTGCAGGATGGTTGCTATATCTGTGGGAGATGGGGATAGGTTGGATACACAGGTTCTACAATATCTGAAATGGCTGATTTATAGTTTTTCTGTGACCCTGGATTGGATCTTTATGGCTAATCTAGTCTAACAGTCTTTAATTACAATGCTGCATAAGGTCAATATTGATAATCACCCGCCTCAGCCGCCTGGTGTCATTACTGCAATCTGCTGGCAACCAGTCATTATGGTAATCTCCCTCCCTGCTCATTTGCCAGGTGGTCCATATTGTTAATGCGTCGTGGTCTCAATTTTTTTAATACTGTCTGATGCCATTTTTGATCTTTAAAGTTAAGAGATGCTGTAATTGAGAAAAATGTGCTTGAAAGGCAGAGCTTGGGTTCCAATTAAAAATAATCCTAGTGAAGAAACCCCTTAAACTGCCTTAGAAGTGGTTATTCTTGTTAGTTTACTGATGCACATTCTTTTTTAAAGTGGGGCATAATTTACAAGAATTCACAGTTTGAGTTAAATGCTTTGTTTAGCCAAAGATTTTGCAGGGCTGTCTGCACCCAAGAATTATGTTACCATTCAAGGACACACAGGGCTTCTTAAGGCTTAAAAATACACAGGCCCACTTTCATCAACTCATTATTAATGGGCTTGGTTTCTTCCTGAGTGCCCTCTATACTTTTCCTCGACCAGTTGAGCCTCCTTTTGACCACTAGGGAGGCTGTGACCATCGAAAAGACTAGGCTGTTGATGAAGTTATGACACAGTATGCAACTTGCTTTCCGTTTGATCCTCAGAAGTCTGAGTACTTCATCTCTGGCAGAGAGGGGTGTTTAGTTTGTTGTGGAGGCAGAGGAAGATTTTAGGGGGGAAACCCCTAGCGATGGGGAATCTGTCCCTTGCAGAGCTTCAGTCACTGGTTTTAATTGTCTTGTGGCAAATATTAACACAGACAGATCTTCGAAGAGTTTTATAGTCAAGGATGGATCCTTGTTTCTTCACCTCTTGTAGAATCAGCTCTTTAACTTTGAAGAATTGGACTAACCCAAGTATATGTTATACGAGCCTCTTAGTTTGCTGGCATGAAAGAAAATGTGATGCATTCTGACGAGCTGCACTGGTGGCTGATTGTGGTCTTGAATAATGTAGAAGACCTTCTGAAAATATTTTTCCGTGTACCCAGTCAGGACCGACATCAGGCAGATTCTGCTTTGTCAGACAATATTTTCTTTCAAAGGAAATCAAGCGTAGTTGGCTTCATGTTTGTGCCAGTGGCTTAAAACTCAAGTTAAAAGCGAACCTGCTTCTTGGTCTGAGCCTGTCTGAGCACTGCATGGCTTGCCCACCTCTGTTTTGCCAAAATGGCATGCTGACAGTGCACAGTTTATCTTCAAGCATAGGTAATGCCTACAGTGAGGCAGACCAAGAGCAACAACAGGAGTTTAATTCCATGTTTCCACTCCTTTTGGGTCCCATAAGGACCCTACTAGCCTGGTTGTGCCTGAATGAAGAACACGGAACTGGAGGCCCCTCAAAGCTGCAAGGAAGGGGGGATAATTGTGTCCCCATTAAGTGTGACGCCTCCCTGCCTCACCCCCCTCCACGGCCTGCATGCTCAGGCAAGTTACAGAGATGATTGCTTTGGAATGGGACCACATACAGACACTGATGTTTCGGACAGGCAGTGTCAACCAGCTGCAGCTTGATTCAGCAGCATGTAAGATAGCTCAGAGAGTCAAGCGTTCACCCCATGCACTGTGTTCGGCCAGTAGGGCACAGGTCGTTTGATTGATGGACATTCTCACTGTGCCCTGCATCCTTCCTAGGGTGATAAACTGGAGTACCATTACATTGAGTGAGAATACCTATTGTTATGGCACTTGAAAAAGGGAAAATCTGAAACGAAATGCAATATATTTTTATTTTGATTATCCATAGGCACAGCGAGCAAGGGGTCTACGGCAGCACATACACTTACATTTTGGGCTGCTTGATCATTGGAGATGACGTACATTTGCCTATGTTCTTATACAGAGGATAGGGCCCAGCAGTTTGTGCTGCACTGCTCTTATGGGGCAGGACCAAGATTGATTTGCATGTGGCTGATCCTGTTCTGTAATGGCACAGAGATGCTTAAAGACTATGAAATGTAAAACTGACAGAAAAGCTGGAAGTGGTTATAGCTATTCATCCGTTTTGGTATACATAACCCAGGAACCAAAAAACGAACTGGCGGAGCCAGAGCCATCCCGCAAAAGCACCCAAACTCTGCCGGAGCCTTGCAGCTGAGCACCACTGCTCGCGAGACGCGAACCACATAAACAGGTACGCGGTCAGAACGAGGGTTCTAGAGGTCCGGGAGGAATCGGGGGAATTACAGAGCACACGATAAGAGGCTCTTGGACCCTGAGAATAAACGCGAGAGAAAGTAACAGTTGTATGCTTTGCAGCAGAGTAAACCAAGCAGGCAAGAGACATTGCAAGTCAGGGGTCCGCACCCATATAAGAGCCAGGGAATCTGAGGGTCTGGGACCCTGAGAGAAAAAGAGACAGACAAGAAAGACACCTATGCTTGGCAGGAGAGTACACCAATCTGGTATGATACATCAGTGCGAGTCTGGGACCCGCACCCATTTGAAAGTCTAAGAATAAGGTGAAGTTCAGTCAAGAAAGCACAGAAAGGAAGAGACTAGCCATTATAATTTGCTGGGGTGTGTTTGGCAGGAAAGTGAACCAGACATAAACCCTCTGTGAACAAATAAGTGTTGATGGGGAAATGCATATTTGGGAGAGCTTGGAATGTCCAGGGAAGGGAAACAAGTCCTGCTGGCTCAGTGAACACTGTGTTTACTATTGGTGTTATTTTGCAAAGTATAGGAAACCACACACAGAGGAGACAAGGTCCTAACTTGTGACATGGAACAAGAAAGAATCCATGGGAAAGGAGCTAATCCCGGATCTATGTGATCACTGTGCCACCTGTAACTGTGACTGCCGAAAATGCTGACGCCAGTTACGGCGCAGCGCAATGATCATATCGATCACTGTGCCCACTCCCCCAGCCAGCATTACCTCTCCCAACCACCCCCACCCCACTTACCTTTAGGGCGGCACACTTCGACGTGTGCCGCCCGCACTGTGCGATCCCTGCTGCTAACTAACGTGGGAAGAGCTGACGCTGCAGGGTGCATTTTTTTCTTTTTTTTTTCTTGCGTGTCCTCCGATTTCCATAATGGGAAGCGGGGGCAACCCCCGACTTCCGTTACTGCACCCAAGTAGAGCGTGGGACCCCGCAACCCCTGCTCTGCTTGGGCGCAGTAAATGTTGCCCTCATTTTTTGCGCCTCCGAAGTCGCAGTGACTGCAGGGGTGCACAAATGAGGGCGACATTTTGGTACAATACCGCTAATCCCTGGTCATTCAAATACTACTTTGTGGAATAGGGAACATTTTAGTTATTTATTGACAACTCGAGATATTGGGAACTCTGTTGACCAGAACTGTCATCATCACTTTAGTTGTGAATATAGTATCCTTGCACATTAGATTTAGCATATTAGTGTTAGGGTCAGAAGCAGGGTTTTCGGACGCGACAGTTACCATTTATTTGACATCCTGACGTTTACATTGGCTTTCTTTTGAGGCAGGGAAACCCCTCTTAGCTTTAGGGACAAAGAGAGGTCGTTTTTCCAATCCTTTCGCTGGTTAATAAAAGTTTATAACCAAAACTGTCACCTTTGTTTCAGAGTCGTATTTCTACACCCTTACAAATACCAAACTTTAACTCTTTAAGTGCCATGGGTTTTTCCTCCCAGTGCCAAGGCCTTTTTTTGGTGATTTCGGTATGTCGCCATTCAATGCCTGGTAACATTTTTGTTACATGAGATATCTCGGCCAAATTTGGCCCCTTATTTCCCACATGTAGGCGGTTGTAACGCCACCCAGGAATCCTAGGTTGCTGTAGGGAGGGTGAGAGAAAATAACCAAAAAGGGCGAACATTTGATGTTTTTTTTTCCTTGTAAGAGCTAGGAACAAATGGTTTGCTGTGCTGAATTCCCCAATTTCCTGGCTTTCAAGAACAGGTTAAGTGGAAACGAAAAAATTATTTTGATGTGGTTATCAACCGTTTAGTGAGAGGTAGGCGATTTTGCCCATTTTTGACAATTGGACATGCGTGGACGGAATGGAAGAAAAGGGTAGGAAAACCGAATTGGAGGACAGAAAGACATACATTTCTGAAAAGTAGACAAAATTCCAAGTTTAGGAAGGGGTGCTTTGCACAGGTCGAGCAACAACTAGGTAGGGGAAAATGCCATAGTTAGGGGAAAAAGTGGGAAAATGACCGAAAAAAAAGGTATGTGGTGGACATGGTTGGCTTGGTACGGCAATGGCTTCTACGAATTTTGAGAAAAACAATGCTCTGCTACATTCCCCCCGACTCTTGCAGTTAGGAAATCGCATATTTTTTGTAGTGTTTCACAAAACAAGCAATACCACAAGCCAAACACTGAGCGATGGTACACAGGAGTTTTATGCTTACGGCCTGAACAGACTTAATTAGCATGTGTAAATCAGGAAAACCAATGTGGTGGGGAATGGCGAGCATACATTTTTTGAAAGAGCACAGGCAGACCTTTTCAAGTAGGTGACTTTTGCAGGTTACAAAAGTGTATGGTGCCTAAAGCAGCGCCTAAATATAGGTCACATTTGGGAAATGAAAGGGTTGTGTGACAAAGGACACCAGCAAATGGGTCGAAACTTTATGAAAATCACACGAACACAACAAATGTCATACCTTCCCGCGTTCTACCACATGTCCCGATGAAAACGGTACCTCACACGTGTGGGTGCACCTACCTGGGCGCCAAGGGGAAAGCCTAAAACACCCGTAACCCCAAGTCTTTTCCGACAGTTGAATTTCACGATTTCTTCAGATGGGCACACCATACAGATATGGGCCTAGGGTGCCTAAGCCACCAAGGAAAACAGGGAACTCCGTGCATTTCCGAAATGAGGACACCCGTGGGAATCCGCAGAGGTCTGACTTGCGCAAATTGGCCCAGAATTTATTACCCAGAAACCCCGGCAAAGTCCGAAATGTGGCAAGAAAACTCCAATTTCTGCACATTTTACTAGGCTCACCCACCGAAACACGCCGCCAAGTAGGGTTTGGGCACCCTGGGGGCAGATTGTCACACCAATGTGCCCATCTGCACAAAGGGAAGTTTGGTAACAGAAACAAATTGAAAATGGCAGGCAGCACTTTAGGGGCAGCTGAGTGGCACCCTAAAACACCGGAAAATTTTGAAATGTAATGGGGGTGCACCTCTCCACCCCCATCCCAAATGGAGGGGCAGCGCATCTCATGTAGCCCTCCCTGGGGACATATAATGGGGGGCTGTCCTGCGCTCCTCCCTGGGCTCAGGTGTCCCTTCGTAGGAGCAGATATCTGCCCCCAGGGAGGGCTGCATGACATGGCCCCCACTCCATTGCGGGTGGGAGGCAGGGGGTCACCAACCCTTCCCATTAGAAAATTCCCAGTCGCTTTGGGGTGCCGCACAGCCCCCCCTAAAATGCGGTCCACCATTTTCATTGGTGACCCAACTCCCCCTGGTGCAGATGGGCCCAATAGTGTGCCAATCTGCCGCCAGGGAACCCAAAACCTACTGCCCCACCCATTAGGGGGCCTATCCGACATTTTGTGGTGGCCCTCTTCCCCCTCACCTCAAATGGATGGCGGGGGCACCTCATGCAGGCCTCCCTGGGCCTCTTGCAAACGGCTGTGTGAGGTACACTCCCCCCTCCATTTGGGACAGGCCCCCAGTGGGTGGGGCAGTAAGGTGTGGGCACCCTGCGGCCAGATTGGCAAACCAATGTGCCCCTCTGCACCAACGCAAGTTTGGTAAACAGAAAAATATTAAAAATGCAGCCTGCCCTTTAGCGGGAGCTGATGGTCACCCTAAAGGGCCAGGTAATTTTCTAATGTAATGGGGGGTTTCCCCCCCCCACACCAAATGCAGGAGGGGGCATCTCATTCAGCCCTCCCTGGGGTTCCATGCCCCTTCCTACGAGCAGATAACTGCCCCTAGGGAGGGCTGCATGACATGACCCCAAGTCCATTTTGTGTGTGGGGGGGACAACCCCTTTCCATAAAAGAAAATTCCCTGGTGGTCCGGTAGGGGGCACTCCCCCCCCAACAATATTCTTTTTATTTTCTTTGCCCCCTTTCCTAGGAGCAGATGGGCTCCCATCTGCCCCAGGGGGGCGCCTACCCTGCAGACCCCATTGTTTGAGGGGGCCACCTCATGTACTCCTCCCTGGGGTGAGAAATCTGCCCCCCAGGGAGGATGACAAGGGGTCCCCAATTTCCACTTGGGGTGGGAGGGAGAGGGCCACCACCCTTTCATGTCCTAAAATAAATCTGTGGTGGCTAGTGGTCCCCTAACCCTCCCACCTTCCCGTTGTGGTCTACTTTTTTTGTTTTGTTTATATGCCCCCACCCCTGAGGGTCACCCATCTGTCCCCAGGGGTCTCCATATATGTGGCCCCATGCTTTTTGGCATCAGGGGGGAGAGGGCTGCTTACCTAGTAAGCAGCCCCCCTTCCCCTCAGCACTGAAAAGACACCCCTGGTGTCTAGTGGCATTGCTGCCCACGGAACGAGCGCTCTGCACCCGATCCGTTAGCAGCAATGCTTACACAAATGGTGGTGTTGTTGGAAAGGGGAGAATCTCCCCTTTCCAATGACACCTGCCTCGATCTCCGGCTTGAAAAACAGCCAGAGATCGAGGCAGAGGGAGGACGACACTCACCTTCTCGATTCCCCCGCGGCAGCCATAAATGGCTGCCGCAGTGAATTTACTTTCCATTTCATGATGTGAAACTGAACGTAATCCAGCCCCCTGGCAGTGAGGGGGGACCTCCCCCTCACATAGCCCGGGGGTTGGATTACAGTTTTGAGCGACCCCTGCTTTGCAGGGATCGCTCAAAACAGAGTGCCAAAAAGGACAAGCTATCTCGTCCTTGGCACCCTGGAGGGAATTCCAAGGACGAGATACCTCGTCCTTGACAGTTAAGGGGTTAAACATTCAAATAAATGAAGCAACTTGGTACAGCTTATGTATATGATGATCTGTGTGGCACCACGTAGAGGTATGCCTATCACCACAGTCCATTCATTCCTCCACACTAACTCAAAATCACATTACATTTTGAGTTGTTTGTGGAGGAATGCATGGACTGTGATGATGGACATGCCTCTACGTGGTGCCACAGAGATCAATATATATATATATTTATATATATGTATAAATATATATGCAGTACCAAGGTGTGTGTTTGTGTGTGTGTGTGTATATATATATATATATATATATATATATATATATATTTATATATTTTAGTTGCAGGGACGTTAAAGTGAGAGGTTAACACAACAAAAAAACCATTGGGCATGGCCGTGATCGCACTTTATTTTGAAACACTTGCAACCCATGGCTCAAAGACGTTCATCAATCACAGACTGCTTTTGACCAGTTTTGATAGTGTTATTTTTGAGTATAAAAGATGGCAGGCTTTGAGAACAATTGTTTTAGGAAATGCGCTGTGAGATTACATCATTTGCCAAAGATCACACACTTTGGTTAAGCAGCATGCTACAATCCCCTAGCTCCATTTAAGCAGCACGGAAAAGGGGGAAAAATGACCGGCTTCAAGAATCACGTATGGCCAGGTACTTTTGCCCCCATAGCGAAAATCAAAAGCTGGCACCCATGAATATATGCAGAGTAATTGAACATATATGTTAAAGTGAAATATACAAATGTAGTTCAATTGACCTTCCCCTTAGAAGAAAGTGCGCAAGACAAAATACCATTGGACTTTTGAAAAAGTAATGAACGCCAGAAAAATAACTTGAGCGAAGAAATGTTCCAATAAATATGCTGGCAAAGTATAAAAGGTGCTCACCTATTAAACCCAGCAATCTGTCTTGAAATATTCCCTGGGAAAGAAAATCCCAATACAAATTAAGTGCTTATGGTCTTATGGCTACATGTCTGCACTGGGAACATGACAACCTTGCCACCCTAAAAAAAGCCCAAGGGGTTGCATCCACCCTCTGAATAAAGGTTACACTGTACACCCCCATGTGCCCTTTAGTTGTGCCCTGAAAAGCAGTCACAATCAGGGGAAAATAAATGCACCAGTGGCCAAGATTGCAACCTCTCTTGCCACATTCTGGGCAAATACTCATGAATTACTTGCCCTCTCATCATTTCCTCTCCTCATCACCAGGTCTGGCTTTCAACAATACTCTGCTTTATAAACATAACTTGAAAAGGACACATACCATAGTGTCATTCAAATATATAAATTCTTATAGATCTATGTTAGTCTAAAAGTTTACAATTTTGGCATTATTCCCCCCATCCAGACAGGGAAACTACAAATACCAGAATGCAATTCAGCAAAAGGCAAAAAAAATGGTCTCCAAGAGCACTGGGAACATAGATCTTTAAACCATAGTGGGGCATATTATATATATGTTAAAAAAGGTTATTCTTGTTTGCCTCGCACATGCAAGATAGATTTGCAATTCTCCCTGTATTTGCAGCTCTTTAGCCAGAGATGGACGCTCTTTTCATGTGGGCCTCATGATAGCTTGACCTTTAGAGTGCAGTACTTTCAAGGACTTGGGGACTAGCCCCATCCTCGCTTTGAAGTTAAAGAGATGCAGTCCCAGTTTCTGCATAGATGGAGTCCTGTATGCCTATCGTGTGACCAGTGGTTTTTCACCCCCAATTTAGCTGTAAATATATACCCTTTTTTCCATAACCGCGGCTATGAACTACAAATGCCCTCAGTTATTATTATACCCGTGGCCATCTGTAGTCCATACTAAACTAGGCATCCAGGTCTCCCATCCGTGCATTAATCGGGGTGGACCCTGCTTAGCTTCAAAGCGAGGAAGGGGTTAGCTCACTCGGGCCATGTTGCTCTAAGTGGTCAAGTGGTCTTGTAACTTGTGTTCATTTATTAGGCAACATGGCCTGAGGGGGTTGGCACCTTCCCCCCCCCTTTGAAGCTTAGCAGGGTCAGTCCCAGTATGGATGGAAGTTTCAGATGCCTAGTTCCAGTGCATCGACTACACATGGCCACGGCCATGTGTAGTTTCATAGCCGTGAGTATGGGAAAAACCGGCTGCAAAAAAGATATGCTTTTTGGCCCCCCCAGGCCCTCACCAAGTGCCCCGCTCATCTGTGCCAGCTCTCCCTGTCCCCAGATGGTCTCCTCGCCTCCCCTGCCCTCTCCCATTCCCCTTACTAACAGTGTTTCTATGACAGTTTGCTTTGAGAAGTCGGCTATTCATGGCTACAGCTGAGGTTACAGAAAAGCTCTGTGCTGCAAACTCAGTCCGTAGACCCTTTCCAACTCCCAAATTTCACTTGATGTCCTCTTGCTGTCCGCCCCACCCCGACCTCTCCTAGCCTGATGGCGTTTACATGTTTTTTAAACCTGGAAATTGCTTTTTATTCCTGCGTTTCATTTTTTTATATCCTCAGCTATAGCCACAGCTATCTCTTGCATCGAGCAAAAATAAAGATGGCGGCTGTTTCATTTATAAACACCCGGTTTCTGGGCAATTTACCAAAGATATAGCTATCTATTTCAGAGAAGGGGGCACCCCCTTCACCATACAATATTTAAAAACTACTGGACGGAATAACCCACACCCACAAAAAGGCCTCAATTCAACGCTTCGTGCCCAAGACAACCTGGTCCAAATCTATCCAACTTTTGTGGCTGTGCGGTCCACCGCAAATTGTTATTTTTTTCCTTTTTCTTTCTTAACATTTTTTATTTTTTTACCAATTCCGTTGATGACGGTGCGCGGTACAACTACCTTACTCTTATGTCCCGTCCCCTTTCCTCCATACTGCATTGGCGTCCCTCGCGAGGGACGGGAGACGGAACCTTTTTCACCAGAAAAATCTTCTTCACTTATAAATTTAGAGGCGCTTGGAGGTGCGGCCCTGGGAGCATGCGATGCCCTTACTCTGCCCTCCGGTACCACACCTCAGTCCTCTTTTCCGCATCGATGGGAATGAGCCGAATTCACCAGCGCTCCTGGGTTAGGCTTCGGCCATGTAATTCCACAGGCGGATTCTTCCTCTATATCTTCTTTTGTCTTTTTATCAATAGGTACTGGGTCCTCAGACGCCACAGCTCCTCACCGACGCATGTCGACATCGACGGGGTTCAGCAGGTGCCCATCCTGCAACGGGCTGTTCCCGACTTCAGACCCCCACCCCTCTGCCTATGTTGCCTTGGCCCAGACCACGGTTGGCAAGCCTGTTTGGCGTGCGGCTCGCTGTACTCGAAAGCACTGAAGAACAGACTAGCAAGGTGGAGGGATCTCTTTCAACGGTCTCCTTCTGAGGATGTCAAGAACTTCATCAAACATCGATCAGGCCTGAGGTAGGGCCTATGTTTTAATCTGCACCCCGCAAGGGAGACTCCTTCCCGGGGACTCTCCTGCGTGCGAGGGACCGGTCAGGTCCTTATACCAACACACGCACCAAGGCTGTCACAGCGACTGTCCTCTGGGCTGAGGCATCCTCGGATCCTCCCGGTGCCAGTGTTGAGGGGCTGCTATGCTCCATTACCGGGCTTGCGCCCGAGGGGCTCTGCCCTTGTACCGGCATCATGGCCCAGGGACTATGCCCTGTTACTGGCAGTACATCCGCAGGGGTGCCTGAACGCAGCTCTAACGACCCACGGGTCGAGGTTTGTACACGTACCGGGCACATCCCCGAGGAGCGGGGCAAGTCTTGTGCCTCATACATAAGAGACTTGGCAGAGGCTGGCCCTAATGAGCCGAGCAACACGTTGCAGCCATGTGGTAGGCAGCTCAACAAAATGGCCGACGTGCCAGAAAGGGACACCAGTTCGACGCCTCTGCAAGACTTCGGTGAAGAATGAGTATCGAGGTGGGACTGGCATCAACCAGGTATGTGACCTACGGCCTACCCTTCTTATGCGCAAGTCTGTTTTCCCTTGCGTCCGTATGTACAGGGTCGGCAGCGGCCTCAGCTGCCTCTAGCCTCCCCGTCCGTTCCCTTCTCCTCCTCCTCTGCGGCCAGCGAGGACCGGATCTTCGAGAGGTCCCTCGGCCTCATGAAATCTCCTCAGATGGAGCCTTTTATCAAGGACGCAGTCAGGGAAGTCCTTCCTGCAATGCTAGCGGCACCACAGACGCCTCCGCCAACGCCTTTGGCCCTGGTGCAGCCGCCTCCTCCGGCTCCTCAGCCTACTCCACAGGCGGTTCCATACCAGCCTCCTCTTCTTCCTCAGCCTCCGGCCGTGGTCCCAGTGCCCCAGCCTCCGGCTCCAGATACTCCTCCTCCTCCTCCTCCTCCACAGGATCTGCCAGACCCTCTGGAAACTGAGGAGGAGGAGGATCCTGACAGACCATCCTCAGCCAGACCTTCCACGAATGTCTCTCGGACCTATGCGGAATACCTGGGCCTCCCCCAGCCCCAGATAGAACAGCCGGCAGAGGGCATCCTCGCTGAAGTCCTCACAAGGCGCCCTTCTGCCGGAAGGGGAATTCCACTGCAAACTGATGTAGTCTCCCTCGCCAAGAAGGGTTGGCTCAAACCCCACTATCGCCGCCTGGACGCCAAGTACAGGCAGATGGCGGGAGATACACTCTTGCTCTCCTCCCACCCTCAGCCACACTCCTCGGTGATTGCTGCGGTATCACTGTACTCCAAGCCTCCATCGGCCTCGTCTTTGTCATCTACGGTGCTGTTAGGCAAGGACGAGAAGACCTTGGAGGCATTTGGTAAGAAGCTGTATTCCAATGCTTCCTTGCATCTGTGACAGGCCAACGCAGACGCCATGCTGGCAGCCGCCAAACAGATTATGGCGGGAAATTGTCGACGTCCTCCCGGAACTCCCCGCCCACTGCTAATCGCGTTTTAAGGCGGGGCTAGCCGAAGCCAAGCCCGTGGCTCAGGATATCATGGAGTTCACCCTGGCACACATTGATACCTCTGGACGTGCCATCTGTATAGCCACAGACATGAGAAGGATGGCCTGTCTCCAGGCGACCAAGTTCAACCCAGATCTCCAGGAACGTATTCTAGATCTGCCCTTCGAGGGCAGTGACCTCTTCCACTCCAGCACGGACGAGGAGCTGGACAAAAAGAACAGCTCTCAGACGGCCAAGTCTTTATCCATACTGACAAAGACCACGCCCAAAGCGTACTCCCAGTCTCAGCAACACTCGGATAGTGGTCGCTCATCTGGAGGCTTCTGCGTCTTCCAGGAACGGAGGTCTAGGCAGCCGGAATGCTCGCCGACCCCAAATCGTCGCAAGCAACAAAAAGGGTGGGGTGGGAGGCTAAGGGCTTCTTCCAGTCCCCTCCTCTGCCTCTGAGGGACAAAAGTCTTGACACACCCCTTTGGGTCCACGAGTCGCCTGTGGGGTGGCAGGCTTGCTCTTCACGCACACTTTTGGCGACAGAACTTTGCGGACCCCTGGATCATGTCAGTAGTCTCCTTGGGGTACCGTCTACCTATTCCTGCCTCTCCTCCTTCCTCTCCTCCCCTCCCTCAAGTTGGGACAGCAACTCTTTTGGCAGAGATTTGGTCGCTTGTCCTGAGCCAGGCTGTGGAGGAAGTCCCAGCCTCCCAGCGCATTTCGGGCTTTTACTCCAGGATCTTCGCCATTCAGAAAAAGAACCAGGCTGGCCTGAGAGTTGTACTGGACCTTTCCACCCTCAACCTCTCCTTACCTCTTCAGAGATTCAAGATGGTTATGCCAGCCTTTATTGCGGAGACATTGTTCCGGGGAGACTGGATGTGCTCCCTGCATCTGAAGGACGCTTACCTGCCCGTCCCGATGTGGCAACCCCATCATTCTTTCCTCCAGTTCAGGATCATGGGCTGCCATTTTCAATACAAAGTCCTCCCTTTTGGCCTCAGCGCGGCACCCAGGGTCTTTACCAGACTGATGAATGCTGTGGCAGCCATCCTCAGGGCCTCCATATATACCCCTACCTAGACAACTGGCTCGTCAGGGCTACATCTCCAGATGCAGTTCACCACTCCTCCCATGCACTGATGAACACGCTACACGACCTGGGCTTTTTGCTGAATCTCAGGAAGTCACAGCTGCAACCCACGCAGTCTTTGACCTTTCTGGGCCTCATCTGGGACACACGCTCCGAGAGTGTCTTCCCCCTCTGAGGACAAGATCTCAGCCATCAGGAGGGCCACCTCCCACTTTCTCAGCCGAAGCGCTACTTCGGCTTGGTGGTACCAGCATCTCCTGGGTCTTTTTGCAGTGGTACAGTTGGCCGTCCCCTACACAAGACTCATGATGAGGAGGATCCAACGCCACTTTGCAGCGTCGTGGAACCAGGAGTGGGGCTCTTAGGCCGAAATTATCAAGTTCCCCATCTCTCTCCACCCGGACCTCACATGGTATAAATAAATAAAATACAAATACAAATGGTGGTCCAGGGACTGCAACCTGCGAACGGGCAAGCCCTTCAAGCACCCGTCCCACAGGTGACGATTCCCACTGACTCCTCCCTCGAGGGATGGGGAGCCACCCTGGAGGAGATCTCGGTCCACGACACGTGGACCGGTCAAGAACAAGAGTACCACATCAATTGGCTGGAACTTGAACGCCATTTGGTTGGCTCTCAGAGCCTTCCTCCCACCGCTCAAGTGAAGGGTTGTCCTTATCCAGACAGACATCTCAACCAGTATGTACTACATCAACAAGCAGGGGGGCACCAGGTCACCCTCCCTGTGCAGACTGGTGATCAACATGTGGGAATGGGACTTGGAAAACGAGATTTTCCTCACAGCAGTCCACCTCCCTGGGGAATCCAACTTGGAAGCGGACAGGCTCAGCAGGTTGGGAGCAGACAACTACGAGTGGCAGCTGAACAACCTTGTTGCACAGGAAATCTTCCACAGATGGGGCTCCCCCCTGGTGGATCTCTTTGCCACCAGGCACAACAGGAGGTGCCCCCAGTTTGCCTACTGGCAGGGGCAGGGCCTATGCTCCCTGGGCGACGACTTATGGATACAGTGGAACGGCATGTCAGCATACGCCTTCCCGCCCACTCCACTGATTCACAGAGTGCTTTGCAAGATCAAGGAGTCTCGCCAGCTCAACCTCATTCTGATAGCTCTGTGGTGGCCAGCCAGGCCATGGTTCTCGGAGCTGCTCACCCTCTTTCCACCTCCTGACGGGCCCAGCACATCATCTGACACAGCAAGGTGGCAAGGTTGTCCACCCTTGCCCTCAGAAGCTGGCCCTCAGCGTGGTTCCTGAGCAGGTGACACTCAGCCATCTCAACCTATCCCAAGCCAATTTGGAATCATACAGGGGCTACCAGAGCCCAGTATAAAAGTAAATGGACCAGGTTCTGCCACTGGGCGCACACAGAGGATATCAACCCGCTGGCCTGTTCATTGGATGACATGCTTTCATTTTCGGCGCACCTCGCCAACTCCGGCATGCAGGTGGACACCTGCCGCACATACCTCTCAGCCATTGGGGCCTACAGGAACTCAGAAGAGGAGGGTCTTCTCCTCCAACCCGATTGTCAAGAGACATTTGGCCGGACTCTTTAGACTCTACCTGCCCATCAGGAAGCCACACCCTGTGTGGGATTTGAACCTAGTCTTGGGAGCCCTCGCGCCCAAGCCATTTGAGCCTATGGCATCCGCGGACATCAGGCTGGTCACCATCAAGACGGCCCTGCTAGCAGGGTCGGGCTGGGACAACAAATAGGCCTGGTCACCCAAAGAAAAGTGGCCCACCCCTTGCCTCACGATCCTTGACCTCTGATGACATCACCAGATGTGATGTCATTTGACCCCACCCCAAAGTGACATCCCGGGAAGCGATGTAACATAACCTTTCACCCCTTGACAAAACAGGAAGTGTCATCAAATAGCATTGGGCCCAAGTACACTAAATTACTGTGAATCCAAGCAGAGTCCAAGGCCAGGTGAAATGTTATTGTATAGTACTTACGCTTAAGCTCTTTTTATAGAACAAATATGCATCCAATGTCACTCAACCTGTGCTGGTACTCATTTATCGACCTAAGAAGGTTTCTTGAAAAAAAAAAATTCAAACCGGCCTAGGCATGGCCAGAAACCGGCCTAGGCATGGCCAGAAACCAGCCCCCACCCCCGAGGGACGATTTCGGCCCGGCCACGGGCCGAAAGGCTGAGGGGCCAATCCGACCCTGCCTGCTAGCCGGCCTCACTTCAGCGTGCAGGGTCAGCAAGATCCAGGCTCTAGCCGCCTCAGAGCAGTACACTACCTTTCACAAGGATAAGGTGGTCCTGCGGACCCATCTGGCATTTCTACCTAAAGTGCCATCAGCCTTTCACTTAAACGAGGAGATCGTCCTGCCTACATTCTTTGCCGACCCAAAGGACGAGCCTCAGAGAGTTCTGCACTGCCTAGATGTCAGGCGTGCCCTGAAATTCTACCTGGACCGGACCAAGGGCTTCCGCAAGTCGGATGCCCTATTCATCACCGTCGGAGGTGCCAGGCAAGGCTATCAGGCCTCCAAAGCTTCCATTTCCCGCTGGATGGTTTCTGCCATCAAGGAAGGGTATGAGGGCCAGCATAGACCCCTTCCGGCGAACATGCATGCCCACGCAGTCAGGGCCAAGGCAACAGCCATCGCCTTTCAGCGCCATGTCCACTGGCAGGTCATAAGCAGGGCGGCCACATGGGCCACTCCATCGGCTTTCTGCAAGCATTACTGTTTGGATGCCGGCTCCAGCTCAGATGCGTCTTTCGGACAGGCGGTTCTCCAGAACCTGTTTGCTTAAGGAGGGTCTCCTCTCCACCCTGGGGCTACATTCAGTTGTAATCGCCCATGCAGTATGGAGGAAAGGGTATGGGACGTAAGAGTAATTATAAGTTACTCACCGTGGTGACTAACATACTCTTAGTCCATAGTCCCCATTCCTCCATACGTCCCACTATCCACCCCCCTAATAATCTGGTGTCAGTAGGCAATGATAAATCCATTGTCGATGCATCTTTGGGGACTGAGGTGTGGTGCTGGAGGGGGGAGTCAGGGCAGCGCATGCTCCCAGGGCCACCCCTCCGCTTGCCTCTAACTTTAAAGGTGAAGAAGATTATTCTGGTGCAAAAGGTTCCGTCGCCCAACCCTCGCAAGGGATGTCCATGTAGTATTGAAAAAAGGGGACTATGGACTAAGAGTACGTTAGTCACTACGGTGAGTAACTTATAATTTAACATTTTAACAAATCTTTCCCAAAATGTGCAGTCTGGGAGGAATTTAACATTTAATATTTTAACAAATCTTTCCCAAAATGTGCAGTCTGGGAGGGCCACCGGCATACCTAGCTGTCTTCTCAATTTCGACCAAATCTGTTGTATGAGTGGAAAAAGGTTATTAGCAATTCATTTTTTCAGGTTTACTATGGGAGTCCCATTTCAATCAATTGAGCATGGGCACCTGTGTGGCTCTTTCCAGCATGGTTCCTCCTTCGCTCATGTTCCCAGCCTCAAGCCTCCTGTTTTTTTTTCAATGCGGACAGAGCAGGAGTATTAGCAAACAGTGGTGAGGTTATTTCCTTGCTAATTTCTTTTTCTGTTTTTTTTTCCCCATTGTGTCAGTGCTCAGAGAAACAGAGTTACTATGCTGGGTTTTATGTGAGAAAGTGTACGCAAAGTCAGAGGGGCACCCTTGATATTTATACCCTTTTACTGTGCTTCTGTAATGCACGATTCTTCAACTCTTCCCCTTACTTGCTGAAGGTATTCGCTTGATCTCTGAGAACTTGATCTTTGGTAAGCGTGCTCTGTTTCAGGGCAATCCAGAGGGTATCAAGGCCACCAGGAAAACCTCCACTAGAAACCAAGACGCCAGCAAATGGAAAAGATTCTGCCACTGCTCCCCACAGAAGGTCAATTCCCTGAATGCATACATTGATTGGAGATTCATCTCCCATATGGCCATATTAGGAATTCAAGATGCAGTCTTTAAGGACATATCTGTTGGCTGTAAGTGCACACCCTACAACAGACTTAAATCAGTTTTCATTGGCTAACCCACTGATCAAAAGACACTTCAATGTTGTTAAGTTATAACATGTATATAGCGCCAAAGCCCTAGGGCATCCAGGTGCTTGCTCACAGACAGAAGAAAGACAGTAAAGATGGCTGAGTATTTGGGGCAAATCATTCTATGCATATGCCACAAACACTGGAAAGGAGCGTCCATTTCCCTGTGCTCTCTTAACCCTAGCCACTTTCAAGAGCTGAGCAGAGGTGCATCGAAGATTTCTAATAGACTGGTGTATGGAAACTTTTTCCTTTAGATAACTGGGTGCAGATCCGTAAATGCACTTGTGGCAGATTCAGTAGTTTGAAAGAGATCCTTGCAGATATAGGCAGCAGGTGCAGTTCCTTCCTAACGAGAGTAGTCGGTTCATTCCTTTTCATGCCGTAAACAATGCAGACAGCCGTGTTTTGGATTTTTTGCAGTCTAAACATTTCTTCCTTACTGGCACCACCCAGTAAGGCATTGCAATAATCCACCCATGGAAGAATAACAGCCCTCACCAGTTTAACTTGATTATTTCTTGAAATTAGCGGAGCCACCTGCCTTAATACCCTCAAATAGACGTCACTTTTTGGAGTCTACCTATCCATACCGACCCGATGAGACACGGCGTCAGCAGTAGCAAGCCACAGCGAGGTCCTGACTTTGTGTGTGCAGGTCTGCAGTAGCAAAAGGTGACACTAATCTGAGTCCAGGTATTCACCAGTACAAGGACATCTGTATCTGAGCACCACACAGAGTGATCGTTGTCTATCTAGAAGACTCAAAACCAAACAGATTTGTGTCCCCAAAGGGAATATTCAGACCTTTTTTGACACGGTTCCACTGAGGGACTCCTAACTACCACACTTCACATTGCGTGAAGTTAATATTTGAGGCTGTTTTTTGGTTTTAATATAGTTTTGTGTTGTAGGTTCCCCTGAAGAAGTCTACAGACAATTGATAGAATTCGTTGTTGTGAGATAGACGAAACATGTTGGGTTACATACACTGAAAAATAAACAGTCTTTAGAATTGTCATCAGGTTGAAATTGAGGTCCCCTATAGGCAGATTAAGGGAGACCAGAAAGAACAGATTGCTCTGGCTAGGCATCCTCAAAAAAGAGGACGTGCCTGGTGCTGCCCAACCAACATTTGTATTGCACTTTATTAGCTAATTTGCACATTATCATTGCACTGTGAAATGAATTGGTTATAGTTTTGTATAGGAAGGGTGTGGTTTTATGAATATTTTATGTATGTTTTTACTTCAAATCAATTTTAGGATGAATTTTAGAATGTGTTAGAAGCAAATATAGTAGAATTGTGCCTCGGAGAGTGGTTTGTTTCGAATATTTGTATTTCCACAATATATGTGTGTTCTTTGACAAAATAAAATTAAATATAGTTTAAAGAAAATGTAATGACTCAGGACCTATTTGGTACATGGCCCCAGTTAGGTATATGATGGACTGAAGAAGAAAAGTGAGGAAGACTGTGAGGTTCTTTAGTTTTTGATTGTCCTTAGGCAGATGGAGGGCTGAACCTAACGGTCTATAAACTAGCCCGATCCAGTCTCTTTATTGTTTGATGTGTTTTTCAAAATGGCATCTACTTGGGCCCCTGTATTCTGGGTGGCTTCAAAATATGTGCCATGGGTCTTTACCTTATTGACTACTGCAATCTGGCTGCCCTCCACCAGAAAACTAGAAAAGGTGGGGGCTAAATTATCCCTAGACTTCTTGTACCCGTATATCATAAGTTCTGTTTTTCCAGCTTTTAAACACAACCAGTTTGTGGTCAACCATTTTTGTTTATAACTTGATAGACCTCATTAAGTTTGTCCTGATCTTCCTGGTAGACTCCTAACAACTCTAGTGACAACTGGAAGTCATCCGCATAATTCATAAAGAAAAAGCCCAGTCTTTCCAGTTATCTGCATAAGGGTACTATGTAGATGTTAAAAAGTAGGTGGGGATAAACATGCCCCCTGGGGGACACCACACATAATGGTCTCCACCTCAGAGGATGAGTCTCCCCAGTACACCCTAGATCTTCTGCCATCCAAAAAAGATTTAACCCAGTTTATCGCCTCGTCTGCAAATTCACCCGTGTCTCGCAACCGCTTCAGTAAGATCCCATGTTCTAGCAGATCAAAAGCTGCAGATAAATCCAGTAATCCAGCGCTGATTTACTTTTCTCCACTAACATCAGCATGTAGGTCTCGAGATCCACCAAAGTACTTTCTGTGCCATGAAAGTGGCAGAAACCTGATTGCCTTCCATGCAACGACCAGAGTTTTCCATATAAAGTTGGAGGTGGGTTGTAGCAACCTTATAAACCAGTTTTAGCAAAAACAAAGTATTCGTAATGGGCCGAAAATGTGTGGCATCCTTAGGATCCAAACAGGTCTTCTTCAATAAGGGTGTCGCCGCCACAGCTTTAATAGCTTGTGGGACAGTGCAATGCCTAAACGGAGCATTGGTAAATCTGCATAGAAATGGTGCAGAGATATCCAGGTGACCTAAAATTATCTTGGACGGGATAAGATCCCCTGGATAGCTAGTCGGATTCATAGCTCTCATGATATTAGTGATTTCAGTAACTGATCTCTCAGGGAATTTAAAACTTATAGGGAGTAATTCTTGATTAGGATCTTTATCCCTGGATGAAGGAGAGTTTGTCGTGTGACTAATGTCAACCCTCCCTGAAGTGAAAGGGTCTGTATCTAATTTCTGACTCATTTCTGATTTTATTTTGAGCAAATCACATAACAATTTATCAGAAAAGGCCTTCTGCGTTCTAGTGCAGTCATCCTGCAATGTTCTACAAGTTTTATCCCCAGATCAAGAAGCCAAATCCTACCCGAGACTTGAATGTTGTTCTTTCAACTCTGTTTTACAAAGCCTTTGAGCCTATGGCTTCTGCAGGCTGTGACTTGGAAGAAAGGTTTCCTGTTCCCAAATACATTGGCACACAAGGGGGATCGAACCTCTTTCTTTAAAGCCCCATTTCCTATTTTCTACAGAGACAAGGTGGCTTTGCATATTCGCCTACACTCTACCACAATTAGTTAATGAGGTTCACATCAACCAAGAAAGCAATCTCCCAGTGTTCTTCCTAAACCCAGAGTCTGAAGTTGAAAATAATTTGTATACTTGTTATCGAAATGGGGCATTGGCATCCCTATTCATTTTTAACCTACAGTGGGGCAATGCCTGGCACCAAGGCATCAAAATGCACTAGTGTGTGCTTGCTAGTAGATTGCATTCTACAATCCCTTATAGTAATGGCAGCTCCATAGGTCTTGCATTCAAACTTAATCAGGGCAAAGATGATCTCTGTGGCTTTTAAGAGACATTCATGCTCCCTTAGAGGATATTTGCAAAGTTACTATGTAGGCTATCCCACCTGCATTTTGCAGGCATTACTCCATAGACGCTAGCTCCAGGCCAGACTTGCACTTTTGGTGGGCAGTACTAAATAGGATTTTGGGTTACTCTTTTATTTCACCTTTCTGACTTCTATCTGTTCAATGGATAGTATCTTTAGAAAACTCCCTGGAGTATACAGTGGAAAGGGGACTGGATGGAGAATTAAGAAAACATTACTTGCCCTAGGAGCTACTTCCCTCCTAGTGCATTGTCCATTTAGCAATGTATGCTCTGCCCTTCATCTCTTTTAAAAATATCCCATTATATATTTGATATATTGTTCTAGATTAAAGGACTGTTTGGGTCCTGGAGATTGTGTGAAGTAAAATCCATGCTGGGGATGGCCACAGCCCCCCATGGACACTGCACAATGTTTGTTTTTATTTAACACTTGCTCTTGCATCGTGCTCACGTTGTGTTTCCAAATGCCACTGCGTCCCATAAGTGTGGAGGAAGGGGGTCTTTGAACTAGGAATGCAGTAGTCACTACAATGAGTATTGTTTTCTTTTCACTACTCTTAGGTGACTTGAAAACCTACCTTCTGTTTCTGGGTCATTAATAGTTTTCAAGATGTCAGCTATATATTGAATTTTTATTCTAATAAGTCAGTAGTTCTGTGAAGAAAATACATTTTCACTGATGCCCTCTCGTCATTAGTATAAAGTTATACCTGTAGAAGTGAGTTACTTAAAATTAAATATGTATGAACCCTTGCAAAATTGGAGGACATGTAGCTGTAATGTATTTTCAGGTTCTCAACCTGTTTTTCTCCTTTTTTAGCCTAAAAGCATAGGTGGAGGAAGTGTATCCAAATAATCTTAATATGTGTAAATCCATACCCATAGTGAGTACAGTGGGAAGGGAGAGGAAAGAACTGACAGGTCCTGTTTTTGGACAGGGCTGCCCGCTTCTATTGTAATTGAACCTGTGTTGCTCCGCGTATCTTACTTCCAAAGCGAGCGTGTTGCCCCTGCGCTATCCTCCCGTTCTGTGAACCAAAGGCAGGTAAGTGCTATAGTTGGAAACTGCATATCTGTCTCAGAGGACAGAGGCAAAATGACATATTGTAAGTCGGTAAAAAAAAATGTGTCTTGACAATTGAGACAAACTGCTGAGGTTTACTATGAATTTGTATAAAACCTTGGCATGCACAAAAATGTTCTTAACACAGTTGTAGCATGCAAACGTTTATTTTTGAGGTGCAAGCTCATTCATATCAAATGACAAAAATGTGAGCCCATTAAAACGAATTTCAGTCCCAAAATGGCACGAAGGAGACTATTCAAAACATGATACTCGGAAGTAACTTGAATACAAATTAATGTTTGTATCGCGTGGCGTCCGTGATGCACCTGACGTTGAAAGCCTGAGGCGTCGTTACCCAGGCTCCACACAATCTTTTTCATTTTTGTACAGTCTTCACCTCTCACATCTCTGATTACGGTCTTCCAAAGGGCGATCATCCATACAGCGCTTCGAGGTCATATCATTGGAAGTCGGTGCTATGCAAATGCAATATAACATAACATACAGAGAACTTTAAATTGATTCTGTGTTGTGCCACGAGTTACGCCTTTGATGCACGGTACCCACAATGTGTTTAACACTTTATGTATGAAGCGCAGGTTAATTTACTCAGGCTTTGAGAAATTATTATGCTGCATGCAGGAAAGAGAATTGAAGAAGGTGGCCACATTTCCAGGCTAGTGCCAAAACTAGTTTGTCTTTTTCAGTTTCTAGTGTGTTCCTCTAGCCTATTATGTCTTTAGGCAGTCTTTGATCCCCTTGTCTAGTTTTTTTTGTAGCTATGTGTAATTCTCCAGCCTCTTTTTTGTTGAGGCAGATAATGAATTAAGTAATCAATGATCTTGTATCTTTTTCCTATTAATATGTAAATAAGGTGGTGGGTGTCTTTCTGTCACGTTGGTCTCGAAACAAAGAATGTATTCTACAGCACATTGTGCTTGACAAATGATTAGGCCGCTGTGATATTATTAAACATGTATATTTTTCATCACATTGTGTTTAGTGCCTATTGCTTATTTGACCTCAATTATTGTTTGTTATTATGACTTTTCATTTACTTAACATTATTTATATTAATTTGTATTCAAGCTACCCCCAGTGTACTCTTGTGCCCCGTCCCCTTTCCTACATGCTCTTGAGATGTCTCACGGAATGGGCGACAGGCCAGGCAGCATATTGCAACTTTAGCGTAGAGCGCGCACGCCCCAGCATTCCCTGTACAGTACCTCCTCCATGCATCCCGCCCAACCATCAGTCCCTTTCTCTGCAGCGGATGGGACGGAGCATCGAGTGGCAGCTGTATCTAGTTATGGATCTAAATTAACAAAACTCATCAGCACATGCCCAACGGGTTTCTTAGGGCACCAGTGTGCACATGGAGTTGCTCAATTATTTGTATTAATTTGTAATCCAGTTACCCCAGAGTATCAATTTTTGAATAGTGTCTTGTCCCTGATACTTGGTTAATTTTGGGGACTTCCTATCTGTTTAATCTCCAAGGGTAGACACGGCTTATAAAATTATGCCATGGAGGATCAGAAGATGATGTTTGCCGGTCACAAAATTGTGGACCACCTCTCTCCCATCGAGGTACTTGGAGGGAGTGCGCACCTGCGGTAAAGAGTACACCATTATGGTTCACTCACTCATCCCTTCATACTTCCAAAGCCATACACTGAGTACTATTAAATGACCAATAATAATTGGTATATTTTGTAACTTTGCAATGCGCCCAGATAGCTGAGGGTTCAGTGCTGTATATAAATAAACAAGCAAACCAATCAAATATGTCAGTGGCAAACAGCTGATTAATATAATGAGGATTGGCACAGCCAATGGGTTGTATTCAGAGAGTCGGTAAGCTTCAGGGCTTTAAGTAGGCAAGGACGTAATGTAGAGGCTGAAGAAACTCTGGTTTATGGACAAGATCTGTCAGCGCAAAAGCAACAGAAACTTGAAAAACCTAATGGAGAGGGATATCAAAGTCCTGTAGATCCTAACAAATGTTTGGTATTGCTGTTTACATATAGCATGCCCGGACAATAGTAGAAGGGTTCTGCTTGCAGAGTTTGGTTACTTGTTCAGGTACTGAGCGGGGTTAATTTATAATATAAATGTTATCGACAGAAGTATTTCATGTTACCACTGCAGCTGATGTTGCCTTTTAGATCTATTAGAGGTGCAGCAACAGTGCCGCTGATTTTATTAATTATGGTTAAGATGAGACACCCTGCTACATATACAATTCTGGAAGGCATTGGTGGATGCAACTGTGGCAAACGTTCCCAAACAAGTCCTCTGGAAGATGGGAACTGTTTTGTACGTTTTCCTATTCAGGTTTGGCAGAGTTGTAATTTGAGAGATGGTTTCATAGGTTCTAAATCGCTCGACAAACTCCCATTGATAAAAATTGATTTAGTAGTGTTCATCTGTGGCATTCAGGGTTTAAAAATCCGAACGAGTGAGCCAACAAAATACATGCATATTCTGTTATAGGAATAAACAATCCACAGACCCAAATTTAACAGAGACCCGATTGGTGCCAGAATTCTGTGTGGTAGCCATCTTGCATCCAGAGACGTTTGTACTAGAAGAATGTTATCTGGGCACACACTGGCTCTCTGGGCAAACCTTGACACTAGTGGGGGTACAGGCAAGCTACAGAGTGCTGAGCTAGGCCCTTGTTGTTTTGGAAAAAGCAAACAGTTCTCCAGTGAAGGGAGGGATTAGTTGTGAAAATAGAAGTGTTGCCCTTTTCACAATGGGTGTCATTTGTGTCCTCTGCAGTCTATGGCTTCTTTATTGGGCCCTCTTGAATCCATGGGCAGCAGTTGCCAATCATTGGTGTTCCAGCGACACCAATTGCTTACAACCGTTACCCTGGAATCATTCATTGTTAATAAAAAAGGGTGCTATTACTGAGCGTACCGCAAGGGACACAGTGCCTAATGCACAGCCAAAGGCAGCACAATGCAGGCACTGCTGGTATATTCCATGTGCCAGGGGCACGGCCATTGGTCCATGCTATGCAAGTAATGCTACTAGAGTCAGCGTGCACGGTGAACGTGAGTAGACCATGTCTTGGGCTGAGTGCACTGAGGGTAGGCTCATTTTGTCTCAGTCATGGTTTAAAGCCATGCCCCAGGTATACTGCCCACAGGGCATTGCCTCATGCCATTCCCAGTAGGCTCTGCTGGTAGGGACCCTGAACTGAAGCATACGGTGCCAGTAAAGCGTGGCCCGGGCACTCTATGTATGGTAACATGATTAAAATATATTGTTACAAATTTCATGAAAACAACTTCAGTTGATGGGACGTTATGGTTCAATTTAAAAAACAAAAACCTCTGAAAATAACCCATTTTGTTTACCAACGTAACCATAATTCACCATTCACTTTTGTTTTGACACAGCTGACTACACCAATTACATAATTGAGAACGTGAGCATGCCGGAGCAACTTCACACTGCTGGAGATTTCTGGTACTGATTTGGTATTGCTAAAGGATGCTCTACATACTTTTTCTTTTACGTAAAGGGACTGAGGGAGACCGGAAGTGGGATAAGCTAGTGGAAGTGAACCCCTTGTGGGATGATTCAACTCACTTGTTGCTCTGCCATGCGGCACCACTGTGTTCTGATGGTGCCAGAAACATCAAAATGGCAGCAAAACCCTTGTGCGCGCCAAAACCTCTGAAAATCACGCTTTGCAACGCCCAAAAAGATGGCTGCCCAATCCGCCACGCATGTTGTCAGTGGTGGACCAAAGATCTTACTTCTGAAATATATCACTGGCCTCCACAAACATGTGAAGATGGAGTACTGAAGGAAAAGCAGTGCTTTGCTGAAGGAAACCCCAAAATCTTGCTTTAAATCCTTTTTTCTTTGTTGCTGAAACTGCAGAATGCCAGTACAAAACACCCTCAAACATCCAGAATTCTTGCTGGGTGCTACAATTCACTTAGTGCAAGAAACCATTGTGAACTTACAATGTTCTGAAAGGCTGACGGCATCAAGGGATTTCCACAGCAAAAGTGGATCTGTCAAAATCTGGGCGCAGTACCCTCGGCCGCCTGAATGACAGCTGTCAGGGGCCTTCAGGATTTAAACTTTAAACATGTATAAACTAAAATCAAATGTTTGCAAGCTAAGAGGCCTGTCATTGAGAGTAACCCATCTTGTAATCATTTTGCTTCCATGGTTTAAAATCTTGAAGTATTTAGCTGTGATTTGATTCCACAAGTTTGTTGTAAGCTAAGGAAAATGCAACAGAATTAACATTCAAATTTAAGCCTGGCTAAAGTAACCAAACTGGAATAACATCTTTCCTCAGAGGAGCAAGGCCTCCCCCTCCAGCTCCCTCCACCAAGAAATCACACCTAGGTGATAATTATAGGATGGGGGAAGAACCTGGTCTGCAGTGGGGAAGGAAACAATGAACAGGTGCAAAGCAGGAAAGGCTAAGTGTGAGGACCGTCGTAAAATGGCCTCTGCCAAGAGAACGGGGAGGAGATTGCCTCTGAACCGAAGGGAGACAAAAAGAGCAGGAGACAAACAACCATCTGTGGCTAAACATTCACAAAGAACATTTTGTTTAAATACATATAACTTGCCACTTAAAATTGTCAAAAGCACAAAAATAACAGAATTGTAAATCTAATTTTTGGCTGCACATTTCAAGAGGCGGCAGGATCGTGTGACATATTGTGGAAGGAAACGGCAGAAAATGCGATTTTACACCAAATGTATTTTTGCTAGAAGTATGAAACTTTATACATTTATGTCCATGTTATGTGCGCACGCTTGTAGAAATTTGATGATACATGGGACATCGGGGGTCATTCCGAGCTTGGTGCAAAGGTAACGATGCCGGTAAAGGAATACAGGCATCGATTACCGTTACAGGCTATTCTGACCAGCCCGACCGCTATTAGCGGCATCGTAAAGTACAGTGCCGTTAATAGCGGTCTGGACGCGGGCACGCGACCCACCATGCCGGCAATAGCGGCATTCCTTAAACTGGAGGAGATCACAAGGTAAGTGGACATGCAAATAACGGCTTCATGAAGGCGTTAAAAGTGGTTAACGGCATGCCGTAAATACCGGCATCGTACACCTACCGTAAAATGCCATGTGCAGTGATCCCAACTGCCACAGGTGCACGCAGGTGCCACATGTGCACAAAATCAGCACAGGTGGAGGCAATAGAGTCTGGCCCACTACAATCCAATAGCAGCATCAACACTTCAGCAGGAGGACATGCATGCATTGCAACACCAGCAACAACACCACCAACAACAACAGCAGGCAACACAGAGGAGACGCAGCAGGAGAAGGAGGGTGACAGGCCCTGCATGCCCCACCAGTGCAGCTAGCGTAACCACGCATGCAGCCCCCAATCCCAAACATCAGAGCCAGTCCCTCCAACCCAACCCTGCAGCACAACCACACCCTGTACCGTCTGGACCGGGACACCATCAACACCATTGTGGACATGATAGACGACGGTCAGCCTCATTGAAATACGCTGTGCCATCCCCCCTCTACTGAAGGTAGTGTTGGTGCGCCACTTCCTTTCAACATCCACCTACCAGCACACAGTGTGGCACATGCATGGTATATCCCCACCCTCATTCACTTGCATCCTGAAGCAAGTGGGCGATGGCCACCTCAAGCACACAACAGAATACATATCTCTACCACGGACTCCCCAGCAGATACTAGAAACAAAAGGTGGCCTCCATGCCAAGGATGTGGTTTACCGCAATCGCAAACTATACCACTACAAACAGGTGCAGATGTAAGGTGACGCAAGCAAGATCTTCACACATTGTTGTTCCCAATATCCCGGGTCAACCACAGGAATGCTGCATGTCACCATGGGAATAATCAGCGCAAAATGTCAAAAATTGCAGAGCCTACTGCCAACGCTCACCATCGGAAAATCCTACACAACAAATTACTAAATTCACGCAAACACATCAGTATGCTTACACAATGCATGACCTACAATACGGCAGAGCACACCGTGTATCATCTTGAAGATGCAACCCACACCATAATTCCATGGCACAGGACACACTGAGGGCCTAAAAATTGCTTGCATACAACCAGGGACTGTGCATGTGACCAACAATTATCTGCCGGCAAGTGTGACTAGTACAGCTGTCCATCATCAATCGCATGATATTTACCTTTAATTGCCTCTCATGCAGGTGATAGTGGCTATCCCTTGAAGCCGTGGCTCCTCACCCCTGTCCGAAACTCACAGAACGGGCACGAGGAGGACCACAATCGTTCCCATACCGGTACCCGTGTGGACATCGAGCAGACCTTTGGCCTGTTGAAGGCACGATTTCACTGCCTCAGCCGGTCGGGTGGGGCACTCCTCTACAGGCATGAGAAGGTTGCCAAGATCATCATGGCATGTGTCAAGCTACACCATGTGTGCATCCCCCGGAATGTGCCCCTGACATTGAACTGCAACCACCTGGTGATGATGAAGGGGAAGATGATGTGGCTGGACATCATCGCAGTGGCGATGCACTGGAGAGGCGTACTGTGTGCAAGTCAGTGATTGCACAATATTAGTGACACACATGGCAGCAGAGGGTGACATGATGGTTTGACAGAGGGCACTGGGTGTGGGGTTACATCTACACTATGCTCTGTAACTGAATAAATGACACATGCACAATGATGAATGTCCACTCAGGTTTTGTTTTTCACACAACCGGTGTATTAAATGTAACAATGTAAACGTAAGTGAAAAAACGCTCCACCACCCTCACCCCTCTCCCCCCACAACTCCCCCCCACACCCTCACCCCCTCCCCCACACCCCACAACTCCCCCACACAAGTCCCATAGAGTCTCCAGAGCCCACATGAGGCCACCCTGAGAATTAATTTGCACTCCCAGGTCCAGGGGGCGGCATGTCTTGCCGGCGCTGGATACGGGCCGACCTGCGGAGCGGGCTTGTTTGCGTTGAACTAGAGGAAGACGGTGTGGCCGCCTGCTGTGGTTGTGTAGCGGGATTCCCTGCCTCCATGGCATCCGCTATGCAGCCTAACATCTGCCGGAGGGCCGAGACCTCCTTGCAGAGGCGACTGGTGTTCTCCGAGAATGATTTCGCCATGGAGGCATTGTTGTCCGTGATGGACTTGCCTCGTGCGGCTAAGTCCTGACGCCACTCCTCCCTGGCCAGTATGTTGTCCTGGACGAACTCATGCACAAGGGCAGTTAGCAGATTAGCCCGCTGTGACCCTGCGGGTGCTCCTCTGGAGGTAGTCGGCCCCTGGCTGTCCTGCCCAGCCTGCTCAGCCTCCCTAGCCCTGCTAATCAGACTGAAGTGTCCCTCCATCTGCTCAGAAGCAGACTGCTCCGGAGTGGTGGCATGCTCTGTATCGAGCGACAATACTTGCGGGGGGGAGGGGGATGCCGGTGGAGTTGGGGTATGGACCACATCCGAAAGATCGTCCTCCATGGGGACCCAGATGTCGTCCTGTGTGTCCTCCACAGCCAGGGGTGCCGTGGCTGCCACCTCCCCAGCCAGACTCGACTCCTCAGATGGTGGTGCCTCCCATGTATCATCAGGCTGGGCAATGGGTGGAGGTGGTGGTGGTGCTTTGCCCTCCACAGGCCTTGGTGGCACCAGTGCAAAGGGTGCCTGGGGTGGCTTGCATGTCGGAACACGGCGCCTCCTGGGTTGTGACCTCGAGGTTGATGGCCGGTTGCTGTCATCCCGGGACCTCTTCCGGGGTGTGGCCTGTGCAAGGGTTGCGTCCTGCCCATCACTGTCATGGTCAGTGCCTGTGGGGGTCGGAGACAGGGACAGAATGAGTGATGTTTTGATAGGCATCATACATACATTAGGACATTTGCTCATCCACACAATTGGGGGTAATAGGCAGTTGTGTTTGGATGAGCACATTCTTTGATACATGGGTGGTTAATGCAGGCATATGTTGGTGTCACTCATTTTGGCCAGGAACAGTGCTGTCTGACATGCATACTATTTTGGACATGCACGCTGTGTGACTTGTGCCATTTCCTACTTTGTTTGGTATGTGTCATGTACAATATTGCCTTGCACCAGGCATCTGCATGTGTCTGTGATGCATCAGCCTACTTTGCTGGGAGTGTGTGTGTGTGGGCGACCATAGCTTGACTCAATTGGTTCACTTTCATCGATTTGGAATAGCACTGTGGCGCCACACTCCATCTCGCCTACACCTTCGATGCCTTCCATCCCTATCATGCTTGCGCATATGTCCTCCCATGGGGTGAGCTTTATCGGGGAACTGGGACCTCCTCCTGTTCCCATGGCTTGGCTGCGGTTAACAGAGAGGATGTTGCGTACCCTTAGTCGCAGGTAATCGCAGCGCTTGCGACAGTCTTTTACTGTGCATGGTGTGTTCCCCACAGCACTGACCTTCTGGGACACAAGTGCCCAGATCTCTTTCTTCTTTAACACTGCCTCTCTCTTCATGTTGCTATAAAACACTATGGCAGCATGCTCCTGCAGTGTGTCCACCAGCATCTGCAACTCATCCTCATTGAAACATTCTTTTCACAGACGGGCGGCTCCCTTCCTCTGGGCCTTAGGCATAGTGGTGTTGTATGTGGATGTTTTGCAAAAATCAGCAGAGTCCCAGGGGTCCTGTGTGGTGAGGATCGCAATGGATTGTGTTTTTAAAGATGGCTGCCGTACTCCTTCCCGTTCCTGTGCGATGACCCTACTTCCGGTTCCGCTTATTAGCGGTGACTGTAAATAGCGGTGACCGCTAATTACGGTCACTGCTAATGCCGCATTGAACAATGTCGGTAGTGTTATCTGCGCTATGCTTGATGCCGCTAAAGGCATTTTGGGTGCCTTTAACGGCATGGCGCAAGATACCTTACCGGCATGGCGTAAAGCTTGTGCCCGCGAAGTCGTAATAGTCCTCTAGTCTGGTGACAGCACGGACACACTAATTACGCCATGCCGGTAAGGAACGTTACTTACCTCCAAACTCGGAATGACCCCCATTGTGTTCCTGATGAAAAGGGTAACATTCTGGGAAAGCAGACACAAGATCCCACAGCTGTGGGGTTTGGAGGAGCTGCTGTACAAAATATGTAATCTATATATGTGGTTGTTATAGAGGTTGAATATGGGTAAATATGTATTATGTCAAAAGTAGATTTTGTGTTCAAGAGGCTGGGGGTGGACTCTAAGCCTCATAAACCCACACCATAAAGGTGACACCCTGTTTTCTCCTCCTATCAAGGCAGAGAGGAGTTTCTGACCAATCCTTGTCAAAGGGGCGAGCTTGGGCTAAACCAGCACACACCCTCCCTTTACCATAGCATAAATAGAGACAGCAGAGGGCAGAAAAACACAAACAGATTCACCCACTATCCGAATGCTGGCATAGATATTCACCCACTATCCGAATGCTGGCATAGCACCCTGTTGCAGAACTTTCCATCTTCCTTGCTCCAGACTCCAGAAACTTGGCAAAGCAGAACCCATTGCGTAGCTGAACCACTTTCAGCTAGGCCTCAATTTCCAGAACCAGAACCAACCTCACAAACCTAAGGGGAACTAAAATACAGCCGGGCTGTGCTGTCCTGCTTGCCTGCTGAAATAATTATCATCAGAACCAAAAAGGGCAGATCCAATCTAGTCCTGTGCCGTGCTGTGACCAGAGTGCATTGCAGATCAGATCCAGTCCTGTGCCGTGTGGTGTCCAGAGCGCCTTGACGCTGCCCAAATCTGATGTGCCCAGCAGTCTGTCCTGACCAGAATCCCTGATCAGAATCCTGACGGTTCTGTTTGAAACATATCTAGTGAGTATCTATAGATAGAACTGTGTCACTAGGTTATATACCTTGCTTAGGTAATCCCTATATTAAACCCATCCTATCTTGTCTTCAGAACCTGATATTGTTAGGAGTATCTTTGAATTGTCTGAACTCTCTATCCAATCCCTCCTATCTTTCTCCTGTGCTAATGTTGTTAAAACTATCTGTGCGCTGATCTTTTCTCATCCAAAGAAGGCGGGACCACTGCAGGCAGTCGCCCTGATCAAGTGGCTGTGTTCCTGTTTGGTATTCGTTGTCGTCATAGTTACCCTCTAGTGTAAGAAATCATTTTTGTCATTTTAAAAGTGCATTACTGTTTCCCATTCTTGCGCCGATCTCGAAAAAAAACGACTTCCACTAAAACACCCATAACTTCCTCAGTTTTTGTGCTAGAAACGAAATTTCAACTTATGCTTGTAGCTAACATCCACAGATTTAAATCGCAGCTAGACCGCATCCCAAATCCTTACAGTTATCCTGTTATCGCGATTATCGCACAGTGAAAAGTTTGCAGTGAATTTCGTTTTAGGGAAATTCTTACACGTGTAAAACAGCTTATGATTGCTCCCGACCTTAATTTTAAGATTTCAAATTGTTTCTTGGTATTAAATCATTGCTAGTGTTTGTGTGCAACTATCCAAAGCGGCTCGCATAGTAATTATAACAATTTCAGCAATTTAAACCATATTTAGTGTTTTTGCCCAATCCATTTTCAAGATAACTTTAAAAGCCATTCAGACAGCTTGACAGTTGAGTTTATTTTCTCTTGTGTTTGCTGGGGGAAAGTGGGATTATTATTTTGTTTGAATTCTGACATTCCTGAATACCTGCTCTCTCCTCCTATGTCTTCACATTGCCTATTGGAGGTTTGAGGGGTGTGCAGGGGGAACCTTTAACCACAGTGTTATCTGTTCTGAACACACACACAAAAGTATTATTTCTGTGCTGAATTGTTTTGCTCATTATTACTCCTTGTATATTAAAGAGATTATTCACTGTTACATCCCCCATTGGTGATTATTGTGTACCCATAAAAACATAGTGCGATTAAATTGTAAATGCATGCATAAACATTTTAACTTTGCAAACCAGCCTGATTCCTGGTTCAGAGTGACCAGGGGGTTCCAGGAAAGGGGCGTGATATGAGTGGTACATCGTTCAGAATAAAAGAACTTTTAGAAAAAAATAAATAAGGATTTCAGTTGTGCATTACACGCTAGGCATTGACTTGGGTGTGTGCCGGATTGAAATCACTTACACCCTAAAGGATGTGACTTAAGCTTGGGGAAGGGGATCCCTGTAAGTGTTGTGCTTGAAAGGACTGAGCCCGACTTGAGGGAGACTTAAATGTATTTTGTGCTTTGAAAGGTCTGAATTCAACTGAAGGAGACTGGCGTGAACCTTTGGTTGAACTGTGTTTTAAAAGTTGCAAAGAGAGACTTTAACGTGGAAGGCCAGGCGGGCCTCGATCCATGTTTTGAACTGCCTTTGTTTTCAGAACCTGAGACCCGAGTGTGTCATCCTGTCTTCGGGTACTGCCTTACTCTGTGCTGTCTATCGTGCGGAGGAGAGCTGATTTATATTCTAACACTGATTTTCCTTTCCATACATATTTTCCTTTACACACTTTTTGCCCAAGAGATAGAGCAGGCATTAGGTTGTGTTAGTGTAGGCCATTTTGATTTGACGGACTCAACTAGGACTGTTTTATTTATTATTTGATGGTAGAGACTACTCCCATTCTAGCTATAGGGCAAAGTAGGAGTTTTTCCAAACCCCGAGAATTGAATAAAGGTTCTACAAATTGTACCTTTTGTGTCATTTTCTTTTATAAAGTTCACTGTGTGGGCTTGGGTAATGTTTTTTCTGGCTTCAGCTTCAACTACTTCTACAACTTCTGCTTCAGCCTTTAATGTGTTGCAAGATGTGTATCTTTTACTGAAAACAAAATTAGGCACATGCGACTTTGTTTCACTCTTGAACTGCCAGTTCAAAGAGAGGCGCGTTCCCACCTTTCGGTCAGCAGCCTCCAAGGTATCAGGAAGCACTATCTCATGTGCAGCCCCTTTGCACAGTACTTGCAACTCTTCGGGAAAGTCAGTTTAACTTCAATTAAGCTACTGGCAGCGTTCTCTGTGTTAACAGGAGACACGCGACCGCTCAGCAACAATGTAATGCTCATGTTAGGGAAAAGAAAGGCTTTTATCACACACAAGCATTTCACATAAATGTGTGCTGCTTTCCCATTAATAAAAAGACTTCCCACTTCTGCAGTTAAGTTGTACTTGCTTAGATCTAAGCGCAAGTGCAATTAAAAGCTGGCTCCAGTTACCAGCAAGGAACCTCTGCCGCTCATGAGTATGGAGCTTCTTTTTCCAACTTCCAATTATGACTACGGTCTGCTGGTGCTTCACAAATTTGTTTCTTTAAAAAAAAAAAGAATGTTTTATAACACATTTTATTACATTAGAGAACATACATCCAACAAAACCACAGCAGCACCATGCTGGACAGAGTATTAGATGTTCCGGATATGCAAAAGGCAAAAAGCAGGTCTAAATGAACACAGACACAATGCGCTACTCCCTCCCGCCCCCCGAAGTGCTCTCTCGCACTGCTTCCTCCCATTTGTGCCATCTCTACTGCGGGCACTCTTGGGATCCACACCCCTCTGCTGCACAGGTTTCTCCGATCTGGCCTCATTAAGGAAGAGTCACCTACTCCCCAGTTTCCCTCAGCTTGCTTCTGCACACGGACCTTAGGAATAACTTCAACTTCAGCTCTGCATTCACAGCAATGAGGCACGCCTGAAAAGACTGCCTGTTGCTTTCAGAGCTGCCACAGCTATTCAGGGTTTGTGAGCACAGGACGAACTCAGAAGTCTGCAGATGAAATCTGCCTCCTCTCTACTCTGATGTCCTTTTTGTGGTCACACTTACTTGTGAACTGCTGTTGAAGGCAAGTGTCCCCCGATAGCACGACCCTCCCCGCAATGAGAGGCAACAATGGACTCTCCCACAGATGGGAATAAGGCTAGGACCAAGTGCGGGTGAGCTCAAGGGAAGTTTTATCTAAGTCAAATAGGGCATGCAAAGAACTCTGCAAACTCCGAGAGCGCTCTGTCTGACAATCGCAAAAACAGGTGTTTTAATTTACAATAAGAGTCATAGGCACCTACACACTATAGGGGGCACATGTACATGGGGATTAGGTGGCGTCGACTAACTATATGTGCAGCTGTGATGCGCCGCTTCGTGGTTGGTGGACACCGCCGGGTGCCAACGTGGGGTGGGCAGGTCAGCTGGGCTCATCCGGGAGGTGCTCTCTGGGCAGGCGTGGTCCGTGTCATTGATGGACGTCTTTCTTGGCTTTCTGCCCTAAGGGCCATGCACACCCCATTCATTCAATGCTGCAATGTCAGTTGCCCTGTAAATCCTACAATATGTTATTCTACAGGTTAATACAATTCAGGAGGAATGCACATTAGGTGGAGTAGTTTGACGATACATCAATACAGGGTTGCTGTTATCCTGTTGACTAGGTATCATAGGCCTCGGGGTCGGGTCCCAGGGCACGGGGTATGCTGTCTGAGCTTTGGGACTCGTTAGAAGTAATGACAGATGCATTTACACAATGTTGGTACAATATTAGATGTCTTCTTTTACAAGCGTCATTAATCTGGGGTGAACTGGTGGGTCGTGGGACCTATGGGGGGGGGCACCTCTGGCCTCTGGTTATGGCCGGATTTTGCTGCGGGGCTGTAAATAATTCAGGTGGCTGTTCGTGGCCATGTGAGCTGCGGGGAAACATGAATGCTTGAAGCGGCTCCAGCCGAATTGGGGGAGGTGAGGCGGTGCAGCTCGGGCCTTTGCTTTTTCTGGCAGGCTTCAATGGGAAGGGAGGGGAGGTGGCCTTGGATATGCCCACGATGATATTCTTCTCGCAAGCTGCAAATTGTATTGAAAACAAAGGGATTCATATAATGTAAAATGGCTAAAGGGTTACACGTCTATAGTCTTTGCATCAGTGCATAGTCATTTCAAAACATGTTAACTATATCAACAGTTCTATTAGTCACTACAGAGTAAGTATTTGCAAGATTAGCAGCTCTGGCATTATATTGTAAACACGATACGTGAGGTAGCATTAGGGTTGGTGGAGCACGCAGGAGCAACAGACCACTACGGTTGACAGCAGTAATACACGTTAACCTCGTACATTCACATTTGATGGCATTCTATGCATCTCTTTAAACAATTTACATGAGCTCACAATACTGTTGCGCTTGTGCTCCTTCGCACTCTAGCAGCATCAGGGTAGTCATGGCATAAGGACTTGGTATCACTCATTACATTACCCCTAGAGAAGCACATAGTAGGAGGCCAGGGGCACTGAGTGGGTGCACATAACTGAGGGGGTTGGAGTATCGTGACCATGTTGTCACACAATAAAACATTCTTCTATTCGTACAGTGTTTGTAGATTTTTGACACGGGGGTCGTGCAGTAGGAATATCAGTGTAATGCAATATATATGTATGAACAGTTTCTTGGTGTGGGATTGAGGCTTTTGTTTCATCGAGGACGGTTTATAGTTATTTTCCAAGCCAGCCCCGCTGCCCGGGTCACACTGAGGATAATGATGCACTGCGGAAGGTGAAAGATACAGTGTTTGTCCTAACACTAGGTCATGTCCGACTGTTCGTGGGAACGGGCTTTCAGCGGATCTGCCAGGGAGCGGAGGCAACAGGGTAGGCGAGGATTCTCTGAAGGTGGGGGCCGTGCTGCAGTGCACATGGAGTCATGTCTTAAGATGGCGTTCTGGTTTTCAAAATGGTTCCCAGGGTCTAGCCTACTACAGTACGTTTGGTCCATGTGTCTGCCAGTGGTCCCCCCCTCCTACCTGGGCCCTGGTGGCAGGGGGTCCCCTGACGAGCCATAGACATCACAAGGAGGGGACTGCAGGGCAGGGGGTTCTCTTTGACCTGTCCTCCCATACACTGTCTATGTGCTGTGATTATTTTGCTCCTGTTATTGCTGACCTTCCAGCTCCTGCCCCAACGTCTTTATACAGATCCTCCCTGCTGCAGCCTTTTATGCCCCTCAGGTGGGCTAATTCGGTTCAGTTGCAGGCCCTTATGTGATTAATTGCCTGACCTTGTCAACAGTCATTAGGCTTGCCTGCCTGACCTGGACTCTTCAGCCCACTTCTTCTTCACAGACCCTGAGGAATTATGGGACTTGAAGTTTAATTTGAGAACATTTGATTTCTATAATTCTTCAAAAGGTTTTAAGATGGATTTTCTTCCCCAGGTTTTTTAAGAGAGGAATTATAAGGTTTAGTCTCTTTAGAAACATAAGTGACAGAAAAGGTCACATGTTCATTGTTCCTATTGGAATACCTTTGATATTGTGGTGGTTATGGTTGTCATGATTCCTGCCCCTCGTGTCCCCAGCCCTCCAAGATGTCAGGCTGGAGCCAGGCCACGATCACCTACATGGCCCTCAAGGGCCTCTCCATCCCTCCAAAGACCCACTTGGAGTCAGACTTGGCGCTTGTCGCACCAGACTCACTCACTCACTCCCATAGGATAACATTGGGGATTGGACTTGTAGTGCATTGATGGGGACAAGATGGATGCCCCCACATATTTCGGTTCCCAGAACTGCATGTGCGGTCTAGTCTTTTGGGTGTGGTTCAGCCCAGAGGCACCTGGGATACCCGGACTATTTAAGCCACACCCAGGCTGAGAAACATGCTTTGCGTTTTCTGCACCTGCAGCGTGACTTTCACTGTGTTCGGATCGGTCTTCAGTAGGCCTGCATCTTTCTTCTGCGCTCAGCTCCTGCAAGAACAAGAACACTGTTAGGAACAGCCTTACCTTGCGGCGCTTCTCCCCATCAGGCATCGCTCCTTCTGTTCTGCGGGCATCTTCAACGGTGTCATTCCCTTCCCAGCACGCCGCTTCCTAAGGAGAACATGTCAGAGGAGGCTCTGAGCAGATAGAACACAGTCTGCCACAAGTGGAAACTAGCTCAGGAAGTCCCTCAAGAGATTGTCACCCTCTGGGGAACCCCTCAAGTGGATCTGTTCATGACCAGTTCCAACCAGAAGTGCGAGCTGTACTGCTCCAGGGAATTTCCCCATAGAGGAGATCTATGGGACGTGTTCCTAGTGAACTGGGAGTTTCCACTCCTGTACGCATTTCCTCCAGTCCCAGTCATTCCTCATGTAATCAGGAGGTTGAGAAAGTTCAGCAAATCTGTGATCCTAATTGCTCCGGATTGGGCCAGGACGTGGTATCCGGACCTTCTGGACACGTCCATCTGCCCTCCAATATGTCTTCCGCAAAGAGAGGATCTTCTCACGTGCGAGGTAAGTCGGATTCTCCATCCTGAGCTCAAGACAAGCAACCTGCACCTGAGACAAACAACCAAAATTGTGTCTAGTTTTCATTTAACACAGAACATTGTATTACCTTCTTTTTATCCACCTCATCCTGGAAAGGAGTAGGTGAGATTGCACTGGCTTGATCCGAGGTGAGCAATTAGTTTTTATATTTCTAGAATGTCAAAATTGTGGCCGGATGATTATACAGGCCATACGTTGGGGTTGGCAGTGACAAAACAAATCTTATCGAGGTGGATTATTTTCGGCATTTTTTTAGTGTTACAGACTAGCTGGAAAAGATCCTTCTGATGGTCAGAGGACTCATTCGACCAATGGCATGGCTACATCCTCTGCTTTACAGAGCGGAGTTCCAATTCAGGATATTTGTGCGGCGGCCACATGGTCCTCCAATCATACTTTTACACAGCATTACTGTCTGCACTCTTCCTCAGGTAAGGAAGGAGGATTTGTGAATGTGGTGTTACATTTTGGTCATACAAACCCATAAGGAACTCCTAAATTCTTACTCCCTCCTCCAAAATAAATACTGTTTTGGGAGTCTATCAAAAGATGAGGAATACGTAGGAGGACACAATCCATTCGAAGAACAAGTTCTTTCGACTGGATGCTTCTCCCACATATTCCTCATCGCCCCTCCCAACCTACCCCACAGGAGAATTTCATTGTTGTTACACTTTACATTCTTTCAAGGCAGAATACTATCTTATGCAAGGCAACACCATAAAGTATTGAGGGAACGCATCAAAACGGAAATGAAGCGAACGGTCGCTGCACGTGCTATATGTGCCAGTGATGACGTTGACATCGGGACGGGGGCCCTCGAGGGACATTGAGTCAACCGCCATTGACGCGCAGCGCCCCCTGCTGAAATTTATTTCTGAGGCAGCTAAAGCTGAATATGGATATATCAAAATATGAGGAATGCGTGAGAGGAACATCTAGTTGAAAGAACGTTACCAGGGATAAGTAACTTGTTCTTCTGGGTCGTGACACCAATTGAAAAACTCAGGTGCAGGTTTACAGATTCCAAGTTACGGCAATAATCCCAAAATTCAGGTGTATTAATAGAATCATATTCAAGAACAAGATGGCCAAACATGCACATGTATACAGACCCCATTATGATACATTCCGTAAACACATGCCTAGCCTTCTCTATTCTTTGGGACACTTTACAAATGCAGCAAGTCCTCAGAGCCAGGGGAATATTCTTATATGCCCCTTGTAGTACCAAAAGGGGCAATTGATTTACCCGTAGCCTTAAGATTAAATCATGTAACGTGGAGCTAGGGCTTTGGCGAAGGTATGTTTGCCTTTTTAAGTATTGGTGTGACACATTTGTTACGTATGAATATGATTGAAGGGATGATTGATGTTAGTAATTCTGTGCCCAATCCCATTGTTCGATCTTACTCTTAAATATGCTACTCAACTTGTCCCTTGCGAAAAGTCAGGGGGCCAACCTATGCCTACACATTGTTTTTCGATCAATTCTACATATCTGTGTTGAGAGATTCTATTTCTACCAAGCATGGCCAAGAGCGGAGACTTCGGGTTAGTTCTGGACTTTAGATATAATGCACCTTGTTGCGTAAAGCGCTAACACTTTATGGAGACCAGACCTAATTCTAGTCTCAGAAATTGTATTGGAGTTGAAGGTCCTCATTTTAAAATGTTCCTCCAGAAGCGGCCCGCCAAAATAGTCAACCAATTTAACTCGCACATAGATAAAGTTTCCAAACAGTGTAGTGCAAAAGCATTGCTTATATATAATATAACTATGCCCCCTACTGAATACACTGCTGTTTGTCCTGTGAATTTAGCGATCACTTGCGTCAATTGACATGCCCTTCTATTCTTTTCGTTTACTATATAATCATAGTTGCGAAAGCCCTTCACTTTTCAAAAATCAAATCCTCTGATGTATGCATTCCTAGTTCTCCTGAAAATGCTAAGTTCTGACTACCAGATGCCTGTTTGAGGGTCTCATCTGTGTCCTCACCTTATCGAAAGCCTCCCATCACCCTTTTAGAAAGCATCTCACCGCCCCCCACCCGGCCTTGACCATGTAAGGAATGGCCAGTGTGAGACAGGCATGGTATCAAAAGAGACGTAGATGCAAAAGGAAGTTTTAAAACCTTTATTGTCAAACTTTGTAGGGCTGGTGTAATGCCTACCTGGCCCTAACTCTTAAAGGGATTGTTCCCTCAACTGATGCTTCTAACTGCCGTCGATGTCCGTTAAGTCAAAACCAAAGTTCCTCTGTTTCCAAACCTATGGTTGCCCTCACTCTTGAACTAAATGTGATAGGGGGTTTTCTTAAAGAAAAAAGGGACAAAAAAAAGGAAATGTAAACCACAGCTCGTTTCAGGTAGTCGTACCAATAGGTGTAGTTCTGCCAGCTCTAAATAGCTCAACCCAAAAGGGTTGCCCTTGGAACCTTCCACGTAGGGCTCTTCCTCTAAGTCAGTAGAGTTCACAATGTCTCTGGGTCTCTTGGGGTTCCCTTCCCCAAGCTTCGATCCTTCCAGTTCCAGACAAAAAGGCACAGTACCTGTCAGGCCTCTCGGGATTCCCTTTCCCCAAGCCTAGACCCCTCTTTACGAAGTTCAACCAACAAACAAAATGTTCCTCTTGTTAGGATGTACTTTTCAATGTACAGTCCTTTCATGTGGGTACCATCGGAGACTTTCGAGCATGCCGTGCTCTTTGCTCCTCCCAGGCGTGACCACTCCAATCTCTCAACCCCTCTCCTTTTCTGTACTTTTCTTCCTCTTAGCTCCTCCTTAAAGGTGCCTATTGCACCCCTTTTTACTTCATCCGTATTTCTTTTACACTCTTCCTGTTTTATCGTGCCCATTGCACCTTCTTCTTGCTTGGCTTTCTTTTGGTTGCGCCTCTTGCACACTTCTCACTTTGTTTGTCACACTTGCACCTTTGCCTTTTTGCTTTCGGGTCGCTTGCACCCTTTGCTTGCTTTTGGGTCGCTTGCACCCTTTCCTTGTTTTTGGGTCGCTTGCACCCTTTCCTTTACCTTCCATTCTTTAAAGTTCACTTTCCTCTTATCTCTCTTTATTTCTGCGCCGCTAGCGCATCTTTCTTTGTTTTCTCTCTTGCTTTCAGCTCTCTTTACTTGAGCTCTTGCTTTCTGATTCTTCAGCATGGGGTCTGGCATGGATTCACATGCTCATGAATATTCCCTGTCGTCAGGCTGGGAATCTTGGTAAAGAAAAAATCAGTTTCAGTTTCATTTCTGAACTGTTTTTTACTAATAACCAATCACTGGTCTCTGGGTCATACTGCCCCCAGCCAATGACTGCCCTCTACCTAAGCCCCTCCTCTGGCAGCCATCTTCAGATTTTTATTGCACGTTCAAGTGTTGGGAGTCCTCGTGCTATAGCTCTCAAGCTTTTGCTGCGTATTTGCGCTTTTTCAAGGAGATTTTCTAATTTTTTGGTTAAATCGAGCCTCAAGCTCCACCGTTTCTTCTTCCGATCAACGGGGATCCGTTTTGGAATTTCCAACGCCCCTCAAGGGTGAAGTCTTCGTCGAGTGACGCTTCTTGGAGGATTCCAGAAGATCTGAGGCCTACCATGGACGCGGCCTAGGACAAGGGTAGCTCGACGCCCGGATCCAAGCTGTTCAGGAACTGCCCTGGATGCGGTTTACAGAATGTTTTCAAGGAGGACGAGCATTCGAGATGTCTCTACTGCCTTCATGAGGACAAGACGCACGTGGAGAAGGACTGTGCGTTCTGCAAGAACCTATCGGAACGGACCATGAGGCATTGTTGTTCCCACCTCGCCAGCTGGCTGGAGAAGGGCCCAGCAGGTGAGAAAAAGAAAAGGTCTGAGCGGTCTTCTAAGTTCTGTGAGGGCACCCCGGCGACGGGGGCCCAACAGAAGGCTAAGCACCGCAGGTCCGCGGGCACCAGGAGCACCGAACGGTCGGGCTCTTCAGTTGCCAGGCAACGGCGCACCTTCCCCGGCACCATCAACCACAAGCCAACGCTCTGGTTTGGGGAAGAGGAAGTCCGAGAACCCGGGTAAGCTTCTGGAGAGGCCCCGGTCGATCTAGAAGGATTCAGCCGAGGGGGAGCGAGGCGGTGACCCTCCCCCGAAGCTGAAGGCTTCAAGCACACCCAAGGTGGTGAAGGCCTTGATTCACCCGGCTAAGGCCTCTATTGAGGGAGTCACGGCGACCCTGGCGAAGCCTGTGTAGGCTACACCAGTGGAGGCGACCTCGGGGCCCAGAGTTTCCCTGCCACCGCGGAGGGAATCCTCTTTCCAGCCCATCGACAAGACCCCCGTGAAGACCCCGGTGGAAAAAGAGGGGGGGGCGGTGGCCATTACGGACATGTATTCAACCTCTGAGGAGGAGCTGGTGGAGGCCGTGAAGAGCCTCAACGAGAGGTTCGAGAACGTACGATCCCATGGGAGAGATCCCGAGGAGGTGGTCGAAGATAGCGACGGTGGCGCCGACGAGGCCCCTGTGGAGGAGCGGCCAGCCCTCCCGTCGCAGCCATTGCCCGAGCCTCAAGCAACTCGGCGGCCATTTTGATGGCGATCCAAACCTTATGCATGGAGATAAGGACGAGATTACCACGAACCCCGGTGGACTATCCAGAACCGGATCCGTCGGGAAGCCCTCCGAACAAGCGGAGGAGAGTTCACACATCCCCTTGCCCTTCGTGCCCTCGCGGCCCGTGGAGCCTTCATCCCCCTCTGCGGATCCCAGGGATGACACAGCGATGGACACGACGACGGAGGACGGATGATGACGGTATGGACTTTCCATCGCCACCCCCTCGGGCTTCCCCGCCCGATGAAATTGGCTCCTTTCACGCCATGATCTCCAAGGCGTCCGAGCTCTTCCAGCTCTGCCCCGAGGAACAGAAGAAGGAAGGTTTCCTCTATCAATGGCGAGAGGCCAAGAGAAAGACGGTGGAGGAGCAGGCAGCCCTCCCGTCGCAGCCATTGCCCTCCCGTCGCAGCCATTGCCCGAGCCTCCGGACAACTCGGCGGCCATTTTGATGGCGATCCAAACCTTATGCATGGAGATAAGGATGAGATTACCACGAACCCCGGTCCTTGCGGTACCTTTACTCGACGATATCTGGGACGAGGGACTTGCAGTCCTGAAGAACCCATCCACGACGCCTGCCAAGAGGAACCGGTACGAGAAGAAGTACCTGGTCCCCGACCCCGCCCCCTTGTGCTTCAGGGCTCAGCCGACGCCGGATTTGGTCGTCTCAGCGGCGGCCAAGAAGAAGGCGGCGGGGGTGACAGCTTCGACCTCCACTTCCCCACCTGATGGCGAGGGAAAGAAATTGGACGCCATGGGGCGACAGGTCATCTCGTCGGCGGCGACGACAATTAAAGCAGGCAACGCCTTAGCGATTGTGGCCCATTACGACAGGGAGCTATGGTACAAGATAGCTCCCCTACTGGACTTCCTACCAGACGACAAGAGGGCAGAGGCCCTAGAGATTCTGCAGGAAGGTGAGGTGGCATCGGACCACGCCATAACGGTGGCAACGGACATTGCTGACACCGGGTTTTGCCAGTTAGGCAACAGTGTTGGCCTTCGACGACGAGGCTGGCTCAAGGCGACAGACTTCCGTCAGGACGTGCAGACCAGGGTGTTGGACATGCAACAACCTGTTTGGGAAAACGGTGGATGAGTCGCCGCAGGCCATCAAGGCCGACACGGAGACGGCCAGAGCCCTGGGAGTCCTTCAGCAACGACGGCCCTTTCACCAAGGGATCAGGCGGTGGTTCCTCTACGTACCGCCAGGCGGCCCGCTCCTCGTCCCAGGAGGCCTACAGAGGTTGCGGCAAGGAGGATCTCGTCGTCATCGCCAAAGAGGCCAAGGCCGCCTCCAAGCAAGATTGAACCAGCTGTAGCGTCGGGCCGCCACCGAAGCACCCCGGTGGGAGACCGGCTGGCGAAGTTCGTCAGCGTATGGGAGTCCATCTCCACCGACCGGCCCATGGGCACACTCTTGAATTCCAAAAGAAGTGTCCCCGCATTCCTTCTGTGGCCAGGAAGGACAATCACGTCCCTCAACTGCTGTTGGAGGTAAAGGCGATGCTCAAGAAAGGTGCCATCGAGCTCGTCCCCAAGAGGCTCCGGGGCTCCGGAGTATACTCAAGATACTTCCTTGTCAGAAAGAAGACAGGCGGTTGGCACCCCATCCTGGACCTACGTCGGTTGAACAAGGGAACCACCACAATGTTCTACATCCGGAAGCAGGGTGGCACCAGATCCCCAGCCCTATCCAAGGAGGCCCAGGATCTGTGGCACTGGGCCGTCGCCTAGGAGATGTTTCTGGTTCCCTTCCATCTGGCAGGAATATAAAACACCATCGCCAACTCACTCAGCAGCCAGGATCAAGTGGATCGGCTCTTCCAACGATGGGGCAAACCCCAGATCGACCTGTTTGTGACGGCGACGAACTCCAAGTGCCAGAGGTTCGCCAGCAGGTTTCCCCAGCCGAGGAGCATGGGCGACGCTTTCTCGTTCCCCTGGGACGGCCTGTTCCTGTATGCGTTTCCTCCGTTGCCGCTGCTGCTTCGACTCATCAGCCAGCTCAATAGGTCCCAGTGCAGGATGACCCTCATCGCACCGGCGTGGTCGAGACAGATCTGGTTCCCGGACCTTCTGGACCTCTCAGCGTCCCCACCAGTCAAGCTGTCGACGGACGCAGATCTTCTCTCCAGAGAGGGAGGCGCCATTCTTCATCACGACCGGAGTCGCTGAACTTGCAGGCCTGGCTCCTGCAGCACTAGAGTTTGGAGGGTACGATATCCCGGCTGACTGCCGAGAGGTTATTGCAAAGGCCATGGCGTCCACAACTCTCGTGCTACGGACATAAGTGGAAGAGGTTCTCTGTCTGGTGCCGTGCACAGAAGATCAACCATCTATGGATTACGGCACCTCAAGTGCTACCATACCTACTGTTGCTGGCCAAAGCTGGACTAGCTCACACTTCCATCAAGATACATCTGGCAGCGATCTCCCGATACACCAGAACTACAGGACGGCCATCCTTGTGGTCTCATCGACTGGTGAAGGAATTTATGAAGGGACTGTTCCGATCGTTCCCACGGTGAAGGCTGCAGCCCCGGCGTGGGAGCTCAACGTGGTGCTGACCAGGCTCATGGGGCGGCCATTCGAGCCCTTGCATTCGGCTCCGTTGAAGTTCCTGTCGTGGAAGACAACGTTCCTTGTGGCCATCACCTCCGCACGACGCGTGGGAGAGATTCAGGCCCTATCCTGCAAGCCTCCATACTTGACTTTTCACGGTACGAGGGTGGTGCTGAGGACGCACCCCTCTTTCATGCCCAAGGTGTCGGACTTCCATCTTAACGAGCCCTTGGTGTTGCCAGTTTTCTTTCTGTCGCCTTTGTCGCCGGCCGAGAGGACTATGCACTCGCTGGATGTAGCTAGAGCGCTTAAGTTCTACGTGGACCGAACAAAGAGTTTTCGGAAGACATCACAGCTGTTTGTGAACTTTGGACCTGTGAACCAAGGGAAGGCTCTCGCAAAGGCTTCCATTTCCAGATGGCTCTCCGGCTGCATCATGCACTGTCATTGGTTGGCCAACCGACCGTTGCCCGGCCGTCCGAGAGCCCATTCGACCTGAGCGATCGCTGGTACTATGGCGTTCTTGTCTGGTGTGCCCCTGCTGGATATCTGCAGGGCTGCTACGTGGAGGTCGACGCACACCTTCACGAGATTCTACTGCGTCGACCGTGATTCCAGGGAGGAGTCCAGAGTCAGCCAAGCAGTGCTGCACAACCTGTTCGCCTAAGGTGGGCCTGGTGAGGAGGTAAGCGTTGCTTAATGTTGAGTTTATGTAATGCTTAATGTTGAGCCTTTTGCCACCTCCCGTGGTTGTGCATGTGTGTACTGCTATGTATTCTTATATTCATGAGCATGTGAATCCATGCCAGACCCCATGCTGGAGAAGGAACAAGTTACTTACCTGTAACTGTTGTTCTCCAGCATGGGTCTGGCATGGATTCACATGCAAACCCTCCCCCCTTCCCCTCTGCGGCTCTTCACTTGGTCATACTGCCACTTTACGTGCTACCAAATCTGAAGATGGCTGTCAGAGGAGGGGCTTAGGTAGAGAGCAGTCATTGGCTGCGAGCAGTATGACCCAGAGACCAGTGATTGATTATTAGTAGAAAGACAGTTCAGAAACGAAACTGAAACTGTTTTTTTCTTTACCGAGGATTCCCAGCCTGACGACGGGGAATATTCATGAGCATGTGAATCCATGCCAGACCCATGCTGGAGAACAACAGTTACAGGTAAGTAACTTGCTCCTTTCTTTACCTTCGTGCCGCTTGTAAATCTTGTCTGTTTACATTCCCTCTCCAGCCACCTGCACCCTCCCGAGTTTCTCGCTTCACGTTCACGAAACTCACCGGGTAGCACAGCGCTGGCGAGAGGTCTCCTAGGGATACACTGGGTCGAGCTCAGGGTCTCGCCACCTGCCCCTCAGACACCTTTCGGACCGGCACACGTCCTAACGGAACAAGCATCTCTCTGGACTCGGTCATCATGTCGCAGTCTGCCTCACTCTGGCTCTCTAGAGACACGCTCCCTAGCCACACTGCAGCCCCTCAAGCACACATGGCCAGCCTCTCAGCACACGGCTTCCCCTAGGACTCTCCAGGCTTCTCCTACTGCAGTTCCCTGCTTCTTGGTTCTCCTGGTCCCATCAGCAACTCCAGCTCGCTCCCTGCTTCTGGCAGAACTACCCCTTTTGTACTGCAGGTAAGAGTCAATTGGAGTCTGGTGTGCCCAGTTGGGGACCAGTGCCTGACCTTGCCTGACTCTATTAGTGGGACAATTCAAAGGTGTTACATGATATGATATGATATGGCATTTATAACGCGCCTATACACAAGTGTTTCAAGGCGCGACGAGGCATGGGAGGGGGAACAAGGGAAAACAGACAACGATTTTACTAGGCCAGGTATTATTCAGAACGCGCAAGTGCATGGGAAGGGGGAAAGGGAAAGTATGAGGGGTAAAGGAGAGGGGAAAAGTGCAGTACATGGGATCATAGAATAAATAATAAAAACGGCCAGCAGGTAGCAAGTGCAAGGTAAGTGCAGAGATAGGTGCTGGTAGGAGGACTGCAGGGATACAGAAAAACAGTCCCCAAGTGCAGTGGTTGCCAGGGAGGCGGTGCAGATGGGCATCTGGCGGGGCCAGGGCCCGGGATGGGAAGGGTGACCAGGTGGCCAGTGCAGTTACTGTCAAGAACTCAGCAAGGGAGAGAAAGCAGAAGCAAAGAGGAAGGTCTTGCGGTGCTTCCGGAACCGGGGATGGTTCTCCTCAAGTTTCAGGGAGGCAGGAAGGCTGTTCCAGAGGTAGGCCCCTGTGGAGAGGAGAGATCTACCACCAACTCATTGCTTGGAGAAGCAACTGACACTGAGGGATTTAGCGGCGGATGAGCGAAGCGCTCGAGAGGGAAGATATTTAGGAAGAGAGAGTTGAAGGTATTGCTGCCCCAGGCCTTGTGGACAATGCAGAGGGTTTTGAACTTAATCCTCGCAGCCACTGGGAGCCAGTGCAGAGATTTCAGTCCTGGAGAGATACGATCCCTGGGCTTGCGGCCAAGGATAAGTCTCGCAGTTCTGTTCTGGATAAATTGCAGAGGGCGGAGAGTAGAGGCAGGCAGATTTAGATAGAGGCTGTTACAATAGTCCAGCCTATTGAGAACTAGGGCTCTGGAAACTGTGAGCTTCTGGGGGAAAGAGAGGAAAGGAAGAATACCTTTGTGGAGGTGCAGCTGGTAGTGTGACTTCTTAGAGACGTCAGAGATGTGAGGAGAGAAGGAGAGTGTGGAATCAAAGATGACCCCATGGTAGGCCTAACCTATGTTGTTTCTATGGGTAATCCTAGTTCCTGATCGCCTCTTCTTCGTCCCATACCTTATTGGATATGGGGAGGGGGAGTTGGGGTTTGATTGGAAATACCCCATTAAGGCTGAGGGAGAGTGGGTTGGTGCAAATTAGTAAAGGGGGAATACCATGTCTTGTCCTTGTGTATTCTCCTCCAAATCCCCTGTGACCCTTCACTCAAATGATCCTCCTTCGCTTGTCCACCCCCATGGTCGGGATGCAAAAGCGAGGGCCCTTACCTGGCCCTGAATGGAAGATCCTGGGGAAGTAGGTGGGAGAATACCGTTGGGTTTCTCACAGCAGACACATGGCCTCTTTGTCAGCTGCCCCTACATATGCGCTATAATGGAATATTCATTTTGGGGAGGACTGGACTCCATTCAAAGATGTGAAGATGGAGATTGTCCTTCACACATTTCTCCCAAACATATGCCCATCATTGGGTATCGGATGAGTGTCTGCCAGACCTCCCTTCCCCGAGCTTGGGTATGACCTTCAGAAGAATATTCTTATACATTTGTATGCCACTGACACATTAGCATTTCCCAGAAAGCACAGAGCTTTGTAAGGGGACTCTCTAACGACCTCTTGATCAACTTTCCCTTTGTGTGCCCTAGAAACCACTACCAAATACAAAATGGGTCCAGCTGCATTAGGAATTCTGTGTTGCCCATAGAAAACCTCTCCGTTCGTACCCCTCCCAGGATCTTTGCCACTGAGGTTAAAATACTTTAAAATCCGGATCCATCACTGGAGGCCTTCTAACCTTGCCAGATAATGTATGCCCAGGACCTTACCCTTTCCTCCTGGATGTGGGAGAATTTTCTAGCTTAATATGAAACCTAGCATGGGCACGATTAACCATGTAATGTAAAGTGGCAGACTCCGAGGAATTGGGGTGTACCACATCCCATCTATTGAACATTAGCACCCCTTTGTTGTCCTGTACCAGAGTGGGATCATTCAGTTTTTCATGTTCCTCTGCTAGGAGGGGTTCTTCCTATCCAGTGAAATATTCATCATCTTGGCCGTGCAGGGAAATTTCACTCTCTGAAATCTGGTGACGAGAAAAGTGAATCATGCTCTTGGCTCCTTTCTGATCATCCTCGCGGCCCAAAGGTCTTGTGGCACCGAGGACACCTTTCAGAGGGAATTCTTCACTAGCCTCGGGGAAGAGGGATATAGAATAAAGGCGCAATAAATGCGCCTAGATTCCTGAGGGTTTGGTGCGCTATATATAAATAAATAAACGAACTAAACTAAACCCATCCATATAGTGTCTTGCACATGCTTCCTTTTCTCTCTGGATTTCCGATAATGATATATGTGTGCACTATTAGAAGCGAGTATTCCTGTTGACGTAAGATGCAGCAGCTTTTGCAAAAGAAGTTCCTCCACACATAAATGTGCTATGTGACTTCTGTCACCTGTGAGCCTCATTAAGAAAGAACCTAACAGTAGGCAAACTCTTCTTTCCATTAGCTATCCTCTTCTCCCCTTTCTTCTTCAGTATGCTCCTCCAACATCCCGTCTGCCAAGCTATCTTTCTGCTTAGAAAGACAACTCTTGCTCCTGTTTTAATGAATTGTAACGTGAATAAAAAGCTAGAATCATCCCTTATCACCTCACCCTAGTATATACCTCACACATTGGAAACCCCAACATGAAAGTCGGGTATTTATTTATAGTTTAGTCATTTCTTGTAAACTCATTTTAGCTTAAATGTCCCACTACTCTGAGCAGGCAGGAACTCTGCTAAAGTAGAGACAGCTCTTCTTCAATGCAGAGTGGAATTCTCTCTCTCTGGAACAGCACTCTGAACTCATGAAGTTTGTGTCCCCTTAAACCAAGCGGCGCAAAACTCACTCTCCCAGTGCAGGCGTGCTGTTTTCCCACACAATTATTCGGGATCTGGTGCATAAGTGTAAGGGCTGACAAAATGCTACTGCCCTCACACTTTTAAGCCATAGAAGATGCTAGAAGCCAGTATATTAATCATATATGCCCAGAAATCTCAAAGAATACTCATCTCTTATCAATCAGCATAGAGGACATTTTGGAGGCGGAACTTAGTTATAATGTTAGAACAGTGGCCTTCAAATGAATTTGGCCTGTGCCCCCTGAGTAAAATTTGGGCAGGCTGTGCCCCCCCCAAAAAATGGCAAATGGACAGTATGCACAAATGGCTATGAACTATTGTGCGTCGTCACAGCACCCTACTCCCAGTATAGTTCCTGGACTCCCACACCTGCTCCCATCACAGTCGCTGGGCTCCCTCATCCCACTCCTACCCAGTCCCTGGGCTCTCCCCACCACATCACAGACCCTGGGCTCTCCCCACCCAGCTCCCACCACTATCCCAGTGCTTCTGCCCCTCCTGCTCCTACCACAGTCCCAGGGCTCCCCCGACCCCTTTCCCAACACAGTCCACAAAATGCTATAGAGACCGAGCGCAGCTATGGGACCCCAAACCAATCAAGGAGGATTCGGGGGGGGGGGGGTTCCCCCCCTGTGAATTTTTTTTAAATAATGGGTTAAAATGTTGCATTTTAGAGCATACTTAAAAATAAAATGGCCAAACAGTTGCAATTGGCGCTTGGGGGCCAAGCATGGTAATTTTGACTGGACATCTATGATAGATATCTAGTTAAAAAAAAAAAAAACCCTGTCCCCTGGGCTCCACAGCACCCGCACCCACCCACCCACCCACGCACGCGGTCACCATACACACACACATGCACCACCACCACCGTCACACAAGCACGCATACAAGCACCGCCACCATACACAGACACACACACATTCATTCATACAAGCACCGCCACCATACACACACACCCTCACCCTCTATCATTCATACAAGCACCGTCACCACACACACACACACACACACACACACACACACACACACACACACACACACACACACACACACACACCCTCTATCATTCAATCAATCACCCATACACATATTTAAATACAGAATAAATTAACATAAACGTACCTTCTGCAGGGGCCTGTGCCTGGGTGCTGAAATGCCCCGCTCCAGGTTGCTCTGTCCATATGTGCGAGGAGGCACAGGAGCTCTCCCTCACACATACAGACATGCAGTGCCACAGCCAGAATTTCCAATGAGCTATTGAAGGCTGGCAAAACAAAACACCCCAAGCCTTGCATAGCTCAGTGAGCATGTGCGGCTGGTGAACTGAACTGTCAAAGGGAAACAGTGTTTCCCCTTTGAAAGTTCAGCCATCCCAGGAGCACTCCCTCAGCTGTAGAAAGCAGCTGAGGGAGTGCTCAGTGTTTCACTGGGCTGGCTCCTCCTTAATGGGTGAGGGACCACTGGGAGGACGCCCCCTCGCCCATTATGGATGAGCCGCCATGCTTGGACTGTTCTATAGGGCAATGCCGTACCAAAAATGCAAAATGCTTGTGTATGCCAGTCAAAATGGGCCACTTTTTTGGCCAATGTGGGCCAGTTTGATGAGTTACTTCACTATGCAGGTAGTAGTTTTGACCATTGTTGCTGGATAAATATTCTTTAAATATCACAATTTGCTTACATTTTAACAAAAAACACCCCCTTAGGTACTATTCGAACTGTATGTGACTAAAGGAATGAATATCCATTTGCAACTGTGGGTCACTTTTTCATTGGTGCCTGAGACAGTTTTATGCTCCAGTCCGACCATGTGAGCGACCCATGGCCATTTCTTCCAATCAAAGAAAAAAAAGTATTTTTTTTATATCAAGCTGGGTCTCGCGCCCCCAGCCCCCGGGATGCGGCCGTGCTTCCCTTGCCTATTGTTCTTACCACCCTCGCAAATATCCAATGCATTATACAGAACAAGTGCACTGCCCTGTATTACAGTACTACAGGACATCCCTGCATTTCACCACTCATCTAACCTCTGAATGGAATCCTTTGGGCTTGACTGACCTCAGCCTGGAACAACGATGCCTCTAATGAGAACAAGGGCAGCTGGCTCAGGGTGAAGAAGAGGAGTTCTTTCTACCCCACCGACTCTGATGGCATTTGTGGGTGTTACCCTCCTGCCAAATGTCTGTCCGAATGAACCGGGCCTCCTAATGGCAAACCTTGATGTGTAGGGACTGTGCTTGCTGGTATCTTTTAATGTTAAAACCTTTTCTCCTGGACTATAGAAGCAAACAAAGAACAATAATCTTGTGGAGCTCGCAGAAGTAGGAGTTATGCTTTCTTTTTTGTGGGAGTTTCCTATTTGATGTCTGTCACTTGAGCACAAATATTAGAAAATCAATGTTGCGTTGCAACAAAATCATTATTTATCAAGCACTTTAAAATCAGTGATGTGTTCATAAACATCAGCTGATTTCCCATTTACACCAAGATTCTTACTAACACCATACAAGAAAGGAGCAAATCGGAAGATGCCTGTGAGCATCTCATATTTGCACCTGTGTCTTTAAAACTCTAAAACCAGAGCAAATCTGTAGATGCCTGTAGTATCTCAGAGACGCCCCTGAGCTAATCTGTGTGAATGAAATGTTCACATGAGCGTCTCGGAGATGCAGGAGATCCAGATTTGCTCCAGTTTCAGACTTTGTGAATCATGTTAATGGTAGCAGGAGCAAATCTGGGATTCTCACTTTCATTTTTTAAATTGGCTGCAGTGCAAATGTTTGTCAGTCATTCGCAGTCATTAGTAAGAATGTCATTGTTCAAATTCCCTATACCTGCAAATATTATAAATATTGAGTTACAGAAAAGCACAGCCAGTGTTGGCTGGTTTTTCCAAAACAAGGTTGTTGAAGTTTTTATGATGAGTCAAATAAGCATAATTATCTTGAAGCCGTTAAAACAGTGCATCATTTAGGTAGGTTTTGGCGAAAGAATTTGTTCTCACACTATGCATGGTCATAGTGTTTTAAAAGTTGGTTAAAGGTGATGCGTGCCAAAAGTGTGGCATATAAAAACACAGGTGTCAATTTTGCCGATTTCTGTTCAGGGTTTCAAACAATCTTTGGGACTTTGCTGACCTGTCAGTTGTGGAACCCTTAATCCCGAGTTGCCATATCCCAGATTTGTGATTATGAACCTGTTCCTCAAATCTCTTCTGCTAAAAATGACAACACTTGGAAGCCGACCCACCAACTGCCCCCTCACCACCACCACATAATAAATACTATGCAAAAAAAACCTGACTTGTATTCGTATTGCATTCATGTATATATACTGCAGCAAGGCTAGCGTCCTTCCTAATGAATGATAGGATTCCATGAAAGAAGCAAATGATGATGTGTGAATGTGTGCGCCTGCCTGTCTCGCTTTGTCAGTATTGGCTAAGAAAGTGAGCCATGTCAAGCGCTTGATTGATCTGGCTTTCTTTATGTGCCTGTGAATATGCAGGCTCCCCTCCCTGTGGAAAACTAATGTGTTTGTGGCAACACGCTTGTTGAAAGGGAACCCTGTGTTTCCCATGCTGCGTTACTGAGTGCATGCAATATTTTCCTATTTTACTTTGACCACATTCGGGAAGTATGTTGCCAAGTGAAATTGATTTCCAAGAACGACTCTTTAAAAATGAACATTCTAACAAATGAAGCTGGCTGCTAAACATAGTCCCTTGTCTACATTGGCGCTGCTCCTTTCCCTTCCTTCGGTATGACTTGTCTTCAGCTTGAAGGACCTGGGTTTGCATGCTTTGCTGTGAAGGTTGACATTGCACCACAAGGGTACAAATTCGAAGCACAAACCTAGGAATGGCCTTTTTGAGTGCGAGAGTAGACATGGCTGGGATGTTTTATTTCAAACAGCTATTTCAGCACTAATTTCACAAAACATCCCCCTCAATCGATTTACTCAGTATTCTGGAATAGTTGTAATATGTTTCTAACCTCTAAAATAGAAGTGGTGCAATCTTCTGTGTATAGTGGGGAATCGGTGGCCTGACCATCCAGTAGTTTATTTCATTGCTAACTTACAGCACCCACCAGGGAAAAATGGGAGCTGTTCTACTGAAGTTGACAGGGCTCTCATGTGGAATGTCACAACGGTCTGCACTGTCCCCAGTGTTTGTATGACATCACTTGAACTCACCGGCACTAGTCACAATTGTGGCATCTAGATGTATACTTACATTAACATATCTGAAAAAGTAACAAGTCACTGGCCTATTATATTCTTCCTCTCCAAACTTCAATAGTCGCCACTTGAATGGTTCCAAAATAAAACCGAGAACATGCCTCCTCCCACTGGGCAGCCCACACACCCCCCCTGGCCCCCCACCAATGTCACCCTCTAAAATGGTGCACAACCTGGGTGTCAACTAGGTTTTCTTTGACATATATCTTTCTTTGCGGATTCCAATTTTAATACTACGTCCTCAACAAATTGCTCATGTCCTGCTTAGACTTTTGCTACAGGAACGCCAAAGATCATCAGTGTCCACAGCTAGACTAGACTCCGACTTAAAAAGAAACAGCCACATTACCCCATTGTCATTGGCATTCTTTTTGAAGATAAAATGAGTGCCATCTGCACCATCTTTGAGAGTCCTACCACAAATGGTTTTCCGCAACCTCAGTTTATCCCATCTTAAAATATGGAGATTTCAGTCTTCATCATTTGAAAGCTTTTTGCTCGGTCCTATATACTGAGCAAGATTAGCAAGTGCACAGACTGGCCTCACAACCACTGCCCTTTTGAAACTATGGAAAGGCACATGGCAGTTGTTGGAATAGATCCTGTTATTATCTTTCTAGTCACTAGTCCCTATTCACTGGTTCTCAAGAAAGATGTAGCAATATACTGATAAAAAGAGGACCTGTGACTGACATCGAATTATTCACTTGACTTAATCATCACTCTCTCTAGTCTCTGCACATTAAGTTTATTCACTAATAAAAAAGCACTTGCAACTGCTATTTCATGAATTGGTGTTCTGACAGAACATCCTCCGTGCCTTCACCTCCAGTCTGAAGTGCATACTGTGGTTATTGAATTTTCTTTTTAACTTCGCTTCATGCAACCTCTTACCCCCTTCCTGTGTGTTCATTCTGCAATTAATGTCCCTCGTCTGGTTGCCTTGGTGGGCTCTGACACTATGCTTCGAGGAACCTCGCATGTGTCATTTACCGCTAAGTAGCAATCTGTTGCCTTTGCTATCTGATCAGCAAATCTGAGGTCCCGGCATTACAAGTGACCCACCTGAAGTGTGAATCGCCCCTTCCAGTACCGTAACATTCATATCATGAGCCAACCAACCTGTAATTTGAAGATTGCATGAGGAAATCAAATATTGTTTTCCTGATTGGACCAGAATGTTGTCAATTGTTTGATGGGGGCTGGAGGGTGGGGGGAGATGTGGGAGTGATATGATATGATATGGCATTTATAACGTGCCTATACACTAGTGTTTCATTCAAGTGAATGAATGATAAACCCTGCCAGTTGGGTATAGTTCCCACCATTAGTCGATCCAAAAAGAATGGTAAATTAGTTCTTTGAACTTGTCCACCTCCTTTCTTGGGGGTCAGTACACCCTTTCCCTAAAGGAGACCCAATCCATATCAGGATCCACAATTCATATTAAAGTCCCTTCCTGAAAATATTTTCTCCCCTGCCCATTTCTCAACCATCACAGCCATCCACTTAGCCTTAGTTGGAATTATGCTTTCTATACCATGCAACCAAGCATCTCCACTGTGGAGAATTCCACCTTTTCACCTTCGACCTTCCTATTTTAATGCCAATAACAAAAATATGTTTAATGAAGAACATAATGACCTTACCACTCGCTCCCCATTCAACCATTGTGTTGTACTAAATATCCCCATCATAGACCACCAATATCCAATGCACTCATTAACAATGACTAAATAACAGAAAGCTTTACATCCAACTTCCTCCCCTTTTAAGAGCCCCCCCATGACTCCTACTCAGATTCACAAGATGTGCAGCCAGGTCCAGTCACCAGAGGAATGACTCCATTATGACTTGCACTATCCTCTCTCCCCCAACCTTTTAAATCCACCCAAATCCAATTTCCACCCACACATGTTCTTGAATCATGCTTTAAAACATCCTCCCCACTCCCTCACCCCAGAGAATCTTCTTCAGCGGACCCAATTCGTTGGCCTTGTTGGGTGTTCATCAGAGATGTGTTCAGCCTCCTATGCTTCCTTGTTATAAATATCTTTTACCTCACTCCATACCATCCTGTCATTTTCTTAGTGTCCTATCTTTCCTGATTTCTCAATGATGATTCCTCACCATCTGTCTTAGATGTCCCAGTTAATGTTCCACTTCTTCTTTGCTCGCTATCCTCTTTTCTACTCCATGTTCAAGCAGAAGAGCGAAAGAGTATACCCATCTATATCTTACAATGTCTTCATTTAATCAGCTTGTCAGGGACTTAAATGTTCTTCTCGTTGTAAAACATCTGCTTCGGTAAATCCTGAGACAGCCACACCTTTGATCCTTCGTATTCAGTTGCCTTCTGCTTTCTCGTCTTTATCAAAATGACCTTCTCTGGTAGTAATTACACTTTGCAACTGTTGATCTGGGCCCTTCTACCTAACCCTTATCCTCTGTGTACTCTATTAAGGAGGATTTTATGTTCACCTTCATCTTTCAAGAGCATGTTGATTCTCTCTTACACTTTTCTTTCCAATTCGTTCATACTCTCCGCATCCTTTTCCAGGACACCAACAATTCAAATATTGCCATGTCTCCCGTGGTTCTTGAGGTTGCCAACCTTTAACCTAAATTCTACCTCCCTCAATTCTAAATCTTTTAATTGTGCACCAAATTTAATTTCCAAAGGATAGCGAACAACTGAGTTATTTTTCCTCTATTTTATCTTCAACCTTCTTCACTTCACCCTTCAGCTCTGCCACTGAGGCCGGAATATCAGAGGGGACTGTTTTAATCTCATTGAGTGTTTCTCTAATGGCCTCTTTATTTTGCTATTTCTGCCATATTATAGAAGCCTACTCTGAGGGACCTAACATCATCCCTGGTTTGTGTTTCCATTGCCCTCTTCTAAACCTCTGTAGAGCACTCACCACACTTAAATTTGATATTGGTTGGCCACCCAGTAACATCAGGATGGGTGCCTCTGTCCTGCTGCACTCAGTCCTTGCACAGACACTAACCAATGATTCCCAGATTAGCAGCACCTCTGTGCCTCAAATCCTTCTGTTGTTTCACTGTGCCCCAATTCCGGGGCAAATCCTTTTAAGGTGCATCAGGTAAATTCAGAGAGGATCTTTTTGTGCCTTGCCAAGATCCAGATGACTGTGGGCAAACTTCACTACCAATACTCTGGAGTCCACTGACCTCAACAACAAACCCCTTCACACACCACCTCTGGGGTGCGTCGCCCAGTTCGGCCCACTATGCAGCTACATGCATCCCCATCCACCCCCATCCCTCAAGCCTCCATGATCGGTCGGACCTCCTCATTTCTTCCTCTCCTCATGAGGCCCTGGTTTTCCCCAGCTCTACAGGACGCTCCGCTTTCCTGCAGAGCAGCACTTGGTTCTGTGGGCCTGTCTTCACCAGCACCTCCCAAGCACTGCGCCAAATACGGACCTCCACCACAGCCCTCTCAATGGTGGCAGCCTCCATTGCAACACACATCCTCAGCCTTTTCCGCTGTTGGATATTAGGCTCTCTTACTCACTCCCTCTCTAAAATTGGCTTCAAACAGCCATGGTGGGAGGAGAGAATTGACAATCTCTCCCAATACCCCAAGAGTCTCAGCTCTCCTGCAATATTGTCCTCACCTTCTGACTTCTTGGGACTCCTCCACCCAACACATCCCACCTTCAGCTCCAGCTAGGTCCCGTGGGGGAGGGGGAGAGAGAGTATGGCTTTTTCTTCATCTTCCGAATGTTGCACAGAACCTAATTCAGCCATATTCTAGTCAGTGGCTTTAAATGGTCTATTTGGCTCCAGGTGAAGGGGGTTTAGGAGCCTTCTCCCTTTTAAAGTGTGTATCACAGATGTTTCTAGATCTTCATCGCAACAGCACGGAATGGCTGGTTTTTCAGGAGCTCAACCCAAATCGCCCATTCTCCCCACGAACCCTAGCAGCCCCACAATGCTCAATTGTGAGAGAACAAATCTAAGCATGGCTTGCACAGATTCCCAGGTTTAAATTGAAATGCATATGAATAATCGAAACAATGCATGAGCTAATTCCTCGGGGCACTGGGAACGGGACACCCTGCTAGCAAACATAGAATAGTTTTCGAGGGTCAGTAGAATAGACGTATGAATATATCACTGCGAAAATGGGAATGTCTTCTGGAGGATTGGTAAAACCGGGCAGTTTTCTGTGGACAAGAGGTACAGTTGTAATGGTCATTTTTCTCTGAACAGTAGCAAAGCGACTTGGGACACATGTCTGGACCTTTGAGAAAGTGTCATGGGGCAGTTTTCTTAAGAAAACTAGTATGCCATGGGTAAAGTGGCATGGGTCTTTTTTCTGAGGACAGTGGGAGAATGCGCTAGGTCAGTTTTATGGGGGCAATATGGAAACTAGCATGACAGTATACTTACCTGGAACAACAACTGGACTGACACTGTTGAAACTGAAATGACAGATTTCTTGGTGCAATGTTCTGAAACTGGCAAGACAAATGATTCTTTTGGACGATTTCAAAATGGTTTTAACTTTGTGAAATTTAGCATGGCGTTTTATGAACAAGCTGGTACATTGATTTCATATTACCATGCAGGGCACCTGATAGCAATTGGAGAATGAGGTAAAAATATGTTACCCTTGTTTTGGGAAGTTGAAGAGTTGAAAGGATTTTGAAGGTGTAAAAATGTGGTGGTATTTGCTCACATTTTGTGTTTGGTGTTTTGGCATTTTGTCTTTCTTAATCTTGGCTTAAGCAATCCATGAAGAACTACTCCATTTGGACAGATGAGATCTAGTGATAATTTTCAGAACTGAATGTGCTCATTGACCAGAAAGACTTATCAGAAGGATATTCTGAGGCTTGTGGAATCTGCTTAGATCACATGCTGTGCATAGGCCGACATCTAGTGGAAGCTGCGGAGTATTCCAGTTTGTTTTTTGAAACTCGAAAATGGGCGTGGACACAGGGCGTGCCAGTAATACTATCCCTAGTGTGACGTCCACTGTACCCATGATTCCTCGCGTGTCAAGGACCCTCAGATTGTTTTTTTCCGCCATGCTGGTCGGAAGCACTGAGCGGAGTTCCCTGACTTAGTCAGATTTTGCAAATATTGTTATATATTTCCAACGAGGGAGAGTGTGGGGTGGCACATATCCTATACTCTGATTAATATAGGTACATTACTTCTATTCCTACACTCCGAGCCCGCTGCCACAGGGTGCGTATGGAGGGTACCCCTTTTCAATTTTGCCTCAAGTGCAACCGCAAGTATCCTTCGGTTGACAGACACGCCACATGTAACCTCTGCTTGTCGAGGGACCACCCCGAGGCGAATTGCAGATCGTGCAGTCGGTTCAAACCGAAGACCTTTAAGGACCGTTCGACAAAGCGTTGGGCCCACCACGCCAGGTGACAAGAGGCCATGGCCTCGGAGGGTGCCTTCAGCGATGGCAGCGACGCCGTACTTTCGGACGGTGAGGGCAATGTGGCGTCGATGGACAGCCAATCGCAAGTCCCCGACCTCGGAAGGTTGTCCGGCAGAGCAGCTATGGGGAAGACACCCGGCGACACGAGCGCTACCCACACCACTTCCAGCAAACAAAGGTCCAACCGAGACTCGACGCGCACGTCGAGTTCTCGGAAAGAGGCACGTAGAGAATGGTCCACAGAGTCAATGTCATCTGGGCGTTCGCGTTCGAGATCGCCTCATGACACCAGGCAACCCTCCACTGTTGCTAAGAGTGCCTCCCTCCCCTTAGTGACTGAGGTTCGGTTGTCGGAGGCTGCTACCGAATCCCTTACACTCTTCAGAGACAGGGACTCTACCCCCGAATCTCGGCGCCAGGCATCGAAAAGCTCTGATAGGGCTCAAAAATCGGGGAAACACTCTTCCACCCGCGGGGAGGGGGGGAAAACAACGAAGTAAGCAGTCCCAGCCTACTTCCACTCCTAAACTACATTCTACTCCACCTAAACAGACGGACAAGTCTCAATCTCTTGTCCCTAAAACCCCTGTTCAAACCAGTAGGTCTAGTCAGGATAAAACGGGGAAAGCACTCCAGAAAAGAGTTATTCCCAGTTCAAGGGCATGGTCCAGTGATGACATAGACAGAGTAATGTCAAGGATGTCATCATTGGCAGATTTCTACGCCAAAAACCCGGAACACTTTCTCTCTTATACCCCAGAAGGGTCAACTCCCTCAGGCTCTAAGGATCCAATACCCCCAAGTAAGAAGTCCCGGGGTGAAGCACCAACTCAGTCTTCAGACCCCTTCTATATACAGCCCTATTCGCAATATCAGGAAGATCCATCCTTTGCTGAGGATCCAGACGTGGGCATGTTCGAAGAACAAACTGGAACGGGCTATTATGGGGATGATGAGGACCAAGAGGAGGAGGAGGACGACCCAGCTACATACAGGGTAGATTCCCTGGTAGAGAAAGAACCCGCGGTTACCGACTCCCCTGTCGACAACCAGCCTCTCCTGAATGAGGTCCTGTCCAGAGCGGCACAGCACTTCCACATTGACACCCAAGGTGCTCAGGAAGAGAGGGACTTTGCAGAGGAATTGGTGAGAGAAAGGAGACTTGTTGCTCAGGCCATCCCTATCCTTAAGTCAATACAAAGGAGGATAGACCCTTCCCTTGTTAACCCCAATCTCACTAGGGCAGTAAACCCCAGAATTGAAAAGCTTTTCAGGGCAGCCCAATCTGACCCACTGTACATAAGGTGACATCTCAAACCGGACTCCCTGGTTGTTACAAACACCGTAAGAGGGCGGGACCACCCTTGTCATCGTCCGAAGCTTCCCCCGACAAGGAGAGCACGAAGATTTATGGCTTGGGCAGGAAAGTAGCCTCCACTTCCGCCTACCAGGCAAGGATTGCCAACTCCACCACCCTGCTGGCTAGTTACAACTGCCACCAGTGGGAAGAAGTAGCGGCTCTCATAGACTCCACCCCAGAACCCTTAAAAAGCCAATTGGCACGAGTTTCGGCAGAGGGGAGAGCCGTGTCAGGTTGCATTTTAAAATCAACCTTTGATGCCGCGGATAACGCCGGCAGATTAATTGCTGAAAGCACGGTCATCAAGAGGCATGCTTGGCTACGGCAGTCTGGTTTCAAGGCCGAGACCCAAGCATCATTGATAGATAAGCCGGTGGAGCCGGATCTATTGTTTGAAAAGGCGGTCGAGGACGCGCTGAAGAATGCCAAGGACGAGTACGAGACACTCAAGTCCCTAGGGCAACTAACCAACAAACCCCCTAACCAGAGAAGGAATGGAAATTTTCGTCGGCCTCGCGGACAACACTCCCAAAGAGGCTCAAACTATTCCCAAAGCCAGGGTACTCCATGGAACACTAACCAGCAGTCTACCCAGAGTTATGGCAGGGGTAACAAAAGAGGTTGTGGTAGGGGTAGAGGAAGTCCCAATAAAGGAGGGGGCACGCCTCCACCAAAACAGTGACGCTCCGTTCAGGGTCCCTTCTCACGCATCCCCATTAGGGGGACGCATTTCCATCTTCACCCAAGCTTGGGAAGGGATCACATCAGACAGATGGGTGCTGTCCACAGTGTCTGCAGGATACTGCATAGAACTACTAGAACGTCCCCGGAACCACCCTCCACGACAAAGAATACACTCCTTAGACCACCAGAAGATCCTACTCGAAGAGATCGAAAATCTTCTCGCAAAGGACGCGAAAGAACTCGTCCCGGGACACCAGGTAAACAAGGGTATTTATTCAACTTACTTCCTTGTGCCAAAAAAAGATTTGACAATGCGCCCAGTATTGGACTTACGGCCTGCAAACAAGTATGTCAAGCCCCAAAAATTTTGCGTGATTACTCTCAAAGAGGTAATTCCCCTCCTAAAAAAGGGGGATTACATGGCAACATTGGATATGAAAGATGCCTGTTTTCATATTTCCATGTTCCCAGCGCACAGAAAATATCTGCGCTTTAATGTGGGCAGTCAGCACTACCAGTTCAAGGTACTGCCCTTCGGGATAGCCTCGGCTCCAAGGGTATTCACCAAGGTACTGGTGGTGGCGGCGGCACACCTACGCAGGGAGGCAATCCCAGTGTACCCTTATCTGGACGACTGGCTCATCACGGGGGAGACCCCAGTAATTTGCAGGACAAACATTCAAAGAACTATCGACCTCCTCTTCGAATTGGGCTTCTCCATAAACGAGAAAAAATCAAGTCTGGTGCCCAGCACCTCCAAGCAGTTCCTAGGAGCTGTTGTAAATACTCAAGAGGGGTTGGCTTTTCTTTCAGAGGAAAGAATTCAGAATATACTACTGCAAATTCCGCAATATCAAACCGGTCGCCATTAACAGTACGCAAAGCAATGCGTTTGCTGGGCATGATGGCGTCATGTATTTACCTGGTCCCCCACGCGTGCCTGCGCATGCGTCCCATGCAAGAATGGTTGGCGAAACTGTGGTCTCAGGCAAGTGGTCAGTGGGACGATCTAGTGGTCGTTTCGCCAACACTTGTACAAAGCCTCCACTGGTGGACAAGAGACAATCTATCCAAGGGGAAACCCTTTTACGATCCCGAGATGCAGGCGGTAGTCACGACGGACGCATGCCTGACAGGATGGGGAGCTCACCATCTCCCCCACACAGCTCAGGGTCTCTGGTCTCACACAGTGGCCAAGAATCACATCAACCTGCTAGAGCTTCTGGCAGTTTTCAGAGCACTTCAAGCGTTCGAGCCCCACCTGCTGAATCTGTCGGTGCAGATCCGGACGGACAGCACGACAGCCATGTTCTACCTGAACAAGCAAGGAGGGACTCGTTCGCCAAATCTGTCCAGACTTGCCCAGAAAATGTGGATATGGGCACTCAGACGGAACATCTTTCTGTCATCTCAACATGTTCCAGGGGATATCAATTCTCTAGCGGACGCTTTGAGCAGAGATCCCCTTCCAGAGGAACACGAATGGTGTCTACACAGAGAAATCGTAGAAGATCTCTTCTCTCAGTGGGGTTTCCCCACTATAGACCTATTCGCCACAAGCGAAAACAGACAGTGCCCAGGATTCGCATCCAGGTTTCCCCAACCAGACTCCCTGGGGAATGCCCTGTGGATGAACTGTCAGGGATGTTTGCGTACGCTTTTCTCACCAGGAAGGTGGTGAACAAGATGAACAGAGAATCGATGACGCTCGTCCTAGTTGCTCCCATGTGGGCGAGACAACCGTGGTTTCCACACCTACGCAGACTCTCGGTGTGCGATCCCATCAAACTCCCGGGTTGGTACAATCTTTTGTCCCAGCACCAAGGTCAGAAAGTGCATCCTCAACCCAACTCCATGAACCTAGCAGCATGGCTCCTCAGGTCATAGAGTTTGGACATTTCAATTTACCATAGAGGTGTATGGAAATCCTGAAAGAGTATAGGAAACCTAACACGAGGCATTGCTACTTCGACAAATGGAAGTGATTCGTTATCTGGTGCCAGAATAAACCAATCAACCCAGTTGATTGCACTCCTTCCACAATCGTGACATACATGCTCCACCTGCTGGACGCAGGGTTGGTTTTCAACTCACTAAAGGTACACCTGGCAGCACTGTCAGCGTACACCACCTCACATAGCAAGGTGTTGTGTTGGAAGGTACCCGTGGTTATAGCCTTCATGGAAGGGAGTAAAGAGACTTCATCCTCCTATATCTAACCCACCACCAGGATGGGACCTGAACCTGGTGCTATCTAAACTCATGGGCCCCCCATTGGAGCCCATGCATAAGACAAGTCTCAAACACCTGACCTATAAGACTGCCTTCTTAGTAGCCATTACATCCATAAGAAGGGTCAGTGAAATTCAGGCTCTGTCAGTGCAGGATTCTTTCTTTACTATTCATAAGGATAAGCTGGTTTTACGGACACACCCTAGGTTCTCACCTAAGTTTATTTCTAAATTCCATGTAAACCAGTCGATCGAGCTTCCGGCTTTCTTCCAAAACCCACAAAGCTCGGCTGAGGTTATACTACACACCCTAGATGTGCGTAGGGCGGTCCTTTACTACGTAAACAAGACCTGACCGCTTAGGAAAACAGATCAACTGTTTGTCTCCGTAGCCACAGGCAAAGAGGGAGTTCGCGTCTCTAAGGGTGCCATCTCCAAGTGGATTGTCAACTGTATCCAGTTGTGTTACTCTCTTTCTGACAAAACTTTGCCTTTTACGCCCATAGCCCACTCGACAAGAGGCATTGGGGCCACTCTGGCTTTCATTGCAAATGTTCCCCTTGACACCATTTGCAAAGCAGCTACTTGGAGCTCTATTCACACTTTTACTCAGCACTACTGCATTGACACCCATTCCAAGACAGGTACTCAAGTGGGGCAAGCGGTTCTAAGACATTTATTTGCTCATGACCCTTCTCAAATCCCACCTCCTTCTAACACTGCTCGCTAATCTATGCACAGCATGTGATCTAAGCAGATTCCACAAGCCTCAGAAGGGATACATTACTCACCGTAATCGTATTTCTGATGCTTGTATCTGCTTAGATTCACATGCGACCCACCCTTCCTCCCCTCTGAGAGAAGGCGCATGGATGCTTGTAGTCTTATCTTATCTATCTTCTATCTACTTGGATCATCTGTACTCACGCTACTCCTCATGCTACCTCATGTCAGAAAAATTACAATCTGAGGGTCCTAGACGCGTGAGGGATCATGGGTACAGTGGACGTCACACTAGGGATAGTATTACTGGCACGCTCTGTGTCGATGCCCATTTTCGAGTTTCGAAAAAAAACTGCAGCTTCCACTAGATGTCGGCCTATGCATAGCATGTGAATCTAAGCAGATACAAGCATCAGAAATACGATTACGGTGAGTAATGTATCATATATATATATATATATATATATATATATATATATATATATATATATTTTCACTATTTTTTAGGTATTAGCTTTCGGTGAAACTTTCCACTCTGGATTTATTTTCAGTAAAATGACAGGGTACCAGTAGCTCAAGAGGCCAAACATTATGGATTGTTCTTTTTTTTCTTTTTTAATAGTTTGAACCTCTCGTCGTTTACCTTGTAGCTTATTGACTCTAAGAAAAGAAATGCTACTGCTGAAGGTAACATACGCATAACAGTAGTATCTGAGAACCTAAGACAAAACTTCTATGTTTTCTGAATATTTTGCAGATGGACAATTTATTTTTTATCTTGTAGAACTGGTTTTCCCACTTGTTTGGAGGCACTGCCGATTCCCCGCAAACTTCTTCTTGGCATATTATTCCCTGTCACAGATCAACCAGACATTGCTGTTTGGTCACTTGAGTACGGATTCGTGTTTGATGTTGGGAACGACAATTTTGTATTTCCTTGTTGCGGTCAGGGGAATTTGGATTATTGTTTTTGTGGTTACGTGTTGAGATGGCCAGAGGACGGCAAAATCAGCAGATTACAGGCTTGCGTCTATTGGGTGGCGCTGCTATGCTTTCCTAACTTCGATGTCGGCACTTGATGGAACTACTCCAGATTGTACACTTATCTTTAAATTGAATGTTCAAGGTTTAAATTCACCGGTCAAGCGTAAGTCGGTGTTGCCGAAGCATCTTAACATGTCCCCCTCAGAGACCCACTTGCTAAAGGAGGGCGATGGAGATTTGCACACAAACGTTTCTCGCCTGGTTTCTTTGCCTCTAGTGGAACTAAACACAGGGGTGTTGCAATCCTGTTTGATAGATCGAGTCCCTTTGTGAAATCAGGGGTACTCCCAAGATCCCAATGGGAGGTATCATGGGGTTAAAGTCCTATTCTTGGGGAAATGGAAAACTCTCTTTAACAGACTCCAGACATTTGTGGAGGGATCTGTCGCCATTGAGGATGACTTTAATCTTTCCCCCGACTCTGGCACTGACAAGACCTTACAACCCCACAAGCTTTAATTTGTGTATCAACTATTTCCTTCAATATATTGGTGTATATGTGAATATAACATTACTGTTTTCTCACTTTAATGGTATAGGTCCATTTATTGTGATGCAACATACTTCATTTTGAATGCTTTTCTTTGATTCTTTGATTGTTTACATATCATTACAGAGGCATGGTGCCTTCGGAATTCAAAAGTAGAATCTAAATAGATTTTCTCTGTACAACATAGACTCCTATGCCTGTTTTTGTTTACCCTTTTGGCCACAAAACACAGACCACACACACGAATGTTCATATGCTACTTACCAATTGTATGTTATCAATCGAATGAGTATTATCATTGAATTTTTTTGTTGAATTTTTTGTTTTAATTTACTAGTCTATCTCTTTGAATCCAGTTTCAGTTTGAATTAAAGTGGGGTATTTACCCCTTAGGAGTGCACTAAAGGGGTCGTCAGTTAGCAATAACTGACTTATGGATCACTGACAAGACCTTACCCACTACTAGCAGGACTATAGGAGCTCCCTGGCTCTCATGAAGGTAGACATATGAAGGCTAAAGAATCCCTGCAGCAAGGACTTCTCTCACTGCTATGTTCACAGGGGGTTCTCGCGCATTGACACGCATCTTTGGTTCCCACTATCCCATATTCCCCTATACACATCATGGCCCTTTCAAATCACGCCCTGGTCTCGCTCTCCCTTTCAGTATAGGACCTTCCTTCCCCTCCTCACAGACCCTGTAGACTATATAGCCCAATACTCAGGAATTTGGTAATCTGCCGTAAGAAATAACTGAGATCACCTCGTACTTTAAGAATGGCCCCCCATCACATGGTTTGGGATGCAATGAAAGCAGTAGTTATAGGGGTCGCCATAAGCCTATACTCATCCTACTTTTCCAAACTCGCTTATCGGGGAACTTAGTGGGGGTTAAGACACAGGAGACTGCTTATTAATACTCAGGCTCTCTTGGAGATGGGCAATGCCTGAAAATAGCCAAAAGCTAAACTTGAGGCCCTCTTGGCAGAGAGAACATCTCTGGCTCTGTTAAAGGTCAAGCAGTATTACCCCCCCTGGTGCAGGTTTCTAGAGGTATGTGGCAGGGCTTTCCACCCTTCACTTTGCTCTTTCTATGGAACCCCTAACGGTCCGGGTCCGTAATAGCCCGAAGATTCTGGGCATCCCACACCATCGGGAGTGGCATAAAATGTATCTCTATGCTGGTGGCATCTTGGTTACGTTGCGTGAAACGCTTCCCTTGGCAACAGAATTATTGAGAGAGTTAGTGGACTTTGGTCAGGTCTCGGGATTTGAGGTAAACTACTCTAAATCGCAGGTGATGGCCTTCAAGATACCACCTACAGAGTATGACGGATTGGCTTAGACTTGCCCCATTATATGGCATCAGGATTGAATTGCGTATCTGGGAGTTAGAATCCGCAGCTAAATTAAAGCGCTGTATAGCATAAATTACTCCCCTCTCTTTGCTAGCATAGAGTCTGACCTCAATCTTTGGGACAAGCAGACCATCTCGTGACTGGGGCAAAAAGAATTACCACTATTCTGAGACTTTTATACCATTTCGCAGCCCTCCTGACTCAGTTTCAGATACATAAATTGCATTTGCTCCAAGAGAAAACTCTGGTTTATGGCTGCCAACACCGCAAACAGAGAATAGCAAAGGTGGTCCTCTTGAGAAGAGAAACCTTGGTCAGCTTGGGGTCCCAGCTGTCTACTGCTATTACTTAGCTTCCCAACTTTCACACATCTTCTCGTGGTGTCCCTCCACTGATTCGCTCATCTGGTCACCAATGGAATAGGCCACATCCCAGATCCTGATACAACAGCTGCCATTCACCAAACTTACCCACAGCCCACTGGGAAAATCACTCCTCTTCTTGACGACACATACACTAGCATGCTGGAACACACTGACCATGAGATGAGGTAGGCCTCGGGGCAGTCCTGAGTTCTGCCCAGGCATGGACAGGCTGGTGTTCTCTTCCTGGATACGGGTGGGTTGCAGGAACTCAGACAACTTTACAACTACGGGCCACCCTTCTCCTTTGAAGAGTGTAAACAGGTGTTCTTAGTGCAGGAAGGGGAAAGATGTATGTATTCACTACTTTGTCAATGTGCAAGCCACCCTTTAATAAAACAGAGAGGCACTAGAGACCTTAATGCTCTCGAACTTCAATTTCTAGCGGGTCGCTCTAGGGGCAGGATCTCTGGGCTTTCCAATCTACTTGTCAGATATGATCCCCAAAAACACTTACCATATATGGCTAGCTGGGAGCGAGACTTTGGAGTCCAGATTGGGGGAGAGGCATAGCTTGGTATATGGCAATGGAATCCTAGGTTTACTAGATGCACTATGGACAGGGAATGCCAGCTCAAACTGTGTTATAAGCTATGTTATGTTACGTTATGTTAAAGGTTCTTATACCGCGCATGGTCTCCACCTGCATGGTTTCTTGGCGCTCTGGTGGATCTGTAAAGCAAGGGGGGTTGGTAAGTAGGACAGGGTGGTAGAGAAGAGCAAAAGAGCTGTGGTGTGCTGTTGGCAGCTTCAGTTCGGTTGATACCATTCGCTAAGCGTAGGTGTGTTTTTTCAGTTGGTAGCCACCATGTGCTGTTGGGCGAGGCTATGTGTGGTTCGTTTGTTGTGGTGTAGTGAAGGGCATGCAGTCTGTTGCGCTGTAGAAGTCTGGTTGTGTTCAGGGTTTGAGCGGTGTATGCAGAAAGAGGAGTCTTTTTAGTAGAGTTGGTTAGTGGCAGTACGCTAGCCTACCCCCTCCTTTTTTTCATTGACTGTGGCCCATATCCCTCCCCATCGTACATTCCAGTGTGCTACAATTACCACTCCTATCTTGTGTGCAGAAGTGTGGATCCTCCATAGGGCTATTCAGTGACGGTATCTTTTCTACCCACAGTGCTGCTCATATCCCTTCCACTATTGTATATTTTGGTGTGCAGCCATTACCATCCCCACGGGTTCCTCCAGGGGGGAAGGTTCCTCCAGCTCCCAGTGTTTTACTGATGGTAAGGATAATATGATTGCTTTGAATTCGTCCTCTGAGAACAGGGCATCAAGCATTTCCGCTTGTTCCATTTCTAGTTGAGGCAACTTCATTTGTGATAAGGCGACTTAAATATCCCTTGCATCACCTGTCGTGTCCGAATTATTCAGATGCTTATAAAAACAACTGAACGTGTCATTAATTTCACTTTCAGCCCTCCACGTTTCCCCACATTCATCTTTGATGGCACTGATAATTTCCATTCTTAATTCACTTTGACATAGCCATGCTAAAGTAGCATGGGTTTATCCCACTATCATGTAACTGCTCGGTGTATTTAACATAATCATACTTGCCTAGCCTATCCCAGTCTGCAATGCAGCTTTGCTGCAGTTTACTAAGCTTTCCCCACATCTCTGCCCTTTAGTACCAATAATTATTTCAGTGTTTCTATCAATGCCTTGGTTTTTGACAGGCTGTTCAGCAGCTCCTTCCGTACCCCCGTCCCCATTCTACCAATCTCCTCTCCCCTGATGACCACTGGGGCATGGTCTCTGTCTCTGTGAATATATATTTGATCCTTGTATGTATATTGTGTAGACTGGAGTAATATGAATAACCTCTTCTCGTACCATTATCTGATCTACATAGCCAAAGGTCTGTTGCTGGGGATCCCAACATCATTGATGGTGGGGCCAGCTTTGCATATTTCTCATCCGACCTATCTAATTTTGGGTTCAGGGTTCAATTGAAATCCCCTCCCCATATCCATAGGGCGCCTCTGTGTGGTGTCAGCCTGCGGTACAATGACTCGAAGAAGGAGGTAGCGTTGTGATTAGGTGTGCAAGTGTTTATAATGCAGACCTCAGTGTTCCAAGAAGCTGTGAGCAGTGACCATTCTGCCTTCATCGTCCCGCTTGGTCTCCAACAAGGTAAAGGGTACTGCTTATTCTTCATAAGCAGAATAAGCAGATCCGTATCCTTGGCCTCCCCATTTCCTGGCTGTTGTGTGTTGTCGTTCTACCGTGCCTGGGTGGACCTCTGATCTCCGTCACCCAAAACAGGCGTACCTCTTAAAAAGCAAGTGCACGTTTGTCCGTAAAGCAAGGTTATTGTACAAATGTCCAGGAGGGGGGATGACGCCGTAGAGTCAAACTAACCCGATTTTCCTCAAACCACGCAAAGATCTCACATTATATACATTTTGCAACAGTTAACACACTCCCTCATATTTCATTACAAAGTCATCCCCCCAAACATGATTGGTCAACCCTATACAAAGAAATCTAATCGCCTTCAGTTCCCACGCTCTCATTGAATACATTTATCCTCCACCCTTTTCAATATACATTTGCATTTAACAGCACACACCTTTTCAGGCTCGTTTGCATTAGGTTGTAATATCACATGGTTGCATATTCACAACAATCCTAAATTACTACAAGTCCCAAATGGTCAGGTACCTCTAACCCTGCTTGTGATGCACATGGCTTTTCCAAGGTTACTTCAACAAAATGAGGAGGGAAAGAAACAAACCAGTTCCCACTGAACCGACGATGAGCATTTTATCCACCCAGACTTGCTGGCATCCTCATTTCATGCTAATTTCTAACAACTACCATTTCAGCATGCATGGCTTCTGGCCACATCCGGGTCATTCCTGAGAACCTGATGGATGACCTATAATCCATTTGTTCACTCTGCCCTTAAGCATCCCTTGCACCAGGTTTATTACCTGGTCACAAACTGACCCTACCAGTCGGCCCGACTTCCCTGGACACTGAATAACAGGCTCCCATGTACTTAAAAAGATTACATCTCCTCTCCATAATAGTACCAAGTCGTAAAAACCCAAGCCTGGCAGTTGCTGATCATTTTATGTTATTACAGTTGCCCACTCCTTCCCTCCGCCTTCAACCTTGCTCAACCAGCTTTCCCGGTCACACAGAGTTCATCTTGCCACCCCAGATTTCTGCGGCTTACACAACCCCTAGCTATCAGAGGACTCATGGCATAGTTTCATATATTCACCATGTACCCTGTGTTCCACAACTGTCCCAGACACGTCCCTAAAGACCTCCATGTATGTATATCTGTGCATATATGTTCAAGACTAGCGCGTCCCCTCAGTTATTTTCCATCCGCAACAGAAGGATAGCACAGGGGCAACACGCTGGTGTTGGAAGCAAGAAAATGTAGAGCAACAGAGGTTAGAATCCCGGATCCGCGCTTAGAAACCGAACTCCGGTATGGTATTAGGCGCATTATAAAAACAAATAAATAAACAAAGCTCCTTTCTTGAGTGAGCATGTGAAGCTCATTATATCCCATCTTTAGGCGCTACGTGGCATGCCACACAACTGCATGGTTTTCCTATTGCATCAGCAGATTTGAAATTATGTTGCTGCACGTGTGCACATCTAAAATGTATCAACTAAACACAAAGGAACACTACTAGTAACACTCATCCCATTCTTATTAACTACCTAGATACATGCTAAATCGCAACATCGCCCCAACATCACTGTCACCCCAGTCACCACTATGGTGCACGCAACATGAACCCCTCCTTCCCATTGACACCTTTATCGCCACCCCAACAGCCGTGAGGTGTGTCTCCTGAAGTAGCACAATCTCAATACCCTTCCTGCGCAAATATGTGTACACCCTATTTCTCTTGCAAAACTGTTTAGTCCCCTGAAGTTTCAGGTGACTATCTTTAAGGTGTTACTCATAACCTCTTTCCCACCCACTTTCTCTGATGTCCTACTCATCCAAACCATCCCTCCTTTCCTCACATTCCCTCAGCCTGCAGCAGACACTAAGTGACCATATATTTAGAATCTCAGCATGCTCCTGACCCAACGCTGAGTACAGCCATGTCCCCCTCCCATTCGCCCTTCTCACAGAAATAAATCTACTTTGTAGACATAAGGTCGGGCCTTGACACAATGCAGAGAGCAATCTAACCAAACAAATAAAACAAGCATTCGCCCAATAGCCCACAGCCACGTCAGGCGCAACTGCTTCTCTCGCCTCCTCAGTTTCCAACCACTTGCGCAGCTTGCAGCAGCCAGATCCCAACAAGACCGGGATCAAACAAATAACTTTCAGATGGGGGTCTCTTCCAGTGTGACATGCAGCAGACCTGCAGAGCACTGCACACGCTAATACGCCCCAATGGGCTCCTTCTTCCCGTAACATGTGTTGCACCGACTTTTGTTGCTATGTCGTTTGAACCATCGCAATATCTTCCCCTTAAGTAACTCGTCAATGCCTGCCATTAACTTATGTTTCTTTAAACGGGCCACCCTCAAGTCCATCCATGAGTGCGCATCTTCAGTGCTATAAAAAAAATTAGATTTGCTGTTAAACAGCACCTTGAGTCCATCTGGATATTTCAACTTTTACTTCATGGCCTCTCATCATAGCTGTTCCTTAGTGGGACCAAACCAGGCTCTTTGCCTCTGGACTTGCACAGTGCAATCAGGATACACTGTGTGTTTAAATGGGTTTGTCCAACAATACCCCTACCTAAACTAACATCTAACTGCACCAGCAGGGGAATACATATATATTGTTATAAAAAAGGAGATAGATTCAATATTTGCACCAATGATCTCATCACCGAACCTCAATGATCAATGTTTGTCCGGCACACTTAGTCCTGAAAAAATAGACTGTATGCATCAATACATCCAAAATTCAGAGTAAATGTATTCAAAAATAGATTCAATACTAAAACACATATTGACCCAAACACCAGTGGATACAAAAACGAATACATAAAAAATCCTCTAAAACATCCTCACATAATTCAAAAGACACAAATGACAATACACTACTACATTTAACATTCTAAATGTATCATAAAATCATTCCCGACATGTGTTTCTGTTCTTCAAATTCCTCAAAGGGTGAACATTCTTCAGGGGAAACTCTGTAGAAACTGGAGACTGTTTCAACGCCGTGTTAGGAGGGTATTTTCAAGCATCACAACATGGATGCCAATGTACCTACAATGTAAAAAACGAATCCTTGAGATCAGGATGGAATACCACAATACTCAATATACCATTTTACACCACCAGTGTACACTCCTGGTGTGTCGAGTTTAAAGGCCTGGTCCACAACTTGACCACCCTCCCCCAGTTCTACCAATGAACTCAAAAAATGACCTTCAATGGGAATGTCATCAATGGTGTTTGTCAAATGTTCCAATTCCTGGATACATATAATTTTCACATGGGCGCAAAAAGTCACCTCAGTATTCTTTTGGAGCAACTGCAAAGACAAACAAACCATATAACAGACGCTATGTAAGGATCATGTCCTCCTATTACTCAAAAAGGCACAGCACAGAAGGAACCAATTCCCCTGTTTACCTTCACTTGTCTCCGGATAGGGATACCCGAAAAAAGATTTCATAGGTCACAACCGTTGAGTCACCTCACTCAACCTGGCACCAGGTACGCACTCGCACATAGAGAAAAAAGTAGAAATGGCCCCGTAACTCGTAAGACCTACACACTTAAATAGCTTCACAACACTGATTAGCACGCTCAGCTCTTAAACTGGCCACTCAACTATTCACATGATTAAAGTACCCGACACCAGGATCGTACAGTGCCCTCTGTTCCGATAAATGCAATTGGTCGCCGCCACACGAGATGTCTGTGCAGCCCATCAAACACCCAAGTGTGAATCTAAATCCTGGACAGAGGTACACATGCGCCTTTGCCCTGCTGGACGGCAATGCACAATTTGCCTCCCAAACACTAGACAACAGCCAAATGCCCGTACGCCCAACGAAGATTCGCTTGATTACCAGCAAGAAAGGACTAAGTACCTAAATGTGGGACCCGTCGCTAGCACAGCTACCAAAGTCAGTACATCAACTCCATATCGGCTGCAGTTTGGAAATATAGTTTCAGATCCATGAGCTCACATCCAGAAAGGCATATTATTAGCGAATCATGCGGGAGCGCACAGGAGATGCAACTATACTGCATGGCTGCTGGCCATAGCCCCAGACACCTACTACTGCATGTGGTGGCTTTGCCTTGAAGCTTAAACATTTTGGAAAGAGGTGCTCTCCCATATTAAAGCCATCCCGACGGTGACACTACCCCTGGACCTCCTGATTATCTTGCTTGGGGAACGAGGGGACGGGATATGCCCCTTGACAGCCAATACCTTAAAACTGATTACTCACATCTTAATAGCCGTCAAAATCTCCTTATTTTGTAATTGGAAATCCCCGGATGGCCCTGTCATTGGGACTTGGTGGGGAAAACTCTGGAAAATATTAGCCTATGAGAAAATCAATAAATACAGATGGTTAAAAAAATAAAAAAGGCTACTTAAGTGTCATTTCAGAGGTGAGTTCCTCTGCATGTCTTCTGCAGGATGGCCAATGAAATTCTCCGTTTGGTTCTGTACACCATTTATCCCTTAAGTCAAGCTGTAGAGCTTATGCTCAGTTCAGCCAGGTGGTTCTCTAAAACCTGGTTAGTTGGTGTTAGCACTCCGCTACCAATTCAGTACTACTATATATTAGGTGACAAAAGGGCAGCAACACAATTTATCCCCATATTGCAATCTGTGCACAGAAGAATACAACCCTCTCTGATAACACCAAACCTAACGCGGGCAGTATACCCCTGCATTGAAATTCTTTTCTGTCCAGCACCCTCTGACACCTCTACATCAGGGGCCAATTGAAGCCAGACACCACAAGGAATAGGGCGGGAACGCCTCTCGCATCATCAGAGGCACCCCCGGACAAGGAAAGCAAAAAAAATACACTTTCGGTAGGAAAGTGACCACTCGGCAGCATATCAGACAAGAATTGCCAATAATACCACTCTGCTGGCCAGCTACAACTGCCACAGATGGGAGGGGAGGAAATATCAACATTAATGGCCTCTACTCCAGAACCACTAAAATCCCAACTCTCCCTTGCAGTAGCAGAAGAGAAGGCTGTGTCTAACTGCATCTTTCTAAAAAAATGTGTATTTTAAACAAGGCAGGAAACAAATACAGTTAAGCATTGCTGCGACATTCCGGACACATTTTAATCACACTACGAACACTTTTCCCCCCCCTCCTCCTCCCTCCTTCCATCCCCCATCCTGAATGCCTGTCCGGGTTACGATCCTGGAGGTTGGTGCTCCTTCCCCTCCCTTTTCATGTTTCGCTCCCCTTATTGAGTGTGTCCCCGCTGTACAGGATCCGCCTAGCTTGCTGGGGCTTGTATGTGAGAGCTGGGAATTTTTGGTCATAGACAAGAAATGGGCCCCAAATGTTTTGAAAGCGGTGAAGAGTCCCTCCCTTAGCCGCCGTCACCTTTTCTGCGATGAGGATATCTCACATTTTGGTCCACCGGAAGGGCAGGAGAGGTCCTTCTCTGGCTTTCCAGGAGCGGCCAATTGTTATTCTTCCTGCTAGAAGGCATTGCGATAGGAGCTTGGCTTTGGCCCCCCGACCTCAAGTATATTCCTGGGATTGGAGCACCCAGCAAAATGGGTTCAGGCTCTAGGGGGAGCGTCGTTTGAGTAATATCTTCAATGATATTCACGCATTGTTTCCAGAATTGTTGGGCTTGTGGGCATGTCCACCACATGTGGAGGAAGGACCCCGTGTGTCTGCATTGTCTCCAGCATGCCGGGTCCAGGGAACTGTTCATGTGGTGGAGCCTCAGGGGGGAATAGTACCAGTGTAACAATATTTTATAAGCACATTCCCTGTTGGTGGTGCAGGTTGAGGATGAGTGTGCCCCGGGACCATATATCCGTCCAGGCCTGGTCCTCTATGGGATGGCCTAGGTCTGCCTCCCACTGGGCCATGGCGCGGGTTTTAGAGGTGAGGAAGTCCCCCTGGAAACGTTTATATAGGGCCGAGACCTTACCTCGGGCCGGGAGATCCATCAGAGTTAGTTCCAGCGCTGTAGGAGGGCGGACTTCTGCAAAGCGAGTTTGCGGGTGGGAGCACCAATGGCGAAGCTGGATGTAGGAAAACCTGTTGGTCTCATGAAGTCGGAAGGTCTCCTTGCATTGTAAGAAAGTGCGTGGTCCCCCCACCCCCTCAAAAAGTTGCCCCAGCGATTCCAGGCCCCCCGCAATCCAGTTCTTAAAGTTCCGGGGGTTCATACCTGGAGAAAAAATTGGGTTATGAAATACTGGCGATGAGGGGCTCAGTCCTCTAGGGACCCCTTTTTTCTTGAGTGCTTCATCCCATGTGCCTATGGTGTGCCTGGTGGCAAGCAGTAGTCTCTCTGTCTGCCGCATAGGCGGTGGAATGTGCGGGAGAAAGCGTAAGGGGAGAGAAAGGGGAGATTGTTCAAGTTCCACCCATCTTGGGCGGTCAGAGGATATCCGCCAGGCTTGGGTGTTTGCCAATTGTGCTGCCATCTGGTATCCTTGTAGGTCGGGTACTCCCAGGCCGCCTAGCCTGGCATTCCCCAGCATTGTTCTCAGGGGGATTCTGGGTTTTTCCCCCTCCAAATAAACTGCAGCAAATTCCTTTGGAGATCCCGAAGAGCCGGGAGTGATGAGCAGACATATAGGAATCTGGGGAGAAGGTTCATTTTACAGGCAGTGATGCGGCCCATTAATGAGATTTCCTGTAATTTCCATCGCTTCAGGTCATCTGCCAGTTCCTTGAAGAGAAGGGGGGAAGTTTACGCGAAAGACCTCGTTTGGGTTCGCTGGGAATTGAACCCCCAGGTAAGGGATTGCCGTGGTTTTCCACTGAATGGGACAAAGCGGGGTCAGGGTTGCCTTTTCCGACAGAGTCAGGCCTATCCCAAGGGCTGTAGATTTGTTGAAGTTAATAGAGAAGCCAGTGACCCTTCCATAGTTCTTTTATCTCGGCCAGAGCGTGTTTCAGTGAGAGGGAGGGCTGTGAGATGGTGAATAGAACGTCGTCCGCGTATAAGGCCACTTTGTGTTGGGAGGATCTGACCTGGAGCCCCCTGATGGAGTCATTTAGTCTAATTCTTTGGGCAAAGGGTTCCATAACCAAGGCGAATAAGAGTGGAGATAGCGGGCATCCCTGTCTGGTCCCGCTGGTTAGAGGGATTGGGGAGGATAGGGTGCCGTTAATTTTCCGGAGGGTCTTTGGAGATCTGTAATTCGCCAGGACCATGGTTTTGGAACTCGGGTCCGAAGCCAAAGGCCTCCAGGGTGAGGTTCATGAAGGTCCAGTCCACTTTATCGAACGCCTTGGTGGCGTCAAGGGCTAGGAGTGCCAGGCCTTGAGAGTTTCGGGTGGCCAGGTCCACCAGATCCAGCGTTCTACGTATGTTGTCACTTGTTGCTCTGTTACTAATAAATCCGGTCTGGTCTGGGTGGATTATGTCCGGCAGGATGCGAGAGAGGCGTATTGCAAGGACCTTCGAATAGATGTTGGCATCGATATTCAGCAATGCAATAAGTCTGTAGGAGGCTGGGTTCGCTGGGTCCCCCCCAGGTTTAGGCAAGAGGACTGTGATAGATTCTTGCATGGAGGGGGTTATAGTGCCTGTGCTCCGAAAGGAATTAAAGAGATTCACCAATGGTGGTAATAGTTGATGCCTGAAGATTTTGTAGAATTTATTGGAGTATCCGTCTGGTCCGGGGGCTCTGGGTTTAAGGGTTTTTATAGCCTCTTCTACCTCTTTTGCTGAGATTGATGCGTCCAGAATGTCAGAGGGCTTCAGCTGAGGGAGGGTGGCCTACTGCAGGTATTCTGTCTGCTCCTGCCGGTTTCGTGGCTGTATGGACATTACTTGTACATGGTGGTCAGTCGCTAGCCGTAATTACTCTGGCTCAGAGTATTGGGTTGTGCCCTTGGGGTCTCGCAGTCCAATAATGGTGGTGTTCTTGATTTTGGCGAGTTTTGCTACCAATAGCTTGTTTGCTTTGTTGTTCCGACATAATAAAATTGTTTGTCCTTCGCCAGTAGTTGTGCCCTGTGTTCGGCATAGTGCGCCTAATTTTTCTTCCGTGCCGTCCGGAGCGCTTGTTGTATTTTGGGGGACCATCCTTTTTCCTTATGCATAGCTTCCACTTCCCGAAGGTCTTCCTCAAGAGCCATGCGCGTCTGCCTTCTGCTCCTGTGGTATGCTACTCCGCGGGCTAATCAGTTCCCCCCGGATGACCACCTTCATGGTGTCCCAGGTATTGGCCGGGAGGTGTCCTTGTTGGGGTTCTCCTGGAAGAAATTTGAGATTGACGTTGCTATGGTGTCCCTTATTGACATTTCGTTCAGCATTGGGTCATACAGTGACCATTTGCGGCGGGCTGTGGGGGTTGGGGTCATGAATGCGGATTTCCAGGGTTACCGGGGCATGATCAGACAGTATTCTTGATCCAATGGACACCTCATTTGTGAAGGCGAGTACCTGTGGTGATGTCAGCAGGAGGTCAATCCTTGAAAAGTTTCTGTGGATGTAGGAGTAGAAGGTGAAGTCCGTTTCCGAGGGGTGCAACACCCGCCATAAATCGACCACCTCCAGGGTCCTGAATAATCGTAGCAGACTGAGGGCCAGGGCGATGCCTCCGGAGGAGGCTGGGTGTGACTTGTCCTTCGAGGGGTCTGGCACTCCATTGAAATCCCATCCCATCACGATTTGGCCCTCTGTGAAGGGAACCGTGGAGGTGGTCAAGGCCTCGTAGAATGCGACTTGTCCTGTGTTCGGGGCATAGACCGAGATGAAAGTGTATAGCTGGTCCAGGAGGAGACACTTCACCGCCACAAATCTTCCCTCTGGGCAGAGTTTAGTTTCCAGAATGTGGGGGTTCAGCCCCTTCTTAAAGAGAACTGCTGTGCCCCCTTTCTTGCTGCCACCTGAGGCAATTAATTGTTTAGGGAATTGTTGGGAGCGTAGGCGCCCGAAGTCTGCTGACACAGATGGGTTTCCTGGAGCAGGGTCACTGCTGCTTCCTCGGCCTGGAGCTTCTGTAGGATAGATTTACTTTTGGGGGGAATTCAGCCCCCTGACATTGAGGGAGATGACTCTCAAAGTGCTATGATCCCGAGTGTGGGGGGAGGACCCACTGGTGGGTTCATGTGAGAGGTATGAGTTGGGTTGAAGTGAGCCGTTGCTCGGATGGATAGGAATGGTTGTTATCCTGCTCTTGGGTTTTTAGTCCCTGCCTCCAACAGGGAGGCCGGTGTTAACTAGCGGGGGGCACAATCCCAGGCCAACTGGGCCAGATAACTGAGGTCAGCTAACATGGCTGGAACTTGTGGGCAGACTATAACTGGCCTTCCAAGGATTTGTAGGCGTAACATACCTCAGGAGTGGGCAGGAGCCGTGGGGGGGGCCCGCTCCTATGTATGTGTGATGGTACTTCTGCTGTGTTTCAATGTATGGCGCCCCTTCTGGGTCGAGGAGAACCGGGGCTGAAGGGGAAGTGGGGTCGCGTCAATTCGGACCCCAGTTGTGTGAAGGTTGTGGGATATCGATATCCGATGTGTTAGCCTCCCGGCCTCCTGTTTACGCGCCATCTTGTAGTGTTCGTCATTTTTTCCTTCTGTCCCTCTGGACCCCTGTCCATGTATTTCGCTTTCTTTTGGCGGGGGCACAGGGTCCCCACCTGTAGCATTTTCGGAGGCCCCCGGGAGGTTGTCCCGGGTGAGAGTGAATGCATTATTTGTGCGGCGTCCTCTAGGTGGCTAATTATTCATAGAGTGCCTTTATAGGTAAAGTGTAACGCTGTTGAGAAGAGCCACCTGTAGCGGACCTGTTAGGCCTGAAGGAAGAGAGCCAACGGTCGGAGAGATCTTCTTTTTTGCAGAGTGAGGAGAGAAAGGTCCTGATAGATTTGGAGTGGGGAACCTTGAAAGGTTATTTCGTCCCGGGTGCGACAGATTGATGAGATGGCCTCTTTGGTGATGAAAAAGTGCACTCTGGTGATAACATCGGGAGGAGAGTCTGACTCCACTCCGTGGCGTGGGCGTAACCTGTGGGTGCGATCTAATAAGAGTTGGGCCTTGTCCAAATGTGGGAGACGGCCCTGGAAGAGATCCCGGACATATTCAGTTAGATTTCAATCCGGAACCAAGGTAGGAACACCTTGAATTCGTAGGTTATTGCGCCAAGCTCGATTTTCAAGGTCCTCCTGTTTAAATTCCAGGATTTAACACCTGTCTTGTAGGGCTCTGATAGAATGTTGGATTCCGTCTATAGCCGTGGTATGATTTTGGGCCTGGTCTTCAACCTCCCCCAATCTTTGTTCCGCCTCCGTTACTCTCTGGTCTGTGTGCTCTAATTGTGTCGAGAGCTTGGTCATGCAGGACCTAAATTCAGCTTTAATGTGGGCCAGAAAGGCCAGTAGGTTGCTTCTGGTTGCGAGGTACTCTTTGCCCTCCTGGTCTGTCTGTGGCTTGGAGTTGGGAGGGTCTTGTTTCTACCCCTTATCTGCCGCCAGCAGCATTGTGGCAATGTCTGTTTTCTTCGTGGGTTTATGTTGCTTAGACGTGATGCCCCCTCTCCTGGGCAGAGCAACGGAGGACAGGGAGTCGCTGAATGGGCCGAGACACCCCAGGAGTAGTGCTGGGTGTCCTTGGAAGCCAAATAGTTCATGGGCCGTAGTAGGATGTAAGCAGGTGAGGGCCCCACCGGTCTTTTGGGATAAGGAAGAGGCGCACCATATGCTGTGGGTGATAGTGGGTATACAGGAGATCCCGGGGTTCCCCGCTCACAGGTGCTGGGAATCCAGAGGATTATGTTTGGGTCCTGGAGGTGAAGAAGGTGGGGGGCGGAAGGCCTCCTCCCCTGGTGCTGCAAGGCATCTGGGAGTGTCCTCAGCGGGGGGGCGTGGAGTCGCCAAGGGGGCCGGGGCGTCCCAGGAGTGGTGTTGGGTGCCCAGGAGGCTCGATGAGGCTGCAGAGCCTGGGGCAAGTCAGCACCGTGGCACCTTTTAGCTGGGACAGAGTGCTCTTGCAAAGTTGCCTGTATATTGTGTTGCAGGGTCCCAGAAGACCCCTGTGCCCCTACACCTGGGCCCCCAATGGTTGTATTTTTCTTCCAAGGGTGGTGAGGATGAGGGGAGAGGACCTCCCCGTCCAGCGTCGTGTTGTCAATCATTTGGACCCCGGTGGGGGGGGCGGTGTGTTGTTGGGTGGGCCGGGGTGCCCCAGGAGTTAGTAAGGGGACAGCTGGCCCTCCACTGGGCTCTGGATCGGGGCTCCTCCGGATGTTCACCCAACACCTGTCCCAGGATGTAGGCAGGCCTAAGGTTCCAGGCGGGGGAATCACGCTTGGGGCTACATGCCCTTCACTGCTGCAAGCGAGGCGGGCCCCGTGAGGCACGCGGCGCGGTGATGAATCATGCTGGGTTCAGGCCCGAGGCCTGCGAGCCGCCGCCCCTGATCGGAGCGGACCCATGGGAGTAGGCGGGCTGGCCCTGCAGTTTGGATCTGGCTTGCTGTGTGCACAGATCGGGAGCCACCAAGCCCCAGATACGGGGATCAAAGAATTCAAGCGGGGCGGGTGGGCAGGCGGGGAGCAGAGCAGCGCGTCCCCAGAGTGCGCCGCGATGAGCCGATGCAAACGGCGGCTGACCCGCTCACCGTGCAGTGGGTGGGGGCAGCACCCCTACGATGCTGTTATAAAAAAAAGAGGAAGGGTTGGTTTTTCCATCAAAGGAAATAATCAAAAACATACTGCTGCAAATACCTCAGTATCAAGCCGGTCACCAGATAAGCGTACGCAAAGCAATGCGTTTGCTTGGCATGATGGCATCCTGCATTTACCTGGTCCCACATGCACGTTTGCGCATTTGCCCGATGCAGGAGTGGTTGGCCAAACAGTGGTCCCAGGCAAGCGGTCAGTTGAACGATCTAGTGGTCGTTTTGCCAACACTAGTACAGGCTCTACACTAGTGGTCAAAGGAGAATCTGTTGAAGGGAAAACCCTTCCACGACCCGACAGTGCAAGCGGTAGTTACAACAGATGCATCACTCTCTGGGTGGGTGGGGGGCATCACCTTCATCTCACAGCACATGGCCTGTGGACTTAGATCACAGCGTAAAACTACATAAACCTGCTAGAACCTCTGGCAGTATTCAAAGTGCTCCAAGCCTTCGAGGCGCACCTGTCAAATCAGTTGATGCAGATCTTGACAGACAGCACCACTGCAGTGTTCTATATCAACAAGCAGGAGGGCACACATTCTCCAAATTTGTCCAGGCTAGCACAGAAAATATGGAAATGGGCACTCAAACTGGGGATGTTCCTAACTTCACAACATGTACCCGGGGAACTCAACACCCTAGCGGACTCGCTAAGCAGAGATCCGCTTCCAGAAGATCAGCAGTGGCAACACGACCAAGATGTCGTAGATCACATTTTCTCACAGTGGGGCTTCCCCAGGCTAGACTTGTTCGCTACCAGGCTAGACTTGTTCGCTACAAAAAAAACGAGCAATGCCCAGACTTCGCATACAGGTTTCCCCAACCAGACTCCAAGGGGAACGCCCTACGGATGAGTTGGTCAGGGAAATTTACCTACGCTTTTCTCCCAACTCCACTAATGAACAGGGTGGTGAACAAGATTCACAGGGAACAAATTAAGGTAATCCTAGTTGCTCCTATGTGGGCCGGACAACCATGGTATCCACATCTGCGCAAACTGGCGATGTGCGATCCAATAAATCTCCTGTGCCAGCCCAACTTGCTTTCTCAGCACGGGGGAACAAAATTACACCCTCAACCGCACTCACTAAACTTGGCAGCATGGCTCCTGAGGTCATAGAGTTTGGACATCTTATCTTACCTCAAAGGTGTATGGGTATCCTCAAGGAGGCACGTAAAGAAAACATCAGACATTGTTTGTTTGACAAATGGAGAAGATGTGTAATTTGGTGCCATTAAAAACAAACCCTATAGATAAAACTCACATTCTTCACTACATGATACACTTATTAGATAGTATTTAACTCAATCAAAATTCACCTGGCGGCGCTATCCGCATACACCACCTCTCACAGTAAAGTATCATGGTGGAAGGTACTTTTTATTAAGGCATTCATGGAGGTAGTAAAGAGACTCCAACCTCCTATATCAAACCCACCGCCAGGCTGGGACCTCAATGTAGTACTTGCAAAACTCATGGGATCCCCCTTTGAGCCTATACATTAAGTCAAGCCTTAAACATCTCATGAATAAAACGGCTTTCTTGGTGGCAATTACCTCCATAAGAATAGTCAGCGAACTTCAAGCATTGTCAGTGCAAGACCCTTTCTTTGCTATTCACAAAAACAAATTGGTTTTGAGAACACACCCTAGGTTTTCACCTAAGTTTGTTTCAAATTTCCGCGTAAACCAATCCATTGAGCAACCAGCCTCCTTTTAGAACCCAACTAGCTCAGCTGAGAAAAAACTCCATACACTAGATTTAAGGAGGGCGGTCCTTTACTATGTAAACATGACCAGACAGCTCAGGAAAACAGACCAAATGTTTGTCTATGTAGCACCAGGTAGAGAAGGAGACCGCATTTCAAATAATTTCATCTCCAGATGGATAGTCAGATGCATACAGCTCTTCTAGTCTTTATCAAGCAAGACACTGCCTTTCACACCGAGAGCTCACTCCACGTGAGGGGAGGAGGGGTGAGCTGGTAGAAATGCAAACAATGGAGGTAGTCCAATTACTCTGTCAATGATGTCCGTAAACCAAGGCAGGGGATGGAAAGAAGACGGCGGCCATGATGGAAAGGGGTCGGGTGCAGAAATAAAGGGAACTGAAACACCACGACCATGGATATGGACTGGGGAATGGGTGTAATAGTGGCACACCAGCTAACATTAGGACACAAGAATAAATTGCAGGTGCAGATAAGGATGAAGTCATCACCATGGGGAATAATATGGTGGTGGCCACAGAATGCGAGAAAAAGTAGGTCCTACAAATAAAACAGAACTGCATAAGGAATTGCAAAACGGTTGTGAGAAAAATAGAAGAAAAATAAAGCCGCAATAGTGATGGTAAAACTTGAGCACACCTCATCATAGGAAACAAAAATGATTATATACCCATGAATTCCACTGTAAAATCCAGCCTAGGCTACTAATACATAGGGTGGTCACTGCTGGCCTAATTAAAAAAGGGGGGCATAGGTATGTGTTACACATGGAACAGGTACAGGTAATGTTCCCGAATAAAGTGCATAAGTGCATGAACAGCAGCAAGATAACAATGCGTCTATCAAGCCTCAGACGAAGCTATACTAAAGTGCAAGTGCAAGTGCATATGCAGCTTTGGAACAGTCCTGACTGTCCGGTGCCACAGTGGGCAAACAGAGTAAACATAACAATAAAAGCCCAGAGTGTCATGATAATAAGCTTTGGGTATAATAAAGCAAGCAGGACCAGCCACAAAAAGGGACAGGGAACAGAGACAGCAGGCAGAGCCACAAAGATGAAAGGGCCACAATTAAACCCCAGCATAGGTAATAGAAAGATTACATATATCACTCCCCGCAGATTGCAAAATAAACAGCCAAATCATGAATGAATGAAAGAAAAAGATAGATTAAAAGTATGAAAAATAAATTAATCATCCCCAGGACTGAAAAAAAACCAAATCAGGAACACATAATGGAGGTCCAAAGTGGACATAGGAGTCAGGGAACGAGATACAACAGAGAAAGGAAACCATATACAAGTAGCGGAAAAATACAGACAATAAATAACTAAGTGCCCAGGAATGTATACAATTCCTCGTCTACATTGTGGCCCTTTGGATACTTTGTGTCAAAATCCAAAATAAATCTGGTTTCAAGTTGTCTTAATTTCAAGACACGATCACCACCCCTGGGGTGGACAGGCACATGTGCCACTGCGAAGAAGGTTAACAATTTCAAATCATTGTCATGTTCCTGTTTGAAATGTTTGGCCATGGGGTACGCTCGATCAGAGTTTTTAATGGCTCTGAGATGTTGCAAAATTCTCAGCTTCAGTTTACATTTGGTACTCCCAAGATACCAACTCCTGCATGGGCATGAGAGGACATACACGACAAAGGTTGTGTCACAGGTAGTGACACAGTTGATAGTGTACTTTATCTTCTGATCAATTTTCGTGACAGGATGTACAAATGATTTCTGCACAGTGGCATGTGCACAGGCTTTGCATTTCATGCATTTAGTAAACCCCATAGGGGAGGCGGAAAGCCAGGTCGTGGTAAATGGATTTTTGCCACTTGGAGACAGAAAACTGGACACAAGTTCATCTCTGAGAGAGGGCACACGTTTGTATGTCATTGTAGGACGATTGGACAACACAGGTCTGAGATCATTATCTAAGGTAAGGACACGCCAATGTTTCTCAACAATTTTCCGGATATTATTTGAGGCAGTATCGAACTAAATAATCATTCTGGGGTCATCATTGGTGGTAATTTTAAGATTGACATCATATAATAACCTTTCACTAGACATTCCACGTGCCTTGGTGTAAGCCATTTCAATTGTTCTCTTGTTCTCTTGTCATATCCTTGTTTCAAGAAATCAACGGCTGCCAATGCACAGTGATGATCAAACCAGGCAATATTGGTACAGTTACGACGAAACCGGATGAATTCGCCGTAAGGAATAGATTTTTTGCATGACGGAGGGTGACAGCTGTTGGCATGAAGGGGCAGACCAGTATTGGTGGATTTCTTGTGAAGGGCAGTATGGATACCTGAACTGTCCAACATAACGATGGCATCCAGATAGACAATTTCCGAATGACTATGACATTCAGTAAAGCAAAGATTGGCCGTGTTGGTATTAATACTCTTAACAAAAAGGAGCCAATCACTTTCCGTGCCCTTCCAAATAATAAAAACATCGTCAATGTACCGCCACCAAGAGACAATCTGTGTTGAAAAACAAGATGAAAGTAAGTCAGACAGAAAAGTAGCCTCCCACCACCCCATCGTGAGATTAGCATAGGATGGTGCAAAAGTACTCCCCATAACAGTCCCCCTGATTTGCCGAAAAAAGAACCCTCAAAGAGAAAGACATTGTTTTGCAAGCAGAACAGGAGCATCTCCAAGATCATAGTGCTGCGTCCAAGATAATTAAGATAGCGGGTGTCCAGATAGTATTTGCATGCATTAATACCCACAGTATGATCGGTAGAGGTGTACAAGGAAACCACATCTAGTATGGCTAGAATCCGACCCCCTTCCCAAGGTATGTTAGTGATATGTTGTAAGAAATCCTCAGTGTATATATGTTTCTGAGGCTTGTGGAATCTGCTTAGATCACATGCTGTGCATAGGCTGACATCTAGTGGAAGCTGCGGAGTATTACAGTTTGTTTTTCGAAACTCGAAAATGGGCGTCGACACAGGGCATGCCAGTAATACTATCCCTAGTGTGACGTCCACTGTACCCAAGATCCCTCACGTGTCTAGGATCCTCAGATTGTTTTTTTCCGCCATACTGGTCGGAAGCATTTTGCGGAGTCCCCTGGCCTTAGCCATACTTTTGCTAAAATATTGATTAATTGACATCCTTCCCCATCCCAACATCGAACTTCGACACTCGACGCCGGCTGGAGAAGAAATCGACCGTCGGCTGCTGCACGACGGATTTGGGCCTCGGAAGGCCTCTGGCCTCGGCCCGGGCCTTGGAAGGCTTCTGGCCTCGGCCCGGGCCTTGGAAGGCTTCTGGCCTCGGCCCTGCAAGTAGGGAGAGTGGGGGGGTTGGACATACTCTACACTCTTGGTATATAGGTATACCTTATACATTTCCTACACTTAACAGCCCGCTGCCTCAAGGTGCTTATGGAGGGTATCCCTTTTCAATTCTGCCCCAAGTGCAATCGCAAATACCCTTGTGTCGACAGGCACGCCACATGCAATCTCTGCTTGCCGAGGGACCACCCCGAAGCGAACTGCAGAGCGTGTAGTAGGTTTAAACCTAAGACACTTAAGGACCGTTTGACGAAGCGTTGGGCCCACCACGCCAAGCAGGCGGCCATGGCAGCGGAGGGCGCCTTCAGCGATGGCAGCGACGCCGTGCTGTCGGACGGCGAGGGCATTACGGCGTCGAAAGACAGTCGAGCGCAGGTCCCCGACCTCGGAAGGTCGTCTGACAGGGCGGCTATGGGGAAGACTCCCGGCGACACAGGCGCTTCACACACCACCCACACTAAGCACACGAAGTCCAACCGAGACTCGACGACGTCGAGTGCTCGGAAAGAGGCACAAACAGAACGGTCGGAATCGGTTTCCTCTGGGCGTTCGAGATCGCCGCATGACTCCAGGCAATCATCCACTCTTGCCAAGAGTGCCTCGCTCCCTAGGCTAACGGAAGTTCGATCGTCGGAAGACGAAGACGACTTCCACCCCCAGATCGCACTCCAGGAGTCGGAGCCCGCAGACAAGATCAGCAAGGCCCCACGTTCGAAGGACAGGGACTCTACCCCCGATCCTCGACGCCAGGCGTCAAAAACCTCCGGAGCCACAAAGGGACAGGGAAAACACTTTTCCACTCACGGGGAGGGGGGAAAACAGCAGAAGAAGCAGCCTCTGCACTCTTCCACACCTGTAAAACACTCCACTCCTCCTAAACAGGCAGACAAGACCAGGTCTGCTGATATTTCAAAGAGCAATTCTACTCAAGATAAATCTCCAAAACTTTCTGAGAGTCATTCCCAGTTCCAAAAAATGGTCCAGTGATGACATAGATAGGGTCATGTCAAGGATGTCTTCCTTGGCAGATTTTTACGATAAAAATCCAGACCATTTCCTTTCATATGATCCACAAGGGGCTACACCCTCAGGCTCTAATGATCCTATCCCCCCGAGTAAGAAGCCCTGGTTTGAGACACCGATGAGGTCTACAGACCCCTTCGAGGTACAACCATACTCACGACCATACTCACTATATCAAGGAGAGACTTCCTTTGGTGAGGACCAAGATTTTGGCATGGTAGAAGAGCAAACCGGGACGGGCTACTATGGGGACGATGAGGACCAAGAAGAGGAAGAGGAAGACCCTGAAACCTACATAGTAGATTCCCCGGTAGAAAAGGAGGCCCCGGTTACCGACTCCCCTGTCGATAACCAACCCCTCCTGAACGAGGTTCTCGCACGTGCAGCAGAACATTTCCATATTGACACCCACGGTGTCCAGGAGGAGAGGGACTTCGCCGAGGAGTTAGTAGGAGAAAGGAGGCCTGTTGCCCAGACCATCCCTATCCTCAACTCTATTCAGCGAAGAATAGACCCGTCCCTGGTGAACCCGAACCTCACCAGAGCAGTCAATCCCAGAGTTGAAAAACTTTTCAGGGCAGCCCAGTCTGACCCTCTCTATATAAGAGGACATCTGAAGCCAGACTCCCTAGTTGTCACTAACACTCGTAAGAGGGCTGGAACACCCTTGTCATCGTCCGAAGCTCCTCCAGACAAGGAGAGCAAAAAAACTATATGGTTTCGGCAGGAAAGTAGCCTCAACGTCCGCCTATCGGGCAAGGATTGCAAACTCCACCACCCTGTTGGCCAGCTACAACTGCCATCAGTGGGAAGAAGTCGCGGCACTCATAGCCTCTGCACCGGAACCCTTAAAGGGCCAGTTAGCTTGGATTTCCGCCGAGGGTAAAGCCGTGTCTGGTTGCATTTTAAAAGCAACCTTTGACGCCGCGGACAACGCAGGCAGATTGATAGCAGAAGGTATTGTTATCAAGAGACATGCGTGGTTATGGCAGTCGGGTTTTAAGGCAGAAACCCAGGCATCATTATTGGACAAACCGGTGGAAGCCGATCTGTTGTTTGGTAAGGCGGTTGAGGACGCACTGAAGAATGCCAAGGACGAATACGAGAAACTCAAGTCCCTTGGCCAGTTAACCAATAAACCCCCTAACCAGAGAGGGAATAGTAATTTTCGTCGCCCACGCGGCCAAAATTCCCAGAGAGGATCTAACTATTCCCAGGGGCAGGGTACACAGTGGAACAACAGCCAACAGTCTACCCAGGGTTACGGCAGGGGTAATAGGAGAGGACGTGGTAAAGGCAGAGGCAGCCCCAGCAAAGGAGGCGGCACGCCTCCACCAAAGCAGTGACGCTCAGTTCAGGGTCCCTTCTCACGCAACCCCAGTAGGGGGACGCATTTCCAACTTCACCCAGGCTTGGGAAGGGATCACATCAGACAGATGGCTGCTGTCAACAGTATCCACAGGGTACTGTATAGAACTACTGCAGCATCCCGGAACCATCCTCCACGACAAAGAGTACACTCTTTAGAACATCAGAAGATTCTCCTTGAGGAGATCGCCATTCTGCTAGCAAAGGACGCGATAGAACTCGTCCCGGGACACCAGGTAAACAAGGGTATTTATTCAACTTACTTCCTTGTGCCAAAAAAAGATTTGGCAATGCGCCCAGTATTGGATTTACGGCCTGCCACCAAGTATGTCAAGCCCCAAAAGTTTCATATGACTACGCTACAAGAGGTAATCCCCCTCCTAAAAAAGGGGGATTACATGGCAACCTTGGATATGAAAGATGCCTATTTTCATATTTCCATGTTCCCAGCGCACAGAAGGTACTTGCGCTTCAAGGTGGACAGTCGGCACTAACAATTCAAGGTACTGCCCTTCGGGATGCTTCGGCACCAAGGGTATTCACCAAGGTACTGGCGGTGGCGGCTGCACACCTACGCAGGGAGGCAATCCCGGTGTACCCTTATCTGGACGACTGGCTCATAACGGGGGAAACCCCAGTAATTTGCAGGACAAACATTCAAAGGACTATCAACCTCCTCCACGAATTAGGCTTCTCAATCAACGAGAAAAAGCCTGGTGCCAAGCACCTCCAAACAGTTCCTAGGAGCAATCCTAGATACTCAAGAGGGGTTGACCTTTCCTTCAGAGGAAAGAATTCGGAATATACTACTGCAATTTCCGCAATATCAGTCCGGTCACCAAATAACGGTACGCAAAGCAATGCGTTTACTGGGCATGATGGCGTCATGTATTTACCAGGTCTCCCACGCGCGCCTGCGCATGCGTCCCATGCAGGAATGGTTGGCGAAACAGTGGTCTCAGGCAAGTGGTCAGTGGGACGATCTAGTGGTCGTTTCGCCAACACTAGTACAAAGCCTTCACTGGTGGACAAGAGAGAATCCTGCACAGGGAAAACCCTTTTACGATCCCGACGTACAGGCAGTGGTCACTACCGATGCATGTCTGACGGGGTGGGGAGCTCACCATCTCCACCACACAGCTCAGGGTCTCTGGTCTCCCTCAGTGGCCAAGAACCACATCAACCTGCTAGAGCTTCTGGCAGTATTCAGAGCGCTTCAAGCGTTTGAGCCCCACCTACTAAACCTGTCAGTGCAAATCCGGACGGACAGCACAGCAGCCATGTTCTAGGAGGGACTTGTTCGCCAAATCTGTCCAAGCTTGCCCAGAAAATCTGGCTATGGGCACTCAGACGGAACATCTTCCTGTCATCACAACATGTTCCAGGGGAGCTCAATTCCCTAGCGGATGCTCTTAGCAGAGACTCCCTCCCAGAGGAACACAAATGGGTTCTACACAGAGAGGTCGTAGAAAATATCTTCTCTCAGTGGGGTTTCCCCACTATAGACTTATTCGCCACAAGCGAAAACAGACAATGCCCAGGATTTGCATCCAGGTTCCCCCAACCAGACTCCCAGGGGAACGCCCTGTGGATGAACTGGTCAGGGATGTTTGCGTACGCTTTTCCACCAACTCCTCATCAGGAAGATGGTGAACAAGATGAACAGAGAGTCGATGACGCTCGTCCTAGTTGCTCCCATGTGGGCAAGACAACCGTGGTTCCCACACCTACGCAGGATGGCGGTGTGCGAGCCCATCAAACTTCCAGCCTGGTACAACCTACTGTCCCAGCACCAAGGCCAAACAGTGCATCAGCAACCCAACTCAATGAACCTGGCAGCATGGCTCCTGAGGTCATAGAGTTTGAACATTTCAATTTACCACAGAGGTGTATGGACATCCTAAAGGAATCTAGGAAACCAAACACAAGGCACTGTTACTTTGACAAGTGGAAGAGATTCGTTATCTGGTGCCAGAGTAGACCAATCAACCCAGTTGATTGCACTCCTTCCACTGTTGTTACATACATGCTCCACCTGCTAGATGCAGGATTGGTTTTTAACTCACTGAAAGTACACCTGGCAGCCCTGTCGGCATACACCACTTCCCATAACAAGGTCTCGTGGTGGAAAGTACCAGTAGTTAAAGCCTTCATGGAGCCTTCAAAGCCCTCCTATTTCGAACCCACCACCAGGGTGGGACCTTAATGTGGTGCTATCTAAGCTCATGGGGCCCCCTTTCGAGCCCATGCATAAAAGCAGTCTCAAACACCTGACTTATAAAACGGCCTTCTTAGTAGCTATTACTTCTATAAGAAGGGTCTGTGAAATTCAGGCTCTGTCAGTGCAGGATCCCTTCTTTACTGTCCATAAAGACAAACTGGTTTTACGCACACACCCTAGGTTCTCACCTAAGTAAACCAGTCCATCAAGCTTCCGGCTTTCTTCCAGGACCCTCAAAGCTTGGCTGAGGTGAAACTACACACCCTAGATGTGTGTAGGGCGGTCCTGTACTATGTAAATAAAACCAGACCGCTAAGGAAAACAGATCAACTGTTTGTCTCCGTAGCTACAGGCAGAGAGGGGGATCGCGTCTCTAAAGGTGCCACCTCGAAGTGGATTATTAACTGTATCCAGCTGTGTTACTCACTCTCTGGAAGAACTCTGCCTTTCATGCGAAGAGCCCACTCTACTAGAGGCATTGGGGCCACTCTGGCTTTCATTGCAAATGTACCCCTTGACACCATTTGCAAAGCAGCTACTTGGAGCACTATTCACACTTTTACTCCGCATTACTGCATTCACACCCATTCCAAGGCAGATACACAAGTGGGACAAGCGGTTCTAAGACACTTTTGCTCATGACCCTTCTCACATCCCACCTCCTTCTTCAGGTACTGCTCGTTAATCTATGCACAGCATGTGATCTAAGCAGATTCCACAAGCCTCAGAAGGGATACATTACTCACCGTAATCGTATTACTGATGCTTGTATCTGCTTAGATTCACATGCAACCCACCCATTCCTCCCCTCTGAGAGAAGGCGCATGGTTGCTTGTAGTCTTACCTTTCTATCTATCTGCTTGGATTATCTGTACTCGCGCTACTCCTCATGCTACCTCATGTCAGAAAAAATACAATCTGAGGTTTCTAGACGCGTGAGGGATCTTGGGTACAGTGGATGTCACACTAGGGATAGTATTATTGGCACGCCCTGTGTCGACGCCCATTTTCGAGTTTCGAAAAACAAACTGTAATACTCCGCAGCTTCCACTAGATGTCGGCCTATGCACAGCATTTGAATCTAAGCAGATACAAGCATCAGAAATACGATTACGGTGAGTAATGTATTAAGTATATATATATATTATTTTTCTTCTATATATCAATTGTACATCAACTCCAGAAACTCCTAACCCTCGTTACTTAATTGTGAAAACACAACACTTACTGACTTGAGTCTAATGCAAGTAATTCAGTGACCCTTTAACTGCCATGATTCATACTCTTTGTATTAAAGTGTGAAGTAGTATTTTCCCCAAGGAATTGCGTTTATTCCCATTGCTAGGGACAGACTTGTCTAAATTCCACTATGAATCCTATCTATTTACCAAAACTCAGCATAAAGTGAAAACAAAAGCTCAAACAAAAAATCGCAATCGCCCTATAGAGACAGGTGCTCATTCAAACCCTGTGGGGAAATGCACTCTAGTCTATGGATCCAATTGTTTCTTTCTGTTGTAGTCTCTTCAATCTATCACCTCCTCTTTGGTGTTTTAAAACAGTTTCCAAAACCTAAATGGGAAATTGTGCAATCGTATGCCCATACTGATAAAAGGGCAGAATAATTGGAGATTTTATGTTGCATGGTCTTATTTGCATCTTTGTTCCCTGTAGCTCTGCTGGTGCCTCCCTCGGGAACAGACTCCCTGGCTCTCTGCGTCTTGAACCGGATCTCCTTAAATTATGGAAACTCCTCAAGACTTTCGCCTCCTCCCTTTCTCTCCGCTCCCCTGCTAACCACCTCTCTCTGGTCTCTTGCTCTCTCTCCTCTACCTCTGCTCAGTTTCACTAACTGGCAGTCTGGTCCTTCCGAACTGCACAGGTCTCAAGCTTTCCTCACCAGTCTCCTGCACTTGCCCCCAGGCTCTGCACTTGCCTCAGCACTACTGCACGTCTGTTACGATCCATAAGAGTGGTATCTCTGTGCACTTAACCCATGTTCTGACGGGACTGGGCGCACATGGCTCAACCCCCCCCCCCACTACCTCCCGCACTTCCGTTTCTGTTGACCTGCATAATCTGAATATACCATGCCTAGTAAGATCGTTTGTCTGGTCTTCCTCTCCCATGCATGGTTGTGCTTGGAAACACTTGTGTAGAAGTGTTAATTGATTGTTTTACTGCTTGCAATGTTTCCCCCTCACACATTAATTAATCCACAGAGACATTTCATGAGGTAAAATACAAATTTAGTTGTGCATGTGGCATAATGTCTCTTTGGAATAATTTATCCTGTTATAGGTTAATATTGTTGTGTGCCGGCTCCTGGGTTCAAGACCTTTCTGAGGGGACACATGCTCCTTCTGTATAGTTTACTACTGGTATGGTCGTCATTTTGATCTGCACAGCTCTCCCTCAATAGGATAGGTTCTTTGGAAACTGTGCACACTGTGGGCTTCATGTAGGAAAGGTTGATAATGCTACAGCAGATGGTGAATAGAAAATAATCATGAAGGTAAAACATCCCTACCCAAATACTGTTAGACTTGCTAAAAGCCACACCTCCATTTCTCAAACTGCCAGAATGTAACTATACCGCTAGTAATCCCCATCATAGGAGAACGCCCTGTCTCAAAACTGGTAAAAGTTTCCATTGGCAATTAGTTTCTCAAAGCTTTTCAAAACGGGTTGGCAGCTGACCCAGTGTTAGTAGTGTGTTGTCAGATAACTATCACGTAACGATAGTAGAGTATATTGTGCCTGTGGGTCTGTCTCCATCACTGAAATTTACGTATATAATGTCTGGCAGTATTTTTTACTGTTCACAGCACTTTATTCCACCAGTGGTATTTATGGCAGTGCAAAAAAAGTTGACATTTTGTTTTCACTAGTGGCATCGTAATCAGCAGTAGGGATTACTGCTGGTGGTAATGATATTTCATCAGTCGTACTCACACTATCGTTATCACCTGGAAACGTGGTAATGACAACAGTCAGTTATTTTCCCCTGCCGTTTTCAGTGAACTGCTTTCAGGTGGCAGTGTGATTTCTCCTTTAAAAGGAACTTTCCGTATATCAAAACGACCTGCTTTCCAGTCTTCTATTATTATGATGGTATTGTTTTCCCATTATAACTTTCCATAAGTAAGTTTCTATGGGAATGTTTCATAATCTTGTACAGGACTTGCCATCTCCTTGGTGCTATGCCTTTGAAGACGCCCTTGCTAAAATGCCATCCCTGTCTCTCTGTTTTTGGGTGATTATTCTGTGTGCGTATGCAACCATAACAAGAGAGAACATAGCTCCTGGTTCACAAAGATGAAGTCCGTATGCATTCCTTAATTGCACTGGAAACATTATGCCTGCTTCATAAAGTCTGAAACTTTAGCAAATCCAAAGATACCCTTGGAGAAAATCTTTGTGAACCACACTATTTGTAGCAGGGTGCATTTTGAAAGTTTTTCATTTTAAATAAACATCAAAAAATACAGTTACCTTTAAGAATATGAAAATATTTTAAAGGATTACATTATCAAGAGTTTGAAAGTTGCATTTGTAAACATTGCACCCTAATACAAAGTGCACCTCCAAGTCCCAGGCCTATGAGGATTTCCCCCCTACTTAGTTGGGCAGTGCAAGAAGAAAACATCTCAAACGTTTTATTTTTTTATTGAATTTGCTGGTGAAGGTCTTCTAAAGTGTACCAAAAATTTTTTGATTTTTGTTAACTCTGTCCGTAATACAGATGTAGACCTGCTTACTCAATTTAGATCTTCTTTGAAGTTATCTCATATGATAAGATATGATAGGTTATTTATAGCGTGCTTAATAACCAGGGGTTTCTAAGCACGTTCCCAGGGATCGACCCTGTGTTGCTCTGTGTCGTCTTGTTTCCAAGGTGAGCACGTTACCCCTGAGCTATCCTCCCGAGACATAGAACTTCAATGAGTTTTATCTAAAAGTTGATCTATGTTAACTTTAATGGGATTATCTATCCATGTGTTCTTTCCACCTCTGTGTTGAACTGCTTTGGTCAGGGAGAAGGATTTGATTTCTTCTCTAATTTTCTATAATTTATACATGATTAGCAAACCCATTCGGTTTTCCTCTGCTTCTCCATATTGCCTTTCTAAATCTGAGCTTCACAATATAAACTTTTGCTTATGGTATTTCGCCCAAAGATAAAAAGGCTGGATCGTACTCCTTAAAATAGCTTTACACGTGTGAGAAATTACTGGCATTGTCACTAACCATGCATTTTATCTGAGAATTCCTTGTGGAGCACACATTTGAATTTAGAAAATTCTTCTTCTGGAGTAGTTTCCTATCCATTGATCTGTTTCTTACTTTTTGTGTCTCCCATGTGCATAGGTAGATATAACATTCTTAGGGCCTGATCTGAGAAAATCATGTGTTCAACTCTAGTGGCCTGCACAAGAATGTTATCAGTAAAAATAAATAACCCATGGAAGTTGAGAATTGTATATGTATAGATGATTACTTCTTTTATGTACCTATTCAATTGTCTCTACATGTGCTATCAATTTAGATCCTGTATCAAAGTTATAACCTTTTCCCATCCACCCCACTAAGCAATTTGAAAGAAACAACGTTCATGTTATGTGGAGCTTATTAAAGCTAATACAATCATCCACTTTGGGACCATAGATTATTGCCAGGGTTTACTCATTATTAGCAGCCAGTGAGAGGGGGTGTGGCGGCCTCCCATCCAATGAGGTTCTTTACCAGACAGTAAAGCTCCTGTTCCGAGCCTCCTTGGCGTGGGAGGCCACCATCTTCCCTCGCTGGAAATCAGGAAATTGCACCTGCATCGCCTCCTTCCCCCAACCCAAACCCCCAACAGACCCCAACCACTCCCCACTTCCCTTGCGCTCCTCCGTCCCTCTCTGTGTTCCCGGCACATCTCCTTCCCAGAAGTGGCCACCATGGAAAAGGAGAAGGGACTACAAGAAGTTCCCTTCTCCCCAATCCATGGTGTACACATTGTTTTGTGGTTCTTTTCTCAATTTGAGAAACTGCAAACATGCAATTTTTTAATTTGAGAATAAAATACTGTTAGTACCCCGATACAATGTTGCTGGGGTACCAATAGCAATATAACCCTCGCAGGGGGTTGGCATTACCGGTCAAGTTATGCTCTGAGGCATTACCTGACTGCTAATCCCCTCCGCCCCCTGCTCGGCTTATATTGCTTAAGTGCATGTTTTTCAGACGGCAATCAACTTTCCTGTTGGATTAACCTCCATTTACCCAGTTTTAAAACCATGTGACTTGGATAACATAATGGATCTCTTTTGTGCCTTAAACTCTGGTGCCAAAAAGGCAGCGTCTTACACAAAGTTGTTTCAGCCAGTTTCCTGAAGAAAAAGTAAATCTGTATTTAAAGCAGACCTCCATGAAGGAATTGTTATTTTCAAAAAGAAATTGATTAAAAAACCATTGATATTCTGCTTTTTGAGTTTTGATGGTTTTAATCAAATATTTCACTTACGATGTCGACTTCAAAAACCTAATTTCCTGTACTCTTACGTCGCGAGGGACCTTTTTCACCAGAAAAATTCTTCTTCCCCTTTAAATTTAGAGGCGTGCGGGGGCTTGCCCCTTGGAGCATGCGCTCGCCTGACTCCGACCACCGGCGCCACTCCTCAGTCCCGTTTTCCGCGTCAAAGGGAACAGGCCGAATTCACCAGCGCGCCTATGTTTGACTTCGGCCATGTAATTCCACGCGCGGATACTTCTTCTCTTCTGTCTTTTTGTCTTTTTATCATTCAGGTACTAGGCCATCAGGTGTCACGCTCCTCCCCGGCGCATGACGACTTTTACAGGGTTCAGCAGGTGTACATCCTGCGACGGGCTCTTTCCAACTTCAGACCCCATGCCCTCTGCCTACGTTGCCTTGGCCCAGACCACGGCTGGCAAGCTTATACCGCGTGCAACACGCTTTCCTCAAGGTCTCTGAAGAAAAGATTAGCCAGGTGGACAGAACTCTTCCAGAGATCACCTCCAGAGGACCGGAAGGACTTTGTCAATCATTGATCCAGGACCAACATAGGGCCACTCTTTTCCAGCGCACCCCGCAAGCGAGACTCCTTTCCAGGGACTCACCCACACTGGAAGGAACTGCTCAGATTCTCATACCAGCACGAGTACTGAGGCTAAGTCAGCTACCGGCTGGCAGGCCGAGGGGTCAGTGGACCCTCCCAGTGACAGTGATGAGGGACCGGAAGATTCTTTTACTGGGTTTTCACCCGAGGGGCCATGCCCTAGTACCGGCAACATAACGAGGGGGCGCCTGTACGCTGTTCTACCACAGATCCGCCGAGGGTACTACGCCTGCAAGGTCTCGGCCTGAAATATCGGTATTACTCCCGAGGGGCAACACCCTAGTACCGGCACACGTACCAAGGCTAGTCCAGCTACCGACCTCATGGACTGGGGTCTCTGGATCCTTCCCGGTGATAGTGCTAAGGGACTGCAAGGTTCTTTTACCAGGGCTACTCCCGAGGGGCAACACCCTAGTACTGGCATCATGTCCGAGGGGGCGCCTTCACGCAGCACTACCGGCAGTTCTGCTGAGGGCAATACACCTTCCAGGTCACGGCCCGAGGTGCGGGATAGGCCTTTTGTTCCAACACCAAGCGTCTTGGACGGGGCTGGTTCCAGTGTGCAAGGCACCACGACTTTCAGCACGTGTCGCGCAGCTCGAAAAAATGGGTACCGCGCCAGACAAGATGGGCGCTCATCCGATACCCCCTCTTGCGGAGCAAGTGGAGGAAAGAGTCACAAGGTGGCATGGCCTACAGCACAAGGTGGCATGGCCTACAGTTTATCCATCAGCAGCGCAGGGCAGGTTTTCCCTGCACCGCAGACAGTGTGCCCGGCCCCAGCTGCCCTTGGCCACTCCGTCAATATCACCTGCCACCTCGTCAGCCTCTGACGACAGGTTCTTCGAAAGGTTCCTAGGGCTGATGCGAACTCCCCAGATGGGGCCATCCTCCGGGATGCCATCAGGGACATACTCCCTCATGTCACCCCACTGGCACCCATAGTCATTCCTCTGATGGCTCTAGTGCCTCAGGCCCCAGCACAGACGCTGCTTGCCCAGCCGGCTCCTCCGATTCCGGCTTCCCTTCCTCCCACAGTACAGGCGGTTCCACACCAGCCTCCGCTGCAGCCACCGGCTCCGGTCTCCACTCCGCAGCCCATGGTGCCCAGCACTCCTCCACCAGCTTGGTCCCCCCAAGCCTGGCGGACAGGGACGAGGAGGAGGACCCTGACACGCCATCTTCAGCCAGGGCCTTCTACGAAGGCCTTGCAGGTTTGGCAGAGTATTTGGGCCTTCCTCAGCCCGAGGTAGAGCAGCCTGGGGAGATGGTCTTAGCAGAAGTCCTCACCCTAAAACCCCCTACCAAAACGGGGATCCCGATGCAGAAATGTGTAGTTGCCCTGGCCTGAAGGAGTGGTTCAAGCCGCGCTCGGCCCAGTCTGTGAATCAGCGCCTCAACGCCAAGTACAGGCAGATGGAGGGGGACACACTCTTGCTTTCAGCACATCCTCATCCGCACTCTTTGGTGATAGCTGCAGCGTCACTCTATTCCAAGCCTCAGTTGTCCTCGGCCACCTCGTCCTCGATGCTGCTAGGCAAGGAGGAGAAGATCTTGGAGGCGTACGGGAAGAAGCTGTACTCCAACGCCTCTTTGCACCTGCGGCAGACCAATGCAGATGCCATGTTGGCAGCCACTGACCAAGGGCTCTGGCGGGAAATTGCTGACTTCCTCCCAGAACTTCCTGCACAGAGCCAAGCGTGCCTCAAGGCAAGACTAGGAGAATCCAAGCTGGTAGCGCAGGATTTACGGAGTCCACCATGGCCCACATCGATACCTCTGCCCGGGTCATCTGCATTGCCACGGACATGAGAAGGACAGCCTGGCTCCGGGCTGCTAAGTTTAATCCCGATGTCCAAGAACGCATATTGGACCTTCCCTTCACTGGCAGTGACCTCCACCATGGATGAGAAAAAGAACAGCTTGCAAATCGTGAGGTCTTTATATATTCTTACTAAGGCCACGCCCAAGGCCTACACCCAGTCTCAGCAACGCTGCGACAAGGGGCAGGCCTTTGGCGGGTTCCAAAGCTTCCAAGAATGGAGGGCCAGACAACCGGGCTATTCTCAGTCAGCATCAGAGGAAACACAAAAGGGGGGGAGAAGGGGTTTTCCAATCCTCCTCCTCCACAACAGCCTCAGAGGGAAAAAAGGCATAACAAGCCCTTTTGGGTCCACGTGTCTCCGGCAGGGGGCAGGCTTGCCTTTCACGTGCCATTTTGGCACCAGAATCTTTTGGACCCCTGGATCCTCTCTGTAGTCTCGGTACCTTCCTCTCCTCTCACCTCCCCTCCTCTCCCACAGATTGAGACAGCAACTCTGCTGGTCGCTCGTCGAGATCCAGGCTGTGGAAGAAGTCCCAACCTCCCAGCGAGGTTCAGGCTTTTATTCCTGGATTTTCACCATATAGAAGGAGAATCAGGCTGGCCTGAGAGTTGTTGGACCTTTCCACCCTCAATCTCTCCCTCCCTCTGGAAAAATTCAAGATGGTTACGCCAGCTCTTATTGCGGAAACACTGGACAGAGGAGACTGAATGTGCTCCCTGGATCTGAAGGACGCTTGCCTACACGTCCCGATTTGGCTGCCGCATCGTTCCTTACTGTGCTTCAGGATCGTGGGCCTCCATTTCCAGTACAAGGTGCTACCCTTCGGCCTCAACGCGGCTCCTAGGGTATTTACCAGGTTGATGAACGCAGTGGCAGCCCTCCTCGTGGCCCAGGGCCACCACATCTACCCATACCTGGACGACTGCCACCTCTCTGGAAGCGGTTCAGCATACTGCCTCTGTATTGATCAACACACTCCACGACCCGGGGTACACTATCAATCACAAGAAGTCTCGGCTGCAGCCCACACAGAGCCTGACCTTCTTGGGGCTCATCTGGGACACCAGCTCTATGACAGTCTTTCCCTCAGAGCACAAGATTGCGGCCATCAAAAGAGCTACAGCTCGGTTCCTCTCCAAGCCTGTGACCTCGGCCTGGTGGTACAAACCCCTACTGGCGCTTATGGCAGTGGCTCCTTTGGCCGTGGCCACACAAGACTCCAGATGCGGAGATTACAGTTGCTCTTCGCAGCCTCGTGGAATCAGGAGACGGGCTCCCAAGAGGACCCAGGCAACATTCCGCCCTTTCTCCTCTCAGATCTCCACGGGTGGTCCTCTAACAACCTGAGGCAGGGCAAGCCCTTCCCGCAGCCAGGCCCTCAGGTCACAGTTACTATGGACTTCAAGGCCATATGGTTGGCTGTCAAGGCCTTTCTCCCTCTTATCAAGGGCAAGACAGTTCTTACCCAGACAGACAACTCCACCAGCATGTATTATGTCTACAAGCAGGGGGGCACCAGATCCCCTCCACTGTGCAACTGAGCAGTCGGCATGTGGGAATGGCTCTGGAGAACGACCTTTTTGTAGAAATTATTCTTTTTTTTATTTTTTTATTGTTTCGGTAGTAAATTTTACTTTACACCTTTACAAAATTTGATCGTCATAAAAATACATTTAAAAACATATTATATACATGAAAGTAATACAATAATATTGCGTCACCTCACCTAAATTCATTTCCTCTAAAGAATACCTTAAGACAGATCCATTCAAATATACAAATACAAATACGCAGTAGGCACATCAAAAAAAAGAAAAAAAATCACCTACAATACTTCATAATAAAATACCCACCACCTAACCACTCCCATACGCACGATCGCCAGAGGCAAAAAGAGAAGACATAGCAGGCAACCCAACAAGACGAGCATAGACACAGACAAAAACAGAGGAGAAAACAGCAATTAAGCGAGGTACAGAGCTAGTTTCTGCATCCATACCCCTTATTGCCCATGGGGATAGGCCAAACCCATCCTATTAAAAGAAGTACAATTCATTGGTAGCAGCTGTTCTTCAATCAGTAAAACAAGTCTAACAGTTGCCAAAATAATGGCGTTCGAAGAGCCCTGCATACATCTTAACCATACTAAGTTGGCTTCAAGCTTAGAATAAGAAAAAAACACAGAATCCAAACAGCATAATCTTTGCTTAGCGAAAAATTCACAGTACATAAAGAGATGTTCAAGAGTTTCATTTACACACTTATTCTGGCAGAATCGACATTCATCCCACCTCGCCAAATCCCTATACCCAGCCCAAAACCGAATACGAGCTCCAGTGTGGATAAGATCCAGACGGAAACGCATATAAATCTGTCTAGCCCTTTTGTCAGGAAAACATAGGATATAAGGCAACCTTGGAGTAATTGCATGTCTAAAGGAGATCTTCCTCAGGTTTTGGGTATCCCCAGGTCGATCTTTTTGCCTCCCGGAACAACAGGAAATGCCAACAGTTCACCTCCTGGCAGGGACAGGGCTCCGGCTCCCTGGTCGACGCATTCCAGATCCAATGGAATGACATGACGGCATATGCCTTCCCGCCCACACCTCTAGTCCACAGGGTGATCTGCAAAATAAAGGAATCCCAGAACCTCAGCATAATTTTGATAGCTCTCTAGTGGCCGGCCAGACAGTGGTTCTCCGAACTCCTCAGCCTTTCGGACAGACCACCCATCACCTACCACTGGGCCCAGCTCCTCTCCTGGCCCAGCAGGGGGGCAGGCTACTCAGCCCTGCTCCTCACAATCTAGCCCTCGCAGCGCGGCTTCTGAGCTGGTCACGCTGAAACACTTAAGCCTATCTCAGGCTAACCCAGAGATCATCAGGGCACTAGATGCAAGGCTACTACGAGTCAATATAAGAGTAAATGGTCAAACGACATCTGGCGGGCCGCCACAGGCTTTACACGTCTATAAAGAAGCCACAACTAGTGTGGGACCTTAATGTTGTGTTGGGCGCCTTGGCGCACAAACCTTTTGAGCATCTGGGGTCCGCAGATTTCAGGCTGGTCATCATAAAGACAACTCTTCTCGTGGGCCTCACCTAAGCTCGCAGAGTCAACCAGGAAATAGTTTTACCCACTTTCTTCGCTGACTCCAAGGACGAGCCTCAGAGGGTCTTGCACCGTCTGGAGATCAGACGCTCTCTGAAATACTGCCTGGACAGAAACAAGGACTTCCGCAAGTCGGACACCTTGTTTGTCTCTTTTGGTGTGTCAAGGCCCAGTTATCAGGCCTCTAAGGCCTCCATAGCAAGGGGATGATTGCAGCCATCAAGGAGGCCTATGAGGGGCAGCCCAAACCAGTGGCAGCTAACTTACATGCGGTCAGAGCCAAGGCCACGGCCATCACATTCCAACCGCAGGTGCCGTGGCAGGTCATCAGCAGGGCAGCTTCCTCAGCCACCCCTTCAGCTTTCTGTAAACACTACTGTTTGGATGCTGCCTCTAGGTCAGACGCAGCATTCGGGCAGGCGGTTCTAAGAAACCTGTTTTCTTAACGATGGGCTCCTCTCCACCCTGGGGCTACATTCAGTTTTAATCGCCTCTACAATATGTAGGAAAGGGGACCGGACCTAAGAGTAATTAACAGTTACTCACCGTAGTGACTAACATACTCTTAGTCCATAGGCCCCTTTCTTCCATACGTCCCACCATACTCCCCCCTAATAATACTGGTGTCATTAGGCACTGCCTTTCATTGTCGATGCGTCAATGGGGACTGAGGAGTGGCGCCGGTGGGCGGAGTCAGGCAAGCGCATGCTTCCAGGGCTGCACCCCAGCGCGCCTCTAAATTTAAAGGGGAAGATTTTTTCTGGTGAAAAAGGTTCTGTCTCCCGTCCCTCGCGAGGGCCGCTCATACAGTTGAAGGAAAGGGGACTATGGACAAAAAGTACGTTAGTTACTAAAGTGAGTAACTGTTAATTTCCACATCACTCAGAGTTCCTGGGAAGTTGATAAAACATGTAGCACTCAAGTTTCCAAGCGCCTACATCTTATTGGCCAACTCTTACTGTCTTTTTTCCGGTGTCCTCTATACATTATTTGTGAATATGTCCCCATATTCTTCCACGTTTGCAGTTTTGGTATTATAGGCCATGAAGTAAATGTCTCGTGCACTGAATAAATCAAATAACGGAAGAATCTTCATCTGCTAGCTAGATTCCCCTCTCATTATTGCGCTGTGGCCTATCATTGAGGAAGTTTGTACACCAAAGCTTTTCAATGAATTGTTTCTTGAATTCTTTTGTTGAATACATTTTAGTGGCTAAAAGAGGGAAACAGCACACATATACCTGAAAACATAATATTAATCAGCTGTGCAAACAAAGGATTTTAAAACAATTTAACAATCCTAGTGCTAACTCTGAGCAACCCAAACATTATGCCTGCAGCTTAGTTGCAATCAGTTGGCCTAGGACTTTCTTAGGATGACACAAGACACATGAGTGACGAAGACTATTAAAAAAGACTTGGGTTAATGAAAGAAACACACACAAATTCAAGAATTAATCATGCAGTTTAGTAAAAGATGGGCCTAAAAAGCAGAGAAGGATTATCACGCTTGTAAGATTTTTGATGCACCTGGCAAAACTGAGGAGTTATTAATGGTTTCCAAAAAGCTTACCAATCCAGAAGACATTAACAGTGCAGTTAAAACTTCCCAAAAGAAGGGAAAAACAGACTTCAATACAATTGCAGCCATCCAAACCTTGATGCAAAAAAAAAAGTATGGCAGGACTCGCCACTACCAATCATAACCGCCTTCAACAGCTTCCAAACTATACAAGTTAAAAAACTTAATTAATACAGTACAATAAAATAAAAGCTCCACTAAACTGTGCTACCCACGTCCAGCAACATCAATTAAGGAACACATTCATACACTCGCTCCATATGTGACCAAACTGTGCAATGTATCATTCCAAACAGGTCATGTTGCAACACCTTTGAAGCATGAAACAATACAACCATGGCTGAAAAAGTCAACAAACTACCAGGTACAGACCAATATCCAACCTTCCTTACCTGTTCAAAATACTTGAAAGATTAGCAACCTTGCGACTTCAAAACCATAGGGAAACCCATACTGGAGCCCCATTTCACTTACGAGTCTGTCCTAACAATTCTGCACAATATTCACAACAATCTGCTCATACTAGTAGCTATTGGTGGCCTTTTACACAGTTGACCATACGATCCTCTTAAAAATACTCAACAATATGCTGGGTATATGGGCCCAGGCACTGAAATCGATAGGTTCCTTTTAAAAAAGACATGACCTCACAATCCCAACAAGGTCTGTTCCTTTCCCAACCCACCACCACTCAGTAAAGGGTTACATCGCTTCTCCCTGTTCCGCTGGCTCTTTAATTGCTTACTTGCAACCAGAATACTCTATCCATGAAAATTACACAGACTCCATTCAGCAATACGCAGACAACTCCCAACTTGTTTTCAAGCAAACACCAACCACTCGGTCAACTATAACACTGCAGACTGTCAACAATGGATGGTATACAACAAACTCTGCTGTAACACGGTGAAGGAGATGATCATAAACCTGCACTACCTGCATTTAAATGTCACTATTAGCTGGGCAGTCTCTGTAGTTCCGTGGCCTACCCTAATGAAAAATGCTATACATTAGGCAATCGATTTTTGACTCAAATCTCTCCTCATGCAACAAATCAACCTCTTAACCAAATCTACACGCATCCAACTACATGCGCCAACTGCAGAGCCTCAAAAAAGATGTTGCCCTTCCTGAATACAAAACACAAAATACTACTTTTACTGGCATTTTTCCTGAGCAAATTGGATTTTTGCAGTGCCCTAAACCTCCACCTCCCTAAATATTTGAATGAACAATTGGAATTAGTCCAAAGCAACTGCGATTGGAATGAGTAACCTCAACCACATCACACAAAAATTAAGATCTAAATGGCTAGCATAAATAATTTCATAACATTTGTTAAAAATGTTCTATATAACAAGTCGTTTAGCAAAACAATGTGTACTATTTCATCCTGCACTATTCATTAAACATTGAAATCAGAAATATGAAAATGTGATCTATCCAAAAACAATCCAGAATATGCTAAGGGAACATCTGTTAAAATAACAATACGGAAGCTGTCAAGCATTGCTTCGTTTTTTAGAGAAGCATCAGTGATAACCAATGTTTGCTCTAAAGACCTAGAATAAAAGTCTACCTTGGAAACGAGTATTTTGTGGCCTGTAATGTCTTGCTAAGTGATTGTGAAGTCCTGTTGAAGAAGCAGTACTATTATTCACCAAATACATCAAAGAAACCCTCAACAAATCTTAATCTAGCAACCCTAATCTTTGTGTGGATGTTACTTTTGAAACTGTATGACTCACAAGAGATATTGAAGGAGAATAACAAGTTGTATATTGTGTTCTTCTTTCTTAGTCGTCTGCTGTGTTCCCTCACCCTTATCATTCAGTTCCCTGAAACTTGCCATCTCTGGATGTAGAGATACTGTTCACTCACCTCTCCAACTTCTTAATACCTGCCAATTACAACCATCATTCCTTTATCTTCAGACGTCTCCTCTTTGCTGAAGACACATAAATAATTGATTTCTTTCACTTTCACATGGAACAACCTATTAATTGTATGACTCATCTGAGAATGTATGGCTACAAGCTAATACTTGTAATAGTGAAGCAACAAATTACATAGATCACCCCCTCTTCCACTGCTCCCAAAAACATTCCATTGCTCACCTTTTCTCCCCCCAACTTCATTGTTGCTTCCACTTTGTCCTGAAACATCTGGGTTCATATTGACAAAGAAATGAGGCACTCCATTGCTGCAACCACCACCTCTCTCTAAGCACTTCTACCTGCTTGCCATACACAAAATGCTCCATACCTTATATTTCATTTGAGCAAGATCCTGATTTGCACAAAGGTCTGTATCGAGATATCATCTAGCAGAAGCCTCTGAAAACGACACCAGTTTGACACCCACATCCCAGCAACCTTTCCAGATTTAATTGCACCTCCAACTATATACATCAGGCATCCTGGCTCTCTGTACAACAGATCCTTCCTTAAGAAGCTGCTCCTTAAAGCAAGCGTCTGGTTCAAGATTGCCTGCATCACCTATAAAGCAGTCTCAACCAAAACATGACTCTACTTGGCCAAGAAACTCCCCATATCTGGAGGCCAGGGTACTACCAGACGCCACAGTATTAACGGGCTGGAAACAAAGAACAGCAAGATGGAAAAATCAAGAAATCAGCCTTTTCCTGCTATGCACCTGGTCTCTGGAGCAGGTTACCAGTGGAGATACAAATGGCTTCTTCCGTCCTACACTTTAGGAACAACATAAACACCCTACTCTTCAAAAAAGGTTTTGTTATACTCAACCCTATTTCTCCACTGCTGCTCGCCTACACATATCAGTTCCTCTGCTACCCCTGCACCCTACTTGTAAGCCCCTGGATGTGCCCCCTTTGTACTGTGCTCTGACGCTTTCCAGCTAGTTCACATTTTATAAAAGGCATATACAAATGTATCCATCAGGACATTTTTCCCTCTAGTTGCCCAAATACAAGAATCCTCACCCTCACCCAAGAATCCTCACCCTCACCCCTAAACGCTGCTTTTCTTTTACTGTAGAAGTGCCTTTCTGTGTATTCTGTGATGTGACCCCCTGTGCAACATTCCTGATGAGGTGCTCAGCAAATCAAAATATCCCTTGAAACAAAGACACTTTCTGGTTAGGTACCTAGTTTGGAAATCCCTTGGTATTTATTCAGGTATTTGGAACTGTGATGAATCTAATAATATCGTGACTGATTCTCTGGATGGAAGCTTCCCTTACGAGCCAGGCAAAGGTAGATGCTACCCGACACTGACCCTGGGGTTGGCTATCTGCGGGAGGACCATGTAGGGGAGTATAAACTCCAGAGGGACAAAACATTAGATCAGAATATCCCTTCACCAGTATTTCCCACTGACCCCCATTTGCCTTTTCAACATTCTTGTACAGTATATTGTAATGCAAATATTTATTTTTATTTACTTTTAATATACTTACAGAACAGCTTTGTCTATACAACACATTCAAAAATGGCAATAGTACCAAAATGTACAACAAATCACGGTCCTAAGTTAAAAGCCCCCTGTGATAACTCCCCTAAAATCTCAATACATTCATAGTAAAATTTGACCATATGATAAATCGGAGTAATGTAATTTCCCTCCAGCAACATGGTCCGCAGCATATGCATAGCTTCACAGTTTATCTTATTACTATAAGCTTTCATATAATTCGTCTAATAGCGTTCAAACTAATGCAATGACACATAATATGTTCTGCAGGCTCAATTTCCATTTCGCCACATGCCAATTTTTGCACCCTCAATTTCCAGAATCTTAGTGACATTAAATTTGAGTAGAAGATATTGCACAATAATAATGCTATTAGGAAAGGCTTTGATGTATTTAGGAGCCACTTTACGTTCCATCCAGTATCGTATAAACGGCCCACTATTCATATTTGATGCTAAGCATATTAAGTCAACATTTTAACCCAAGCTGAGTAGGCCAAGCAATCTGTGGTGCTAACCCTCTTACCAATGTCTTATGGTTGGCCCACAGATTTCCTAGAGTGCCAAATTGCTCGGAATCCTCAATTTCTCCATAGGCCATAAAAACATCAACCATGATGGTGCCATTATCTAGGTTCAAAAGTTTCTCATAGCCCAAAGACAAATTATAGTTGATCACTGCTGATACGCACATTAGGTCAAATTCCATTAGTACAAATTCCACTGGAAGCAACTTAGGCATTCTTAGTAGTATACACAGGATTTTGCCTTCAGTTAGCCAGTTCTAGCAGTCCTTTTGTCTCCCAGACTTCCACACCGTACAACATACATGGTACAATTATAGGCGTATATAGAAGCAGAACTGTCTTAATAGAACAGCCACCCTGTCTACCAATGAATATACTCCAAGCATATGTGATTTTCAAACAATTCGCCGAATTCTTCTCCCACTGGGAGGTCCAATTTAACTTGGTATCTGTAAGTCCACATTCGCAACCGGTTTCTGATCCATCTTGCATACAATTTTGGAGGGACTTTTTGTTGTTTTTCCTCATAAATGTAATTATTTTAGTTTTTTCAATATTAATACGTAGACCGTTGACTTCGAAATATTCACCCAGGGCATCAAGCATCAGTTGGAGCCCCTTTGGAGTATAATCTAATAGGAGCCGGTCATCTGCATAGCTGAGCCAACCGATTTTTAACGCTCCTAGTTTCACTGGACAGGCTGCTGGAAGATTTAATGACTCTCCCAGATCCGCAAGGTATAGTTTAAATAAGGTAGAGGCCAGGATGCAGCTTTGCTCAACACCCCTTACTATTGGAACATAGTCAGAGACTCTCCTCATCCAGCCTCACTGAATGCAAATATAGAATCGCCAATTATAACCAGTCACCAACCTTATTTGCATTTCTCTCTGCTTGACAGTGCTGAGACGAGGAAGATGGATGGAGTAAGGAAGATCACTAGCAACGGGGAGCCAACACTGCATTCTAGTCTTTGGAAATTGTTGACCAATGCCGGGGAGGTTTAAAGTTGCCACAGCTACTCCGTGGGAGCGGCAGAGTCAGAACCTCTATGTAACTTATTCTGACGCCGGTCAGGACGCCCGAGATGATGGTAAGAAGCAGCACAGAGGCGGATACGAACTGCAAGAACACAGAGCTCAAGGAAGCTTACCACTTGATGACCGTGGGCTGCTGGAGCTGCCCGGAGTGAAGGAAGGAAAAGGGAAAGCTGATCGGCTGATGGGACATACGTACAGTCAGCGTATCGACAGAGAAGCGGAGGAAGAGATGCGAGGATCGCCGGTAAACCCAGGGAGAACGAATGGGTTACCGGGGTGCGTGAAGGTAAATGCTGTGTTGCAGTGATAGCGCGGGAGAGCCCAATTAAAGACAGTAAAGAGACTGGCATGGATGAAAACATTGTTGGAAAAGAAGTGCTGAGCCAATACTTAAGAAGAGGATTTGATATATGTAATACATATACGATGAGTGTTCAAGGTGGGTCAGAGACCTAATGCTTGAGAAGGGGATTTGATGTGCATGCAAATAGTATTGAGAGAGGGTCGGAGACCCAACACTTGAAAAGAGGAATTGACACAGTTGTGAACTTTGTCAGGAAAGGCTCAGGGACCCAACGTTGGAAACATATTGTCACACGAATGATAAGAGTGCACAGAGAAAGTAAAAGCCCTGGCAGGTTAGTGAGGCTGGGAAGAGTGCGAAGAGAAGTGAAGCAATATCCTGACAGAGTAAACCAGCAGTGGGAAGAGAAGTGAAGTAAATGCTGGTACTCAAATCCAGGAAAGGAGTGAGAAATGAAGCGAAGTGATCTCCTGGCAGGAGAGTAAACCAGGATTGAGAAGAGAAGTGAAGTAATATGCTGACAGGAGAGTAAACCAGCAGTCAGAGAAGAACTGAATCTGAAATTGTGAATTCAAAAGGGAGGATTCATACCCCTTTTAAGGATCAATAAGAAAGTTACAAATATCCTGGCAGTAGAGTATACCAAGGGTAGAAGGAGGACTGAGTGTGAGAAATTGAACATTGCTGGTCAGATAGCACAGCGAGTAGAGCGCTCGCTGACGCAGGTTCGAATCCCGGCAGGGCCAAACTCAGCCTTTCATCCTTCTGAGGTCGATAAATGAGCACCACACACCATGGGTAATAATAAGCAGCGCTCAGATGCCTGAGGGTTTGTAGCGCTACATAAATGCTAAATTATTAAATTATTATTAAAGAACTGTGTGCATAAGGGAAAACTCAAAGGGAAAACACAGCCCCCTTGAGTAAAGTTGAACTGTTGAAGTAAAATGTAACAAGTAGAGAAATTCAAAAGGAAGATCCATTTCCTGGGGTGAAGCGTAAAGACTCTAAAGTGCTGGATGTGAAAGATAGAAGAAGTCAAGGGAAAAGAAGAATTGATCCTTAAAACTCTGGAAGTATAAACACTGGAGGACCTCAAGGATGAAATTGCTCCCTTTCAAAAACTGTGTAGTGAAACAGTTGGAGAAGAGCGAAACGTAGTGAAGAAACTCTCCACCCCTGTTTTTGTGGAGTAGTGGAACATTATTGAACTTTATACAGAAGTATTGGATAGGTGGTGAGGGACGAGGGAAAACATAGCGGAAGGAAGGACCCCTTTCTCTATTATAACTTGTATTTATTTCTGTATATATTGGTTGGCATATACCAGCGATGTGGCATTTAATTGCACCAGAGTGGGCCTCCAGAGAGTTCCTGAAGTAACAGGGAAAGAGTTAATCATTAGCTACTCAAACAATCAAAATCATGAGATGGGGAGCCCAGAGGGAAACTAAAGTTAAGAAGATGGAATGGTGTCTGTAGAATATTTAATTGGAAAAGGTGATGGAATGTTTACGTATGAGTGTGTGACATGGAACCCACATCCCCAAAGCCAAAAGTAAGGGGAAAATAAAGGTTAAATTGCGTGCATTGATGGTGGGTTTGAGGGGCTTCGATTTTAAAACACGGGGGCTCTACCTTGCTACCTTTTTGTACACACCTATGTTATGTAGTTTTTTTTTTCAACCACACATGGTGATGCAATTATTTACATTCGCAATTTTCATGTTTTTTGTCTATGACCTATACAGGGTTTGGCCCCGAGGATGGATATAATCTGAAATACATAGACTCCCAACAAACCCATGTTAGCAAATACTGCCTTACTGCTTTATATATTCATTTGGATATACATTATTATCTGTGTCAACATTTTCAGCAGAGTTGTTTTTGTCAACATATATGAGTGACAGTGTTGGACATTTTGAAAGAGTTGCTTTAAGCCCTTCATTTGGGCAAAATGAGAGCCTGTAGTTCTCACAGGGGTTGCCTGTGAGTATTCGTTGTTGTTCAAGTGTGGCCTAGTGCTTTGGGCCTTTTTTACCACAAAGCTCCATAAATTATGCATAGTTTTTTGGAAGTACATATTCTTGAGATCTCTTTAAATACTAAGAATAGCAGAGCCCACCCGTCATCCCTTTATTTGTATAGCTTTATAAATTGCCATATATTTTCTTATAGTATATTGAGCATGTTAGAATAAGGAATGGGTTCCAAAATGCAGGTGCTGTGAAACATTATGCCAATATTTTCTGTGCAGTGTGGTGGGATATGTATCTGGCACATTTACTTAAGTCGGGGCTGCAGTGCTAGATACAAGTAATGAAGATTGCGGTGCTCAATCTGGGTAAATAATCACCAAATAGTTTGAATTGGCGACCTCGGATATCAATGTGCAAGGCTCTTCTTTCGTTTTTTCCAGTGTTTATTTCAAACTGTGTTAAATAATGAAATGCTGAATTTTTTGAATTCCCAGTTGCCATACGCTACAAATGCCAATGGGGTTAATGTGTATAGTGGACTGGCCTAGAGTGGCACACATCCAATAAGGGAGACTTTAAATGGCTGACTTCTGTTGATGCCAATTGGCTTTTTAAAGGAAGGTAACCCATATTAGAAGCTACGGACATACCCTACAAGAAAATTAGACTATTATCGTTAGGGACTCTAGGCTCCACCACCCAAATATTGTGATGCCGCAGCATGGCAGTGCCCAGTAAAGACCTATTTGATCAGTCTGTGAGACATTGAAAACACGAAATTGTTTGTGAGTTTTTGGGAAAACCGAAGTTCGTCACATTGCTGGGTAAACTCAGATGGGCTGCAAAGCTTCTCACATTCCTTTTTTCCGCTTGCACACAGCCATCTTCCTGAGCCCGTCACCCATTGCAGGGCATAAGGTGTGGGCTACTTCTCTGTGACTAGAGAAGTAGCTTCCTGTTCAGAGAAGATTTCCTCTTGACTCCATGTCAATCAATATTCACAATAATACTAATTACAATGGTGATGATGATTAGAATATTTGTATTTCATCTGGCATCTACTACAAGTGTTTACACTTCCCCGCTCTGGCCCGTTGTCTATGATGATTATAGTCAACTGGCTATGTGGGCTTTTCAGCGGTGTCTATGCCAGCCCTCTGTGTTGTACGTTGCTTTCAGCGCTTCCTCTTTGTCAGCATGCTGTGTGTTCTATTTTTGAGGCAGCAGTGCTCTGGCTCATTTTGCTTTTAAAAGCTACCATACACACAAAAGGATGCAGTCTTTTTATCTGACCCATGCACATTACAATCTTTGTCTTGATTTCAAGCATGCCGTGTTCTAGGGACTTCAGTTTCAATAGACTTTGTCTCCACCCAATGTGCTTTACATTTATTTATCTATTTATTTTAGTTTTGTAACATGCTACATTGCAATTAGATATGTATTTAAAGCACTGGAAGAGGTGAGAAGTTAAGGAAAAGTAGGGCAACATTCACAGTCTGCTCCAACAGGTGTATTCCAGACTACATAGGATATGGAAAAATAAGATGGAAATGCAGGGGGTAGCAATGCCTAGGGAAATTCATATTTGAGCCCAAATGCTGCATTCCAGATTCTGACTGAGAAAGGGGAGGCTTGCTGAGAGGGAACAGTGGCGGCTAAAGAGAAATTGGAGCTCATGTAAAGATCACGTGACAATCGCAGATAATCTAAAGGAACACATTTTAAGGTACTGAGTGGGTGAAGAGCAGAGAGGAGAGAGAGGAGGTAGAGGGGCGAGGGGACATTCGAAGCTAAGCCCTGTGGCTATATTCTAAAATTAGATTGAGGGGGAATGGAGCAGAGGGGTTTTAGCAGAGGACAACAGAGCCGGGTGGTTAGGTGACATTTAAAGCCTGATAGACGCATAGATCCTGAATGGATAAGGGATGCTGCGTTTTTATTGTGATAAAATGTTAACAAATCGCTTCATCAGAAAACCTGTACACAAAAATGCTGTTTATTAACAAAAATACAAATAAGAAACGAACAGTGTGAAGCGAGGAAATGTGTAGTGGAGTGTAGGGAGTAAATGGGAGGCAAGGGAAAAAACGGGGTATTAGGAAGTGACACCTCCATAAAGGTTAAGTCTGGGAGAAATGAGGCACAGAATCATAAGGACGAGGTTGGAAACTGCATGTGGGGGGAGAAATTGGTAGACACCCAAAGATTATAGGGGAAAAATGGGGATGGGATGGCAGGGGCAAGGGTGCAATCCATATTTTTGACAGTCTTACAGTGGAGAGGTGAAAGAGAGGACTAGCTCAATCGACTAGTTGTGTGGGGAGCCCCCATTCAAGATACAGAGGAAGGTGATGGGTAAGATGAGAAAACCATCATAGTAAAATTGTAGAAGATAGCAGAAATGACTAGCCATTTCTGCATTCCTAGCACATAGCTGCGGGAAAGGTGTGAGGCAGCCCTCCAGTCAAAGGGGGTAGGATGTTCATGTAGAAACAAAAAAGCAAGACTCAATTACATTGTGGTATATTATAGTGATATTATGGAAGCGGCCAAGTGCAGATTGAAATATTTTCAGAGTGGCAACTGGGAAAGTTACATTTTAGCTGGCAGTCTAGTAGACAATCCTGGCAGGGGCTAGGAGAACCCCCACCATAGGCTCCTTTGCTATAGTGCCCCAGAGTTCTGATGGAAGTTTTCAGTTATAACTTCAAAGCTCATCCTGGTATGTGCCTCCAGATTTTTACATGGGATCCCTAGAATAACATGAGAACCCTTGCTCAACATCTCCAAAATGTTCCAAACTTTACTTACACTCAACTCTGTGTGATGCCCAGTAATGCAGTCACTGAAGAGAGCATCTTCAGGCTGTAGTCTGGTTAAACGTACATGTAGAAAAACAGAGCCTATAATCAAACTTCCTCAAGTTGTATTCTTCCCGTACTTCAGAAAACCTCTGTAATTCCCTTTTTCTATACACTATTGTACATTAATCTCCCAGCAGCTCGCTGTTCCACTGTTTATTCCAGCAGTACATTTTCCCTCCATTTCCCGTCCGGAGTTAAATGGCCCTCCATTTTGAGTTGGCGGCACATTTACTGGTCTTTTCTGTCAGCTGCATGCTAACTACCTTTTACGTTTCAACAGTACCCTGACCCTCCATGGCTCTCACCTGCTCCATACTGGGCTAGAACCTGGGAAAGTTCTGCTGAAGTTGACTCTTCAGCTAGTTTGCTAATTTGCATGGCAGTCTAGCTATCTAAATTACATCTTTTCCTCTGGTTTACCAACCACAGTGTGCCACGACAGCCTCCAAGAATGATCATCACACTGGCCTTTTGCACCATGGAATCAATAAGCCACCACCTGACAAGTTCTCTGTGTTGGCGGCATCTACTGTGCTCTTTTCACGACTTCCACCACCACTCCTCATCCTTGAGACAGACAGGAGAGACAAGGCAGTGATGTTCATTCTAGTGGGACTTTGATCCCTTAGTGTTGCAGTATCAGATCAGGTTTTCTGCAAGGTGTCCATCTGCATCACCACTGGGCTAAGGAGAGGATGGAGGCTAGATTATTTATTAGTGGATAACTTAAAGTAGTCCATCTTTTTGGACGGAGAGTGGCACAAATTTACATATATATGGCTGGCATAGATGATTATGATGCCTGGCCATCTGGGTACACTCCTTTGCCATCCCACCCTGTAGAACCCTGTAGAATGTTTCCGAAGTTGCTTCTATCCTGCAGCATCTTTCTTTTCTCTAGCTTGTAGTTCTCGTGTCCTTACTAGGCCAGCAATCCGTTCTACCATGCACATTCTGAAGGAGCATCACTCCAACTTTCATCTTTCTTTCTCTGTAGTTTGTGAAGTTTCTCCTTCCTGGCTTCCACAGTATCCTGGGACTTGGGACGTACACCATCTGGTGTTGCAGCATCGAAAAAGCACCTTTCCTGGGTGTGGGGCTACTGACCAGCATGGCGCCTTGTGAAAAGGTGGACTTTAAAAAAGAAATCACTTTATCAGTTAGACCAACTAAATTTGGCAGTGTTTTGCCTCCCCCCACACCACACTATCACCATCTGACCCACTTCTCTTAAAAACATGTTTTGTTCACCCTTAAACCCCTCCCCTTCTGCCCAATATGATTTTTTTTTTCTAGTCGGTCTGTTGAAGTAGGGCGTGTTAGGAATTCCCTTGAGCTAGTGTCGGAAGCGGACTCTTCAGGTGACTGACAGACTGCAGGCTCTAAGCCAAGTGTGAGGTGCGGCTTGACACACTGTTCTACGCACAGAGGTCCTTTCCTCTGACCTGATCCTGACTCAATCTCAGATGGCAGACGGCAGCGAGAGGCAACGAGGCAGCGAGGCGAGGCAGTGGGAGACTCGAGGCGCCGGCCCTGCTGGGGAGTAACTGAATGAACCAGCAGGTCGGGTTGTGCTATGAAGGCAGACCCTCCCCTACACTTCCTCTGCTGCGGAGACGTCTGCAAGAAAGCAAAGAGTGTGTGACTGTGAACTATCTGGCCGAACCTATAAGGGTAAGCCTGATAGACTGATAAGTCGTGCTAGTGGCAGTTTGGCCACCGGTATAAGTTCTGCACTCTCCAGTCCTGGTCCTCAAAACATTAAGTAACCCCTTCCCCTTAAATGATAGGTTTAAGACATTGTCATAGGCCGCTGTAAGACGTTGGTTTTCTCACTAACACTTGCTGTCCCAACCCTCCTTCAGGGTTCATGTCCCCACAGGCTCTTTTGTTGTAGTTAAGTCTCTTCCCCAGTAGGAAAACGCACCACAGTGAACTGCTTTTGCCTTTGTTGAGCAGTAAAAGGGACAGAAGGACCTTCCATAGGCAGTTGTTACATCCTGCTTACCCGTTACAAGTGGAGTGAGGCATTATGGTAGATTATGCTTCTTCAGTTTTTATTGTTCACCCATTTCTTACCTCATCCCCTCTCTTTATGCATTCTGCTTATCTTTCTTGTCAAAGTAGTTTTATTAACTGTTTGAGTGCCCGTAGGACGTATTTATACATCCTGGTTTTGCCAGTAGGTGTTAATCTTTCTCCTAATTTGCCAGGTTGGTTTTTCAGCAAACACTGAAATATCCACCATAGAACAAGGGACTCATGGAAAACCATTTTTGCGTTGGCATTTACGGGCCACTCAAAAGGTTAAGGAATTGACGTATTCGTAGGCACTGTTCAATTCTGCTTATACCAATTTTAACCTTCAACAATCGGTTTCTTTTAAAAGTCTTGTTTAACGCCACTGTGAAAAAAGCAGGACTTGATCCACTGTCAGACAAGATAGGTAAAGTTAAAAGGTTTTACTTTTCAAACAGCTTTCCCCAGGAGAAATATATTGTGACAGACAATATGGTTAGAGTTCAAATATTTTATTTTTCACGAAGATTGTTACACTGGTCATGACTGTTACCAGTCATGAGCATTGTAGTCCAATTATTTGCTGTATGGCCTACCTGCAGGAGACCATGATTAGTGGCTTGGACTCACCTCCTCATGCTCCTACGTTTCCTTAATCTCAAATGTGCTTCATTTTCTATAATGAAGGACATCTCTCCGCTTATATGTTTATTTACAAGCAATTATATACTTCTGATTATAAATACAGCCTGGGACCTATATTCACAAGCACATTCTACGGTGCTGCACCCTTACTCTGCAGTGTGGGGAGGAACAAACCAAAACAGGGCACTGGTGACATTTTCAAACACTGTACGCAAGACGAGGGCAAGACGAGGGATGATCTGCTGAGAAGGATAAAGAACAGTTTCTAAGTGCAACTCTAGAGAGTCTGCATAGTTGATTTAAGGCCACGTTGCTCCTACCGCTATTAACAAATTTGGATTAAAACGTTACCTTTTACCTTCTCCACTGATTTATTCAGAGTCTGCAGGATTGCATCAATATTCTAAAACTAAAATCGCATAAGGGCACAGAGTGTTTCGAAAGTGGCCTCAAAAGTACTTATATGAGGATAGGAAGCACAATAAAGGAGCCTGGACTCAAAATGTATCCAACAGATGGCAATACAGAGCCTGTATATGAAGGACAGAGCATCCTACACTAGGATAGCACTTTTAAAGTTCTGACACACTTGTTATTTACACACACATGAAGAGGGTGTACTCCTTGTGAAATAATTAAAGGGAAAAGGGGAGTAAACTTCAAATTGAAAGGTCTGCTCCAATCCAAAGCCTCTCCCTACCCAGGTTCACCCTCCTGACAGCATGCCAGCTTGGATAACCCGAACAGGAAGAATCTCAAGGAGGTGTTGGTGATAGCTAGAGGCTCCGGACATAACAGAAAACAATGATTTGTACTATAACCAAACCAAAGTGTTATGAGCAGTGCTCATACTGGATGGAGCATGGGATACACAAATATGGAATGTTCAGTCCATTCCCTCAACTCAAGGCTTGTGAGTACCCCCAGGACAGCATTTCAACAAAGTTAATCTGTATTGGCGTCTGATGGGGGTGGGGGGGCAGTCCTCTGGCACTCTGATCATGGTGGAATGGACAGGTGCATAGTTCTCCCTCCTACCCTTGGGTGTCCTTGGCTTGGCTGTCCTACATGGAACAACACTTGTATGCCCTCCTTACTGTGATGAATCCGATGGGGTCATCACTGTTTTCTTGGGGGCAACCTCCTCCCATGTGGCCAGGCGACAGCAGCAGCTATCTGATCCTGACCATGGGGGCGGCTATATGAGGGAGGATCAAATGGGGAGACAACCTCCGGGAGAGAGTGGTGGTCTGCACAAAGAGACATGGTATCCCCCTTTTTCCTTGCTAGAAGAATCTCTCATTCATAACAACCTAATGGCCTATTATTCTTTCCCTGCTCCCTCAAAGGAGAGTGCTGAATCTCTCTCATTTCCATCTACAGACCAACTTTCAAACACTAACTTGCCCTCCAACCCTTTTAGAAACATTCCTACAATATTGTTCTGCAAGTTAACTAACATGAACTACTGTTCCCAGAAACACCTTAACATTGTGACGAAGAAGAGGAGTGGAGGAATGCAGAGCAAGAAAAGCCCCGAGCACAGGCAACGCTCTGGTTGCTGGGAGCGCACACTTGTGCCCAGGACATTTAAAACAGGACTGCCAGAAACAAAGGTAGACTGCTGGTGGGAGCGGACTGCTCTTCTTTGTGCCACCGGGCTGAGACAAGGACGGTGGCGCCATCCGGCCCAAGTGCTGAGCAGAGAAAAGCTGTGAGAGCAAGATTCCTCGTGGCGGGAATGCCAGAATCCAAAGCAGGGATCCTGGGCATTCTCCAGTGGAAAGAAGCAGCAAGACGCGTATCATAGACCCTTGCAAAGCAGAGAAGCCCCTCTGGAACAGCGGGAAGCAGTGACGCAGAGAGCCAAACAACGCAAGGAAGAAATTACCCGGGGACTGTTATCAGCAGGCTGTGAGAAGCACAAGAAACATCACAAAGATCTGGTGAGTCCATTCTGGGATGAAGGGAACACTGGGGCGTATTTGCGAGGCCACCAAATGTTAATATTTGAACCAAGCAGAACAGAGAAAGAGAAAGCCGGTTATTAAAACGGTAAGAGAGAAAGTAAAAGTGCATCTGCTAAAGAAGGGGACCTGGGAAGTTTGCCCCTATATTCAAAATAGACATTTAAGTAAAAGTAATAAGGCAGTATATAACGGAGAAAGTGAACTAGCCAATACGGCTGCCAAGAAGGGAAGTGTGAGCAAAACACTATGAGGCAATGTACCATGGACTAAATTAATTACCCAAAAGTGCTTATGTGGTGAATTATCAGAAAGTGGAGTTGCAGAGAAAGGTAATTACAAGTTTGTGAATACAAGCCGCCCTGGCACGGGAATATACCAGGAAAATACAAGTGTGTAAATACAAGAAACCCTGGTGGGAGAGTATACCAGGCAAATACAAGTGTATGAATGCAAGAAACCCTGGCAGGAGGGTATAGCAGGGAAATAAAAGTGTGTGTTAATACAAGAAGATCTGGCAGGATAGCATACCAGGCAAATACAAGTGTGTGAATGCAAGAATCCCTCGCAGGAGAGTATACGAGCAAATACAAGTGTGTGAATGCAAGAAGCCCTGGCAGGAGGGTATACCGGCAACTTTAACTGTGTGAATGTAAGAGAGCAGAGAAACCATGTGAGGAGAGTACACCAGGTATCTTGACAACTCACAGACCAAAGACAATTGTGCTGGTTTTGGTATTGATCATGTGGAAAGACCAGAATTCTGAAACATTGCGCAAAGAATTGTTACTTTCAAGAAACTGTGAAGAAGGATCCAGGGGAAGAGAGACCCCCTCTGGATTAAGGAGAAATATCCTTGAGCGACATTTTGTGGAGTTATGTTACGCTCACCTGACTCCCACGGAGGCGCTGGCCAGGATCGTGCTGCTGTGACCTCTTCTAAGGTGTTGCGCGGGGCTCAGAAGATGGACTGGACCGGACTCCCAACTCCTGCTTGTCCGGCTTGCAAAAGTATCCTTCTGTAGGCGAGAATAAGGGATTAACTGTCTGCGGGGAATGCTACCAGCCTCCCCCTTTCCCTTCTCACCCTCCTCAAAACCCTTCTGTGCTTCCCGTGGCGTCTCACCTTAGGGTCTTGAAGGGCGAGCTCTCCTTCCTGCTTCTGATGCAGGGGCGCGTTGGTATCCAGTTACTTCACTGGATTCTTGGTTTTTATGAGAACCAAACTTGCTTGGCTTCCAGGTAAGTTCCTTGAAAGGTTCCCCTTTTGTCCTTGCATCAATATGCTAATGTCAATGTCTTTTTCCCCATAGGGGCCGGGGTACGGAATGCCGGGGAAAAGGAACCGACCCGAGATGCGAGGTGCAATCCCTGTAGAAATCAGGTAAGTCTTGATGAGCGTTTTTGGGTAATGTCTTTTCATTCGCTCATTGACGCTAATGTCTTTTTCCCCATAGGGGCCGGGGTCCGGAAACGCCTGGATGCAGCGCAGACCCGAAATGAAGAGGGAATGACTCAACAGGTAAGTCTTAACATGGAGGTTTAGGTTTCCTTATTCCCTTCTCTCTCTCACCTTTGCTCTTGTCTTTTTCTCCCTAGGCGTGGAAGCGTGGCTGCGAATCCGGGTGATCGCTGCTGAACATGGAGGCGCCCTGTGAAGGTGAGTGGAATGGGGCGCTGCGGCGGTCGATGCGATGTGCTTATAAATTAAGTGTCTTCCTTTGCAGGATCGTCGGCGAGCTGACTCCGGAATGCGGATCTTGCAGGTAAAGTCTTTTCCTTCTCCTATTCTCTCTTTCTCTTCCTTTGTAGGTGATCAGGATGCTGGCAGGCGTGGCAGAAGTCCGAATGCAGGAGCAAACACGGTGAGCGTCCAGCTGCTAGATGCAGAACAACGCGAAGCATGTGCTGCTCTTCGGGTGTGGTTTAAATAGCCTGTAAAGTAGTTCCAGGTATGTATCCTTCCACTCAGGTATGTATTCTTCCTCAGACCACACCCGATTGATAAAGTAGTCCAAAAGATAAAGTAGTCCCATTCAGTCCTCAAGGGGGCCTGGATGTAGCAGCACGGTCTGCTTCAGGTAAGTGCACATTAAAACACTTACACACATGTCTTGCTTTATGAGCCTGGCGCCTAAGGCGCCAGAACTGGGGTCCAGAATGAGCCTGGCGCCAAAGGCGCCAGGACTGCGTCCAAAAGGCCCCAACTTGGGCCCGCTGAGACGTCCTTGGGGAAAATGATGTCTGCCTCTGTGGTTGCTGGGCTGGGCCTGGCTCCTTGGAGGTAGGCATCATGACAAGTTAGTATTTTTGCTTTGTTCATTTCTAAAAACACTGAAGGCCAAAGACATTATACTTTTCACATAGAATGTGAGGGTCCGAATAGTACTTCGGACACAGGACAGTTTTGTTTCAGACATTCCGACATTGACAGATCCTTGGTTTTGAGTTCAGGTAAGGAAACCCCTTTAGTGCACGGACAGAGAGGCATTTTCTAAACCCCTTTTTATTTGTGATTAAATGTCTTTAGCTAAAGCCATGTCTACCTTGTGTCTGAATTTCATTCCTGAATAACCTAGATTGGTCTGGATAGGACCCCTGCATTCTACCTTCGATCACTGAGGATACAGTGTACCATCAGTCTTCCCTCTCAAAGAGATGGAGCACATCTGATTTACATTTGCTCAGCAGTCTTGAGGGGGAATAGTGCCCTTTCCCGTTAGGAGATGCATAGGGCATCCTAGATAGGTTTAGGGGCTGCTATGCCGATGTAAAGGGAAAGGCAAGCACATACAGCAGGAGGGTAAACAGAAGGAAAAACATACAAGCTAAATAAGAACAATGTAACAGGAAGAAAAGGCAGACTACAATGGTGAACAAGAAGGGATGGGAGCCATGTACTGGACAAACCATACGGAATTCCACTAGGGATGAACACGGGTCGAAACTACCCACAGAAATAAAGGACGCTCAATGAATGCCTCTTTGCAGGTTTCTGTATCTGGACCCTAAGCCACAAACAATGAGTGTGCTTACATGGGTAAAGCCTATGTGGGTCCAGCCAGAACATACCGTGGATGCCTTCTGTGGGAACAGAAAGCAACTCACTGTTACATGAAGCTCAGCATAGAAAACTGGACTGGAAACATATGAACTGTGAAAAGCAAGGCTGTGAATACAGAGATAAAACTATGGAGAAAGGTACAAACGCAAGCACAGTAAACGGAGACTGACTAAACAGGGTAAGGTTGAGCCGGCAGATCTGTGGAAATTGGGGAAAGCAAACGAGAAAAGTGATCGCACAGGCAAGGCACAAGGCAGTTTGTTCAGCAAAGCAGAGAGAGATTTGACATGGGTTTTATCTGTAGTGCACAAGCAGGGCTCTTGAGGGTGTGTCAGCATATAAGCAGTGCTTGCATGGAGGTAAACCAGGATGGAGCTGTAGGAGTGGGCTGTTCACAAGCAGTCAGCGGTGGTGTTAAGGTAAATACCCGGCATGGACTTTTTTAGAGGAGTTAGTGCTGAAAAACACCAGGAGCTTTTGTATAAAAACAAAAGCACAACAAATGCTGTGGCTTTTAGGTTTTGTACTCCATTGAAATGTGTCTGGCTCCTGCAGTCAGTCACACCAGTTTGCATGTAACTCAAAGTCCAAACGTGTTTCTGGATTGTGCTACTGGGTGTTCCAAGATATCTTGCAGGTGCATTATGGGAATTGTTGTCCATGTTTCTGGAAATGCAGGTCTCTGCTAGGAAATATTGAATAGTGACTCAGGGTCTTCTCTGGTGATGGTTGATGATGCCCTGCACTGGTCTGCAGACCGCGCCCTAGAGGAAGAGATGCAGAGACATGACACTGTCTTATGTCAGCAACTCTTCGGTTACTCTTTGAGTCATCTCTGCCAGGTGTTGTCCCCAGGCACTAAATAGTCAGTCCTCTAGACCTTACCTGGAGTCTCTTACTTGTAGTCTTTATTTCAGTGTAATTACACCATAAAGGAAATACAAAATCCAATCATAAAATGCAATAGAATCATAAATAAGCGTTGACACACCAGAAGCAAATATACCAGATCCAGAAACATGCCAAGTACACCCCGCACCACCCCCCCCACAGACATAAAATAAACCTTTTGCTAAAAGAAAAATGTAAAAAAGCTACAATCGCCATTATATCTGCTGGGGTAGCACAGCGTTTCACAGATTCAAGAGCCATGCGGGAAGGCCTCACATTTAAGCGTAACCAAATTGGCTTAAGCCAATGGGATCTCTCCCTTGCATAGGCAGGCCAGAAGCAAAAGAAGTGCATTTCATCCGCCCGCCATCGTAGATAGACAGCACGGACACAAAGATGACTTACTCTCGTCCCAATTGCAATTGTAATGGGCAAGTGGCAGAATACCAAGTCTAAATTTAGCATAGATACTCTTCACATTCGGATTTAACTGGTAATCCAAATATGGCTCCAAACCGCACAGCTTTTTAACTGGTGGATATTTAGCTGCCAGCTGTCATGATCACTGCTTCCAAGGAGCCAGGACCAGCCCAACGTCCTTGGAAGCAGGCCCCTAACCCTAATCCTAGGCACCAGCTGGTCCCCACGGGGACCTTTTGGACCATGTCCTGGCGCCGGTGGCACCAGGCTCATCAGAATCATCGGTCCCGGCACTGGAAGCGCCGGGCTCATAATATGTGTGCAGATGCTTGGGTGGACTTACCTGCAGCAGACCATGCTGCTTACTTACCAGCCTCTTAGAAGTCCTCTGTGAACAGGGACTACTTTCTTACCTGGGTGGGGCAAGCTCCACTCCCTGGATTCAGCACTGGAAAGCTTCTGGAACTGGAACTCTTTTCTTACCTAGGTGGGGCCGTGGAGGAAGACGCCTCATCACTCCAAGGCTATTTAAACCACACCCGATAGACGAAACGTGCTTCGCGTTATTCTGCATCTGCAGCAGAACGCTCACCGAGTCTGTTCCAGCCTTTCTTCTTACGATCCCGAATCTGCAAGAGTCATACTCACCATTCCTGCATCCTGAATCTGCAAGAAGCATACTCACCATTCCTGCATCCAGTCGACAGCAGCACCTGCAGAGACAAGAAACGGCAGGTTAGCAAGGCAGCCTTATCTCGCACTGCTACTCACCTGATCCATCGGCTGCGGTCATTTTCGGCACGCTGCACCTCCGCCTGCGAAGACAAAAGCATTGTCACTACTTACCGGCACTCCGTGAATTCAGGATTTCTTCACACTGCATCGCCGCCTGCGGAGATAAAAGCATTGTATCTACTTACGGACATTCCGCGGACTCCGGCGCTGCAAACCAACTTCTGAAAGACAAAAGAAGAGACATTAGACAGGTATTTACTTACGCCCATCGCGCTCTTCGCAATAGAACGCCTGCTCTTCAGCACGAACTACGCTGGAAGGGAAAGACAGTTAGAGCGCTTGCATTTACTCACCCATTTCCAGGCGCTTCACTCCATCTTCCTCAAGAGTCCTGCAAGACAAAAGGGAGAAAAGCATTATACGAAGTCCTGTTCAATGTTAACGTGCCTTGCACCTAAAGACTATAAAGACTAAAAAGGTGTCTGGAAACTCACCGCTCGTGCAGTTAACGACAGTAACGGTCTTCTGAGTCCAAGAGGCCTATGTTTCACCAGTGAAGGAACTGGCAACAGCGCCCTGCACCAGACGCAGATGGAGAGCCCAGCATTCACCTATCTAAGGTGAGCACGTTGACCTGGGGGGCTCTACGGAGAGGGAGAGAGAGGAAGAGGGACATTGAACCACCCAGACCATTAACCCCCATATTCTTTCACCTGCAGAAACCTCACCCTACGAGTTCGACACACAGTGCGAAGAGGTTCGACCCCAGAAGCCCATCGGGTTCTGCACATCACCTTTCGAGTCACAGACACCTTCCTGCCAAGATCAGCGCCTCCGTGGGAATCAGGTGAGCGTTACAGAACGCGAAGCCCACCGCAAAACTCCTACCCAGGCGCAATGGAAACCTCAGACACTGATCACTTAGCCCAGTTGCTCGGGGAATTAAGAGCAGAAGTACATGCAGCTCGTCAGGAAACAAGCTCTCTAAGAAGAGAACTGATAATTTCCAAGGAGCGAACAGAGGACCTCGCTAGGCAATTGCTACAAACGCAGGCAGGACAGACACCCCTGCCCGCTCCAGGAGGAAGCTATCCTTCTGCATCATCTGTAAATCCAGTGCAAATCAATCTACCTGGTAATGTGCCCTTGGCTCCGCCCGAACGTTTTTCTGGTGACCCAAAGAAATTTGCAGTGTTCCTCAACCAGTGCGCTTACATTTCTTATGTCGACCAGCTGCATTCCCAACAGACCAGACCAAAGTGGCTTTCGTGCTTTCTTATCTCAGTGGCAGCGCCGCAGATTGGTCAATCCCTTTAGTCACCCAGGATGATCCGGTTTTACATGATTTCCAGGCCTTCCAGTCCAGCATGGAGAAACTGTTTGCAAGACATGCACAAGGGCAGGCCTTGGACAATGAACTTCTTTCATTACGACAGGGTAATCACGACCTCTTGACCTATATAGCCTCATTTAACAGACTCATCGTGGAAACTCAATAGCCCGAGGATAAGAGAATAACGCTTTTCTACAGAGGCCTGCGTGGAGAGCTCAAGGATGTGTTAGCTCAAGTTGTGAACCCTCCACAAGAATGTTCGGACTATATTGACTTAGTCGTCCAATTGGACCACAGATTACAGAACAGGAAGGCTGATCGTTCTAAATTTGATACCCGAGTGTTTTCTAAACCACAGACTTCTACTAAGGGAGCTGACACTGTGGAACCCATGCAAATAGGGGGGATGAAAGGTCCTTTAACCCAAAACGAGCGGGAAAGAAGAAGACAGCTGCAATTATGCCTCTATTGCGGGAACTCGGGCACTTTCTTCGAGACTGTCCAGTGAAACCAGCTAAGAAGGCTGTAGGAGCCGCAGATTCCAGTACCTCAAGTTCCGAGCAGGGAAACGACCTAGCCCGGCAAGTGTAGAGGTCCTCTTGCCGAGCGTTAAGATCTGTCCCGTGACCTCGCATTTCGTGGTGCCTATGGTCCTCATTAATCCTGCACGTCCGGATCGTTTGCATGTAATTGAAGCTTACATCGACAGCGGAGCAATCGGCAATTATGTGGACCGTGAAATGGCATCAAGGATGAATCTACCCCTTGTCCCTAAGGCAGTAAAAGACGTCATTACTACAGTGGATGGCACGGAGATAGCCTCCGGACCAGTAACGCACGCCACCCAAGAAGTGACGCTAGTGAGCCAAGATGAACACCGGGAGAAAATCGTGTTCGATATGATCAAGGCCCCTCAGTTCCAGATCATTCTGGGAATCCCTTGGTTAGGGAAGCACAATCCTCAGATCAACTGGCAAGCAAAGACGGTTCAATTTCCAGAATGTTTTACCACTTGTTATCCTCGGCCTGAAGTTTCAGTGGCGGCGATCTCTTCAGAGGTTCCCACATTGCCTCCCGACTACCAAGAATTCCAAGATGTCTTTCGGAAGGATCAAGCAAACACCCTGCCTCCTCATAGGTCTTACGACTGTCAAATAGACCTGATACCCGGAACAACTCCTCCTTGCAGTAGGATTTATGCCCTCACCGAGCCAGAGAAACTTCACCTCAGGCAATATCTGGACCAATACCTAGCTAATGGGTTTATCCGTCCTTCTAAATCTCCACCTTCCTCGGCTTTGTTCTTCGTTCCGAAAAAGGAAGGAGACCTTAGAACTTGTATAGATTACCGCGCCCTGAATCAAATCACCGTTAAAAACAGATACCCGTTACCTTTGATCCCTGAACTCCTGGACCAAGTCAAAGAAGCATGCATATATACAAAGTTGGATCTCAGAGGAGCCTACCACTTGGTACGAATAAAAGAAGGCGATGAGTGGAAGACGGCCTTTCGCACCAAGTATGGGCTATTCGAATATCAAGTGATGCCCTTTGGACTTTGTAACGCTCCTGCCGCTTTCCAGTATTTTATGAACGATGTCCTTAGAGAACTCATAGATGTGTGTGTTGTTGTCTACATTGATGACATCCTTGTCTATTCATCATCTGAAGAGGAACATCAGAAACACGTTAAAAAGGTTCTCGAGAGACTGCGTCAACGTAACCTTTTTGCCAAGTTTGAAAAATGCGTTTTCAATGTAACTGAAGTTGAGTTCTTGGGATTCATATTGTCACCTAATGGGGTTCTTATGGATTCAAAGAAGGTCGATGCAATCATCAAGTGGCCATCACCAACCTCGGTAAAAGGAGTTCAAAGCATGTTAGGCTTTGCTAACTTTTACCGCAGATTCATTCCTGAATTCTCTCGGATAGTCCAGCCCATCACCGCTCTGTTAAAGAAGAACAAACGTTTTGAATGGTCTACAGAAGCAGAACAAGCTTTTCAGGACTTAAAAGCTAAATTCATTTCTGCTCCTGTTCTAAAACATCCTCGCCCAGAACTCCCCTACATCGTGGAAACGGATGCTTCTAGTCTTGCTATGGGGGCAGTTTTATCACAAAGAGATCCGGTCACACACCAATTACATCCAGTAGCCTTTTGGTCCTGCAAATTTTCGGCTCCCGAGATCAACTATTCAATTACAGACAAGGAACTTTTAGCTATCAGATCGGCCTTTAAAGCCTGGCGGCATTATCTTTTGGGAGCCAGACACACAGTCACCGTAATGACTGATCACCGCAATCTACAATATCTGAAGACGGCCAAAGCTCAGTCTTCCAGACAGCTTCGTTGGGCTCTGTTTCTGGCTGAGTTTGACTTTATAATTACTTATCGACCCGGCAGTAAAAACGGAAAAGCAGATGCCCTCTCTCGGATGGGAGTTGATGAACATTTGACCAATCCAGAACCAATACCCATAATCCCAGAACAAAGGCTTTTGGGGTTGGTCAACGCTCAATCCTTTGAAGACATCAAGACTACAGTCAAGTCACTCCTAACTCCGGCCGATTTGCAGGACTGGCAATTAAAGGGAAAAGAATTCTTAGTGGATCAAGAACTACCATATTTCCAAGGGCGATTGTACTTGCCCTGTGAGAAAATACAAAAACAAGTAATTTCCTGTTATCACGACTCTCTAATGGAGGGTCATCCTGGCATTACCAAAATCATGGAAAAGATCAAGAATCATTTCTGGTGGCCATCATGGAAGAAGGATATTAGAGACTTTGTAATCTCCTGCGGTGTGTGTGCCCAGAATAAAAGTCAGAACGAGAAACCAGCCGGCCTGTTACACCCTCTGGATATTCCTCCCTGTCCATGGCATACCCTGTCCATGGATTTCATCACGGACTTACCTCCATGCTCAGGGTATAATACCATTTTAGTAATCGTGGATCTATTCTCCAAGATGGCTCACTTCATTCCCCTGAAGGGCCTACCTTCGGCTTCGGTATTGGCTCGAGAATTCTTAGAAAACATCGTTCGGTTACACGGTTTTCCCTCGGTTTTAATCTCCGATAGGGGAAGTCAATTCATCTCCCACTTTTGGCGAAGTTGCTGTCGTCTAGCCCAAATTGATGTAAGACTTACAACCAGTCACCATCCCCAAACTGACGGACAAACCGAGAGGACAAATCAGACTCTAGAGCAATATCTGCGTTGCATGCTCCAACAAACTGAAAACCCTTGGAAGGATATTCTTTGGATCGCTGAATACGCTTACAACAATTCGACTCATTCTGGAACCGGGAAGACTCCCTTCTTCCTATTATACGGACATCATCCTAGAACCTCTAATCTGGATCCTCCCCAAGAATTCGAAACACCTGCTGTGGATCATTTGCACTCGTGAGATTACCCGTGCTTTTAAAGAAGCCACTGCCCATCTGCAAAGAGCTAAAGCTCAAGTCAAAAAGGGAGCAGATCGACACCGTAAAGAGGCCCCTCACTACGCAGTAGGAGATCAGGTCTGGTTATCCACTAAGCACCTGCCTCTAAAAGGACCCCGCACCTTCAACCCGAGATATCTTGGACCTTACCCCATCTCTACCATAGTTAATCCAGTGGCGGTCAAATTGGAATTACCTGCGCATATGAAAATACATCCAGTATTCCATGTCTCCTTATTAAAACCAGTACAACCAGAAACCCGATTGGCTGAACTCCCAGAACCTGTTTTGGTAGACGGAGAACTCGAATTCGAAGTAAAGAACATTCTAGATTCCAAGATCTCCAACTCTAAGTTATATTATCTGGTTGATTGGAAAGGATACGGCCCCCAGGAAAGGTCTTGCGAACCCTCTGAATATGTCCACGCACCTCGTCTGGTCAAGAGATTCCATCTGAATCACCCCGACAAGCCAAAACCCCCGGAGAAGACACCCTTAGGAGGGGCCTTGAGGGGGGGTACTGTCATGATCACTGCTTCCAAGGAGCCAGGACCAGCCCAACGTCCTTGGAAGCAGGCCCCTAACCCTAATCCTAGGCACCAGCCGGTCCCTACGGGGACCTTTTGGACCATGTCCTGGCGCCAGTGGCACCAGGCTCATCAGAATCATCGGTCCCGGCACTGGAAGCGCCGGGCTCATAATATGTGTGCAGATGCTTGGGTGGACTTACCTGCAGCAGACCATGGTGCTTACTTACCAGCCTCTTAGAAGTCCTCTGTGAACAGGGACTACTTTCTTACCTGGGTGGGGCAAGCTCCACTCCCTGGATTCAGCACTGGAAAGCTTCTGGAACTGGAACTCTTTTCTTACCTAGGCGGGGCCGTGGAGGAAGACGCCTCATCACTCCAAGGCTATTTAAACCACACCCGATAGACGAAACGTGCTTCGCGTTATTCTGCATCTGCAGCAGAACGCTCACCGAGTCTGTTCCAGCCTTTCTTCTTACGATCCCGAATCTGCAAGAGTCATACTCACCATTCCTGCATCCTGAATCTGCAAGAAGCATACTCACCATTCCTGCATCCAGTCGACAGCAGCACCTGCAGAGACAAGAAACAGCAGGTTAGCAAGGCAGCCTTATCTCGCAGTGCTACTCACCTGATCCATCGGCTGCGGTCATTTTCGGCACGCTGCACCTCAGCCTGCGAAGACAAAAGCATTGTCACTACTTACCGGCACTCCGTGAATTCAGGATTTCTTCACACTGCATCGCTGCCTGCGGAGATAAAAGCATTGTATCTACTTACGGACATTCCGCGGACTCCGGCGCTGCAAACCAACTTCTGAAAGACAAAAGAAGAGACATTAGACAGGTATTTACTTACGCCCATCGCGCTCTTCGCAATAGAACGCCTGCTCTTCAGCACGAACTACGCTGGAAGGGAAAGTCCTGTTCAATGTTAACGTGCCTTGCACCTAAAGACTGTAAAGACTAAAAAGGTGTCTGGAAACTCACCGCTCGTGCAGTTAACGACGGTAACGGTCTTCTGAGTCCAAGAGGCCTATGTTTCACCAGTGAAGGAACTGTCAACAGCGCCTTGCACCAGACGCAGATGGAGAGCCCAGCATTCACCTATCTAAGGTGAGCACGTTGACCTGGGGGCTCTACGGAGAGGGAGAGAGAGGAAGAGGGACATTGAACAACCCAGACCATTAACCCCCATATTCTTTCACCTGCAGAAACCTCACCCTACGAGTTCGACGCACAGTGCGAAGAGGTTCGACCCCAGAAGCCCATCGGGTTCTGCACATCACCTTTCGAGTCACAGACACCTTCCTACCAAGATCAGCGCCTCCGTGGGAATCAGGTGAGCGTTACACCAGCTTTCTCGTGCGGCAAGCTATCATCATACCCCATTCCCACTACTTGAAACAAGTATTAACGTGACTTTTATAGCCAAAGCCAAATTTGGAAGGGGTTGTTCATAGATCTGCAAGCCCAATATTGGCAAGCATCTCTTTCACATGCTTAAGCTTAAATCACAGCAGTGCTTGCTTCCCCCATAGATAAGACCTCCTCCATCCCTTTCCTATATAATACAAGGGCCTCCGAATTCTAGATTCTCAACCAATACAATACTGGTTGCAGGGAGGAAAACCAGGATGGAGCTGTTTGAGTGGGCTGTACACAAGCGGTCGACCTGGACCTTATTAGAGGAGCTACTGCTGACAAACACCAGGAGCCTTTTCTATAAAAATAAAAGCACCATTATTGCTGTAGCATTTTGAGTTTTGTAGTCTATTGAAATGTGTCTAGCTCCTTGCAATCGCGGTCAAACCAGTTTGCATGTAACTCAAAGTCCAAACGTGTTTCTGGATTGTGCTACCGATTTTTCCCAGATATCTTGCAGGTGCATCATGGGAATGGTTGTCCATGTTTCTGTAAATGCAGATCTGTGCAAAGAAATATTAAATAGTGTCTCAGGGTTTTCTCTGGTGATGGTTTATAATGCACCGCAGGTCTGCAGATAGCGCCCCAGAGGAAGAGATGCGGACACTTGATGGACAGGATGTAACGGATGGAGTGGATATATCCCTGTATTTATCAGTATCTCCTATTTTATGCTATGCATATGCTATGTACCTGTATCCCCAAGTTATCTGTATCACCACCATATCGCACTACTAGGCTTACTCTCCCCTCTTGTCATGATGCCCGCTCCCGGGGAGCCGGTTCAAGCCCTGTGTCCATGAAAGTGGACATCCAGTCCCCAAGGAAGGACCCAGCAACCCCATATAGGGGCCCTTTGGACATTGTCCTGGCGCCTATGGCACCATGCTCATAAAAGACATCAGTCCTGGCGCCATAGGCGCCAGGCTCATTATGGAAGTGCTTGGGTGTACTTACCTGATGCAGACCATGCTGCAGGATCCCGGCCTCCTTGAGGCCTGAAAGGAACTACTTTACCTGTGGGACTAATTTACCATCCGGGCGTGGTCGGGGAAGGATACATACCTGGAACTTCTTCCAAGGCTATTTAAACCCCACCCGAACAGCCACACGTGCTTCGCGTTGTTCCGAATCTAGCAGCTGGACGCTCACCGTGTCTGCTCCTGCATCCTGACTTCTGCCACGCCCGCCAGCATCCTGGATCACCTGCAAAGGAAGAGAAGAAGAGAACAGAAGAAGGAAAAGTCCTTACCTGCTAAATCCGCATCCCAGAGACATCTCGCAGACAATCCTGAAAAGGAAGACTTTTATTTAAAAGCTCATCGCGTCGATCGCTGCAGAGCCACATTCCACTCACCTTTACAGGGCGCCTCCATGTTCAGCAGCGATCATCCGGATTCGCAGTCACGCCCCAGCGCCTAGGGAGAAAAAGACCAGAACAAAAGGTGAGAGAGAGAAGGGAATAAGGAAAGCTAAATCTCCATGTTAAGACTTGCATGTTGATTCATTCCCTCTTCATTTCTGGTCCGCGCCGCATCCTGGCATTTCCGGACCCCGGCCCCTAAGGGGAAAAAGAGACATCAGCGTTAATGAGCGAATGAAAAGACATTACCAAAAAAACGCTCATTAAAGACTTACCTGATTTCTACAAGGATTTCACCTCTCATCTCGGGTCGGTGCCTGTTCCCCGGCATTCCGTACCCCGGCCCCTATGGGGAAAAAGACACTAGCATTAGTACATTAATGCATGGACACAAGGGGAACCTCTTATCTAAAAACTTACCTGGAAGCCAAGCAAGTTTGGTTCTCACCAATCCGAAAATCCAGTGAAGTAACTGGATACCAACGCACCCCTGCATCAGAAGCCGGATGGAGAGCTCGTCCTTCCAGACCCTAAGGTGAGACGCTATGAGGAATCACAGAAGGGTTTCGAGGAGGGTGAGAGGGGAAAGTGGGAGGCTGATTGCATTACCCCACAGACAGCTAATCCCCTATTTTTGCCTACAGAAGGATACTTCTGCGAGCCAGACAAACAAGATTTGGGGTCCCGGTCCAGTCCGTCTTCCGAACCCTGCGCATCACCTTAGAAGAGGTCACAGCAGCGCGAACCAGGCCAGCGCCTCCGTGGGAGTCAGGTGAGCGTTACACCTATACACCATCATTCAACTAGAACACAGCTATGCTACGACACATTCGGCCTAGCTGTTCTCATACTAACATGACCCCACAAACACATCATCTTCCTAATTAAAACACAGCTAGCTGAGCACATTCCGGCTAGCTTAGGTGTCTCCTCAGGCCTAACGGAGCCAAACTCAGTCTGGGTGTCCACCCTCCAGACTGAACACATCCAACCGATTTCCTCAACACCACACCTACAGCTAAGAAGCAGTAATCATGCAACAACCACACCAGCTGCACACATATCCGGTGCGCCTACGCACCATATGACACTCTCTCTCTCTACCGACTTGACCTGCGGTTCCCGATGGATGTCCAGGTGGCCTACTTTGGAGTTGATTGGTCTCACCAACTCAAGGGGAGAAGTCGTCCTTGCAGGGGCTTCTCTGTTGATGCGAACTTGTAGTTTCGGCACTGCAGCAGGGCTTTACCGGTCAAACCAATGGTCTAGGAGTTGCAGCAGGCGTCCTCTTCAAGTTCTTCTTCGGTTCCTTTGTCCAGTGGTCGACTCTGCCTTCCAAGCCAAAAGACTTGTCTTTAATACAGATCTCTCCCATTCATTCCAGCCTAGCTGTCACTCACCCAGCAGCGTGGCTGTCCTTGCCGTCCAGTCAGCAAGCCAATCATCACAGAGTGCATTTGGGTCTCGTACGAGACTAAGCACAGGGAGTTACGGGCACCTCCCGCACTTCCTGACTGCCCCAGACACCCTGGAGGCAGAGGCGGGCTTCACTCGTGAATTCTGCCAAAGGCAAAATGAACAACTGGACCAAACCTGGTTTGGCGCGCAGAGTAAATCTCAAGAAGGACCGTTCCACAAAGAAATGGCGAAAAAAAAGACTGGTGAAATTTTGACAAAAATGGCACCCTTGGGTGCTTTACTGCAGCTGCGAACGCTGCCTGCGGTAAACGCACACCATGGTAGTAAAAACGAAACCACTGCCACCAGCCATTCAGCGAGGAAAGGATAATATACAAATTTTACATGAGAAGTTAGACAAAGGGGATACTAGGTAACCCCTCCAGCACCCTATTGTAAGATAGTGTGTACCGGGTCTAAAAAGTTACACATGTAAGTAAAGTCAATTTCACTTTACTGCTCTGGGAAACAGTAGTTTATCCTAGAGATGGTATTTAAACCTTGGGAAATTTAAGAGACTTCCCCGTGTCACTGCACTTAAGGTGCTGTGTGACACAATGTAAAAGATGATGCCTATGGAGTTTGTCAGGCTCCATAACCAAAAGAAACAGAGTACAAAAATCACATTAAAATACATGAGAGAATGGGTGGGGGTAACACTCTCTCCAGGTTAGAAAAATCAAGTCTTCAAAATCCAGCAAAGTTGCTGGGGGTCTCTAAGGTAGAGGGAATTGGCACATTTATGAGAATTCTCCCTAACAAGGAGCATGGCTGGGATTGCATATCTGTGATAGGAGTGCTGCAACCAATGTTTGCAGTGACTTGTCTAACGAGTGACGGTCATAATGGGATGGGTGGTTCATGGGTGGGTTGTAAGAGCATAAGCACACCAACACCCAAGAGATAAATGTTAGGTTGGGATTATACTTGTTTGATCCCGTTTCCTGATTCCCCGGTTTTCTATGAATTGTTTTGCATGAGGACGTAAAGATTTAAGATGGGGTGAAATAGTATTTAAGGATCTATGTCATAACTGTGCCACTGAAAATGTCGACTTTGAATAGGCTGACTTCCATTACGATGAGGCACAGTGATCACATAGATCACTTCTTCCCCACATCTCCCCTACTCGCTTACCCCCAACCTACTTATCTTTTTGGCAGCATACTTGTGTGTGCCGCCAACTCCCCTTCATCCCTGCGACGTCAGTTCCCACCCACTTACGTGAGTCGGAGCTGGCGCCACAGGGTATTATTATTTTTTTTATTTTTTAACTTTTAATTGTTTTTTTTGCTTCCTTGTCCCCGGTCATCCATCTAATTGAAGGGGGTGGACACCCTCGCAAACCCCCACCTCCCTTGGTGTAATGGGAGTCGAGATGTTTACATGGTGCAATGGTGCAGTAAAAGTCTTGTCGCCATTATGTGGTAGATATTGTTGTACGAGTTTGTATTTAGAACACGTAACCTAGTTCAAGATTTTTGAGGGGTAAACGTGCACCTTGAGTTTTTGCCTATAAATTGATTGTGTCTAGCCTTAAACTTCAGCTTTAATAAAGAAAATTCAGACTCTAAGTTACCAAATGTTAGTCTTTTCACTGGAGACGAGGGATAGTGGGCTCAATTTGTTCCTTGAATACATTAGGGGGAGCGTGAGGGGGTGCGGTTTGCTCAGTGTTAAATCTGTAGTAAAAACTTTGTGTGAAAGCCTTACCTGTGGTTTGACGCTTCATTTAAAAATCCCCGTGATTTTCAGCTTTTTGACAGACAGAACGGGTGCACGGAATAACATTAACGTTTCCACCATCCCCCTCTGCTCAGGCTGTCAAAACAAATGTGTTTTTACCAGCATCTGATTTTGGTGCTTTTGGAAATGATGGAAGGTATTTACATGGCATAGGAATCCATGTAAATACCTACCATCGTGCACATACGTGGCGGTAGGCATTTGCTTTTCGTGGCATTGGCCATCGGAATTGCTTGGAGGGGTCCGCCCTCCATGTAAGTGAACACACCTGCAGACTGCTCACTGCAGAATCAAAACATTTAAAAATGAGCCCCATTGTGTTTAAATTGAGATGCAAAAGTTAATCGGTTATGTGAAGATATCAGTACTACCTAATTTGGTTTTAAACTGCGTATAACTTCTGGCCCAGCCATAAATGCCCTCCTTCCCCCTAACCTTTTCTTAAAACAATCGGTGCCCATAATCATTTTGTGGTAGCTGTTTATTAGTTTACCCTGCTCTGTGGTAAGTCCTCAACCAATGAACTCTATGATATCTCAATTCTGGACACATTGAGCAAGGTGGCTCAGGGTCCACATCATTTGAGAATACCATGTGTAATATTTCTTCTGCCTGGTTCGCAATTCCTCCACTTAAGCCAGAGCACAGAGCTCCCAATTATATTCAAAAGAGCACACGTGCCACCATATTCATGTATTCTATATCCCTTGCTTAGCCTCGTTCGTTTTCTCATGTATGCATTAGTGAGGGCGGCATGGGTGACACCACAAGGAGAACTCCTTCACTTATACACCAAACGATTCTAAAGGTATTTCATTGATTTTTCTGTGCCTATCCATACAGCGAACATAGCGAAGCTTGGAGAAAAAGACGCTGTTGAACTGCTTGATTGCCACAGTTGTAGACACACAGCAACATGTGCTGTTGCTGCTTCAACACAATCTGTCGGCGCTCTTGTCTTCACTGCTGTGCTTCTATGTATGTTAAATGAAAGTAATGATTAATTTATCTTCTTTTGGACACTTTTCCTCCTCCTGCTTTTGTTTACGCTAATTGTTTACAGGCCCACTCGGGATGCCAAACCTGCAGTGAACGATACCCCGTGCTTTGTGTTCTGCGTGTAATGAAGCCATGTAATGAGTCTGCACTGTGCATCTGTGGTGTGGCTTGAAGAAGGTAAAGGCGATATTGGCTTCCCCCCTCTGAACATGAGCGCCCTCTCCCAGTGTAATAAAATTATCTCCGGAAAAAAAAACAGCGAATGGCAGCACTTCCAGTTAGACTTCTGCCTAACATGAACACGACTCTTTCCGATGCCACAACTTACTTAACTACTGCCCACCATTGCCGTTTCTTCGGTTACGCGGCCGCCCTTCACGTGGTTGACCGTAACAGTTCAACAACCATGACTGTTCTTGTTGAGTGCTTTTCTGATTAACTTTATATTTATGCCATGTTGTTCTACCCCTCTCGCCCCATCGACCTTTGGATGTCTACCAAGGCTCTTCAAGGCGCAGCCCGTTGTTTCTATACCACACTGTGGATGGAGAGAATGTTTTGAATCGATCCTAACAGCTGGCATGGCTTTGTGGAACCCACCAAGCCCCCATTTTGCAGCTTGATTTTCCATTTCAGAAGGGGAAAAAGTATATGCAAGTCAGGCTCGGTCTCGCCCTAAAAGAGGCCACAAGCAGCCGAGGCATTTCTTGCATTATTCGGCTTCATTATTGAGGTATAACTTGTCACTATAGGTACATCAAGTGCAGGAGTCACGTCTGGGCATACCTTTCCCACTTAGGGGGACTCCAACAACATTGAAGAGTGATGGATGGTAGGTTTTAAATCGATCATAACCACTTCCACTTCTGACGAAATCCCATTTTTAGGAAATGGGGTCAGAGGGATCTAAGGGTTCAGGGAAAGCAACCACTCTTATATTAGTCAAAGAGGTGATTTGCGCATCTTCCCCCAGGTTCTCTCCCTCATTCCCAGCCTATTATTCTACCCCTACCTGGACCCCCATGTTGCTGAGTTAGAGTGGTGCTTAAACAGTTTTCACTTCCATCTGTGAATATGATTCAGGAGTCCAGGCAGGAGAGTAGGAATCAAAAGCGGAAAGGAAAGCTATACTAGAGTGACTGGATTGTGTAGCAGACCGCAAGCTCCAGTTTCTCACATGTGCCAAAACAGTGGAGGCTGAGTGCCACAAACATTCAGAGAGGAGCTTGGAAGAGATGATGCTGCAGACATAACATGGAGCGAGACCAAGTGGAATCGGAGGACGCCATGACAGGAATGCACAACCATATGTGCAGCATGAAAAACTTAGCCGCCCCTTTAAATTTAGTATTGCCCACAGCCTTGGGCATGGGAACGCCCTGCCAAGGCCCTCACCTCAATCCCTTTTTCCGCATTGACGGTGTCAGACCTGGCACCCATCGTGGAGACTTTTTTAGCTTCATGCCTGCTCCCTGTTTTTTCAATTCTTATTTCACTTCCCTTCGTTGCCTCTCCTCCCCCAGCACATGTCGGCTGCAGGAGGCTCCGTAAGATGTGCCTCATGCGACCACTCGTTCCCGGCCTTGGACTCCCCATGCATTCCGTCTTGAGTATTTGGGGCCGACCACCGCGGGGACTCGCGTGCGGCCTTCAGTGCTATCGGTCACAGGGCATTGAAGAATCATTTGTCGCAGTGGAGGGAGATCTTCCACACTTCTCCTCTGCCCCACCTTAAGGACTTCGTCTCCAGGACCTCTCGTCAAGACAAGGCAGGCCCTCAGTTCAGCACAGCGCCACAGCATGGCGACTTCTTCCCTGAGGTTCCCACAGATTGGGGTTCCTCGGATTCAAGTTCTGGCAGGCCCGAGGCCTCTAAGGCTACCAGCTCTCAAGCTGAAGGGCCCAGAGGCTCTTCAGGGCGCTACATGGACAGACCTGAGGCGGTACTGGCTACCGGCTCCAAAGCTTGGGGGCTCAGGGGCCCTACCAGGCGGTCCTCGAGGGGTCATCAAGTTCGTCCTCTTCTTCTACCCCAGAGGGGTAAGGGATCGTCGAGTGCCACCTCGGCTAGATCCAGCACGGCTAACGGCACAGGGGCTGAGGCCGTCCAGCCTACCGGAGATCACTCAGAGTTCGTGAGTCAGGGTGTTGCGTCTACTGGACATCTGGCTGAGGGCTCAGTGCCTACTAGAGTGATCTCTGAGGTCGATGCCTCTGCTTTGGGTGCCCAACCTAAGCTGTATCCTCTCTTGTCTTGCCTGAGGCCTCTCTTGGCTCGGGGTCACTGCGCCCTCCCACCCAGGGTGTGGCGCAAGGCTTCAAAATGGCAGAGAGGCACGTGGCGGGGCGTTCCAGGCAGGTGGCCATCTTGAATCCAGCTCAGATCCCGCCCCTGCTTTCGGCCATCGAATGGGCTTTGCAGGATGATCCCTCTGGAAGTGGCAGCGATCCTACAGTGCAGGTTTTTGGTACCCATCACAGCCGTCCGGCTGCACGCACGAGGTGCCTCAGCGCTTTGACCAGGATCGGAGGCCCAGCTATTCAGAGGGCCGTGCCCTTAGGTACCCAGCAGCTTGTGAGGACCACTTCTTCGAGCGCTTCCTCTTGCGTTCCCCTCAGATGAAGGGGCTCCTGAGGGGCATTGTGAAGGTCATCCAGCAGGTGGCAGTGCCCCAATCTCTTCCTCTGGGTACTCCTCCCGTTTCTCCTGCACTCCCGGTGCCGGTCCCTCCACCGGTTCAGGACCTGGGGGCATGGGGGAACCCACCGGTACCTGTGTCCCATGGGCCGGATTCCCCATGGTCTATGAAAAAGGAATGGCAATGATGCCCAGGACAATGAGCCTTCTTCCTCCGTTAAGGCCTTTCATGACTTCCTTCAGGGCCTGGCAGAGTTCTTGGGGGTCCCTCTTCCAGAGGAAGCCCCTCCAGGAGTCAGGGTATGGTAGCAGAGGTCTTGGGGAACCGCACCACGCACGATCCGGTTTGGCATCTCCCTCCAAAAGGATGTCATGCAGGTGGCACGAAATGTCTGGGAGAAGCTCAGGGCCAACGCCGAGATGAATAAGAAGTTGGACAGCAGGTTTAGGGTGACGGATGGGGAGCCAATTCTCCTTGTCTCCCACTCACAGCCCCATTCCTCTGTGGTGGCTGCAGCCTCGTTGTATTCTTAACCATCGTCTTAATTGTCTTCCTCTTCGGGAGCCACCTCCAGTTGCCTCTCCAAGGACAAAGTCCTTGAGTCCTTGGGGAAAATGATGTTGCTCCAGCTCAGGTCTGCAGCAAGCAGACCGTGAACGCCCTCTTGGCTGCGGCTAATCAGAAGCTGTGGCAGGAGCTCTGGGAATTTCAGCCCGACCTCCCTTCGGACAAGCAAGCCACCTTCAAGGTTGGTCTGGCAGATGCCCATGCCATTGCTCAGGATCTCATGGAGTATCCGGTCCCCCACATCAACACAGCCAGCAAAGGGCTGTGCCTTGGAGTTGAGATGAGAAGGATGGCGGGGATGCACACCAGTGTTTTCGTCTGACATGCAGAAGTGGATCCTGGATCTGCCCCTTGAGGGCGTGGACCTTTTTCATTTGTCGACCGATGATGAATTTACAAAGAAGGAGAGCTCCACTGAAATCACCAAATCCTTGGCCATCCTGACAAAAGCAGGTCAGAAACCCTTCTCTCAGTCCCAGGGCAGGACCGAGTTCAAGCCCCATGCTTTCGCCCGCTTCAAGGGGTTCCGGGACGGCTGTACACGGAGGCCTGACTAGTCACCCAGTGACAACAGGAAGAAACAGCAGAGGATGTTGCACAGGTTTTTCCACTCCCCCTCCTCTGCCCCCGCCTCTGACACCAAGAAGCAGTGACGTCAAGGTCGGGGAACACAGTTCACCCGTGGGGCGCCATTTGGCTCTGTTCCAGGACACCTTGAAGCGTCTTTTCAGCAACCCCTGGATCCTATCAGTGGTCTCATGGGCTTCAGTCTTCCTCTTCCTTTGCCTGTACCATTCTCTCCTCCTCTTCGTCAGATCGGATCCCCGGCTCTTTTATGGGAAGTCTTTTCGCTCTTGGAGATGCAGGTGATAGAACCGGTTCCTCTTGTAGACAGTGGCTTCGGTTACTATTCCAGGATTTTTGTGGTACCCAAGAACAACCAGACTGGCCCGATGGTAGTCCTGGACCTGTCATTTCTAAATCTGTCTTTAAAGCTGAAACACCTCAAGATGATTACTTCCGCGCACATAGCCGAGTCTCTGTGTGCAGAGGACTGGATGTGTTCCCTGTACCTCAAAGATGTGTACTTGCATCTATCAACCGCATCGGATGTTTGTGCGGTTCACGATTGTTCCACTTTCAGTACAGGGTGCTTCCTTTCGGCCTGAACTCAGCCGCTCATGTCTTCACAAAGATGATGAATGCAGTGGCAGACCTTTTTCGCTTGGAGGGCAATCATCTGTACCCTTACTTGGATGACTGGCTGGTGAGGGCAGGGTCTCCCAAAAGGGTGGTGCACTCCTGCCAAAGACTGGCAGATAGCCTTCATCAGCTGGGGATCTCCATCAACCAGAGGAAGTCAAAGTTGTGCCCAGCTCAGGAACTGGTCTTCCTAGGGGTGCGTTGGAACACTACCGTTCAGTGGATGTTCCCAACGCCCAAGAGGCTTTTGTCCCTCTGCAAGGCTGCAGGGCACTTTCTGGCCAACGCGACCACCTCATCATGGTGGTTCCAACACATTCTGGGCCTAATGGCCTCCTGTGTGCTCTCTGTTCAACACGCTTGCCTCAAGATGAGGCGTCTCTGCTCCACCTGGTGGCCAATTGGGTTCAGGAGACTGGGTCTCTGTCGGACAGGATCCCTATACCACCGCTCCTGCTTCCCCGATCTTCGCTGGTGGCTGATGGAGGGCAATATTTCAGTGGGAGCCCTGTTCACCCGACTGGAACCTACCCTGGTGGTGACTCCTCCGGCTGGGGGGCTACTCTGAAGGGCTATGCGATTCATGGAGCATGGTCCAGAATGGAAGCCTTCTTGCATATCAATCTGCTCAAGCTCAGGGCAGTGGGCCTGGCCCTCAAGGTGTTCTTGCCTCTCATCAGGGACATGTCGGTCCTGGCCAGGGTGGACAATTCTACTACGTTTTACCTGAGCAAGCAGGGTGGAACCCGTTAGCCCTGGGCCTCTGCATGGAGGTGGTTTTGTTCGGAGAATGGGCCCTGTCGGAGGGGATTTGGATTTGGGACAGCAATGCAGAAGTGGACCAGCTGAGCTACTTGCGGTTCAACACCTAGGAGTGAGAGTTGCACGACTCCTTGTTGCCCTTGTTCCAGCATTGGGGGTTCGTTGACCTATATTTGTTCACATCTCCACGGATTGCCAAGTGCCCCCGGTTTGCCTAATGGGCAGGTCGGTTTCAGGGGTCACTGGGAGATGTCTTCCAGATCTGTTGGCACGGCCGCAAGTGTTATCCGTTCCTACCCATCCCTCTGCTCCAACAGATCCTGCGCAAGTTCTGGGCCTCCGTGGGTTGTGACCTCATCCTGGTTGCCCCCATGGCTTTCAAGACCCTGGTTTTCGGATCTACTGCAGTTGTGCTCCCAGGGTACCTATTCTGGATTAGCTGGAGGGGTCGTAAAGTGGAAGAAGGTTGATTCAGGAGAAGGTTATTGCAGTAGTCAAGCCTAGAGAGAGCCAGGGCTCGGGTAACATTAAGCTTCGAGGAGGCGGGGGGGAGAAAAAGGAGAAACCTTTGAGAAGGAAGAGTTGAAAGTGGGACTTGAATGTCCTGAGTTTAAGGGAGGAAGGAGAGGGAGGAGTGTAAAATGACTCCAGTGTTTCTTGCTCCAGAAGGAGCAGGGCGAGAGCCCATAGAGGATGGCCAGAGTGAGGGGAAAACGAGGGAGAAGCGGTCTTAATGGGAATTATCTCAATCTTACTGGCATTGAGGCATAGATCGTTTGAAGTACACCAGGACTGGATGGCAAATAGGCAGTCCGGGATGATGTAAGGTGCAACAGGGTCAGCAGGAAGAGTTGTGCGCCATCTGCGTAGCACTGAAAGTTAGCGGAGAAAGAGGAAATGAGTGCCAGCTTAGCAAGGTAAGTGTTGAAGAGCCAGGGGGAGAGGTTTGAGCCCTGGGAGACACCACAGGTGGAGAAGGAAGTTGGTGAGAAGGTGCCCAAAATGACTTGAAACGTATGGTAAGTTAGGAAGGAGGCAGTCCAGTGACCTCGCCAAGATACAAAGGGTATCATGGAGCCGTTTTATTAGGATAGAATGGTTAACCATATCAAAGCCAGAGGAGAGATTGGGTAGGATGAGGACAGATGCAAACAGTTCTTCACAGGTGTTCAGAAGTGCAGTTTCCATGCCTCTGGATTCTCGAAATCCAGATTGATGGTCGTGGGGACCGCCAGCAAATTCAGTGTGTGAGGTAACTTGTGGAAAGGCCAGCTTCTCCAGCTGTTTCCTAAGGAAGAGGGTGATAGAAATAGAGCGGTAGTTGGCTGGACAGATAGGGTCTGCTGAAGGTTTTTTCAGGAGGGGCGCACAAGAGAGTGCTTGGGGAAGGATGGGAAAGACCCACTGGCAAAATAGTGGTTGCAGAGATCGAGTGCAGGGGCAAGAGAGCCAATGTTGTCCTTGATGGTTCTGGGGGAGCAAGGGGAGACCTGTTTGGAAAAGACCTTCATGGAGCGGGCAACGCTGGTGACTTCATGTGTGACAGGGGAGACGGAAGAGAAATGGGAAGAAGGAGGGTAAGAAGCTGCAGGAGGCAAGGGAGTGAGGGAGGGGATGGGCAGGGGGGTAGCAAGGGTGCTACAATTTTCCTGAGTTTTAGTGCTGAAGTGTGTGGCCAGTGAATTGCAGAGGGCCTGGGGCAGAAGAGGGGAGGAGTAGACTGCAGAAGGGTTGGCTAGTTCCTTGCAGATTTAAAGAGCTCAGATGTGTTGTTGGATTCACCCGATACCTGTGCCTGGATGTGGGCCCTTTTCTTGACACAGATGGAGAATCTGTATTGCCTTTGGAGCAAGCGGCAGGCCAATTTGTCAGATGTTGAGCCTGAGGTTTGCCACTTTCGTTCCGCAACTCTTCACTTGCTTTTCAGGTTTCACGTTCAGAGTCGTACCAGGTGTTACATTTGGAGGCAGGTTTCAGGCGGATCCTCATGACTGGCAAGAATGTCAAGGGTTTTGGTAATGGCAAAAGGAGGTTGCTGAGAGCAGAGTCAGTGATAGAGTCTGGGGTTGAGGGAAAGCGGGATATGAAGGTGGATGCGAAGGCAGCAGCTGACACTCCTTTCATCGGAAGGATGTTCGTGAACCAATTTGGCAAGGCTTTTGGAGGGTTGGTCAAAGGGCCGAGAGGACCCAGGTGCGAGGGGAGAATGGTCTGACCAAGAGAGTGGAGTGACCAGAGTGGGGGGGGGTCAGAATGGATGAGGGCATCCACAGTGTGTCCAGCTGAGTGGGTTGGGCCAGAAGGGAGAATGGAGAGGGGATAGATATGTGCAGAGGTCAAGGAAGAGAGTGGATGCTGTGACAGGGGAGTCCAATTGGATGTTGAAATCGCCCATGAGTAGGAGATTGGAGGTGGTTGTGATTAGGGAAGAACATAAATCGGCCCATTCAGCCCCTAGGGGTCCTTCACGTCTATGGGAACAAGGCAGGTCACCACACACGATGGATACGCCAGACACGAGGGTGTATTTCCAAAGCTAGGGTTTATTGCAAAGCAAATAGTCTCAGTTGGCCAACTCGGTCTCACGCCCCGCAACGTGTATCACTAGACCTCGAGGGACGCAAGAGAGCGAATTACATACATCAGTTACATATATACAAAATGCATATCATACAATCAACTGTGACATGTTTAACAACCCCCTTTATTGGGTTTCCTTGAACTCGGTTTGATGGACACTTTCGACGAATATGACACCTTCAAATGTCTATTCTAGTAACAATATGCAACTTTGCAAGTGCGGAGACATCTTTTCTTTGTTGATCAGAACACAGTGCTTCTGTTCATGGAAGCAAGCTACATACGGGGGAAGAATCACATTCCAGACCTTGCTATCTATGAGGTGCTATTCGTGTCCTGGGAGCCAACATGCTCTACTGGGCTCGGTAAAGGGGGGGCCGTAAAAAGAGCATAATTCAAGCCTTCAGCTGCTTTATTCTAACATATTCTACCATATAACGAGACTGGCAGCTGTGAAATGATTAAATGCCCTGCGGCTCTGCTTCAAGGCTACATTCGGGAGGGATCCGGGCATTCCTTCCCGGAGCTGGCTACGTTGTGTTTCAACAAACTCTTATTAGCCTCGCGGCCTTGTCCTTTCACGTTCAGACAACAATGTTAACAGTCGAGCAGTGTAAGCAGAAAATGTGCTGCGAAGCAATGTGAACAGAAAGCAATGAGCAATTGTTAGAAAACAAAATGGCGATCCTTGTTACATCAAAATGGCCATTCATTGGTAAACTCGGAAACCTGTATTTCTATCGTTTCGTGCATGAGACGGTTGGCCTACGGCCACCAAAATACGTTTGCCATAAATCATGAGAGGTATCCATTTTTCGAGACTGACAGTAGCACCAGGAGGCCTGTAGATTGTAGCAATGGTCAGAGGATGAGGGAGAGATGACCAGCTTGCAGACTAGGTTCTCAAAGGAAGAGTTGAGCTGGGTGGGTATGACGGATGAAGGAACTCACTCAGGGAAGTTTAAGGCAACCCCACTGCCAGCACAGTGAGGTTGTGGCTTGGAGATGATCTTGAAGTCATCAGGGAGAAGGGAGTCAAAAGTAGTAACTGAGCTGGCATTGAACCATGTCTCAGTAAGAGCGAGAATGTCGAGGTCAGTGTCTTCAAGGAGGCGGCAGATGTCGGCGGTGTGTTTGTTGGCTGAGTGGACGTTAATAGCAGCCAGGTGAAGGAGATCTCCGCCTTTGAAGGTTTTCTGAGGTGGAGTACTAGGACGTGGTACACCAGTCAGAGGGAGGGACAGAGAGAGTGGTAAGGGGGAGGCAGGTGAAGGAAGGAAGGAAGTTAATGAGGCACTGCAGGAGGAGGAAGAGGAGGAGGAGGTTGGGTTGAGGACCCTGAACCAAGATAGCGCCTGTGTGGTAGACATTAATGATGCAGCGTGATGATGAGAAGCCCGCCAAGAGGGCTTCCCACTTGATGCCACCATTAATGGGAGAGTATGTGAAAGGGAGGAGAGTGGAGATGAGATGGAGTCCATAGATCTGGAGAAGGGACAGAGAAGAGGATATCAGTGAAGACCTGCTGACTGGAAGTTGCGCTGACATAGTTGTCTGCTATGTGTAGGCCAGGGTTTGTGGACCAGACTTTGCGGACGTTTCCTTTCAGACTTCGTGAGAGAGGGAGGGTAGGTGATAGTGTAGTAGTTGGAGAAGATAGGTGAGATGGTGAGAGCCATAGGGGTGGCAGAGATTAGTTGAGGAATCAAGGAAGAGTGGCTTCACAGCACAGTTTTAGCTAAAAAGGTGGCCTAATAGTCACCAAAGGCACAAATACAATCCATAAAGGAAAATCAAATTTCAAGAATTTTGCAAAAAGGGTGCAGAGATGTGGGAGCACGCACACCTAAGTTCAAATTTCATAAATAGGAGCACAAATGCAGTGAGAGAAGAAGGTAGGTTAGTAGGCACAGTAATTGGTTCAGAATGTTAGAGGAGGAGGCAATGGGAGAGTTCAGCCATCACTCATGGGTAGATCTGCAGGGAATGTAGATGTCCAGGGGTCCAAGTTCTTGGGGTAGCAGTATGCAAGTCAGTAGGCTGATTCATAGTTTGAAGGAGGGGGGATAGAAGCTGGGGGCTCTCTGAGCCTCCTCGGCCTGGACGGGCACAGACAGAGCCTTCAGTGTAGGGGCAGGGTTCTGCTTGCTGGTGCCAGTGATTGGGTAATGAAGAGGCAGTCAATGAGTTGAGGGGGCAGCTGGCTTGGATGAGTGGCTCCACAACCCTAGGAATGGTCAGCCATCCTGCAGAGTGGGAGAGTCTGTGTTCAAGAATATCAAATGGCCCCAAAGAAGTTTTGCCCCCTTCAGAAAATGCACCCAAACATAAATGCTTTGAAATTGAAGCTGAACAGAGCGATACCCTTGATGTGTGTGCTCGCCGGTAACATTTTCTTATTCCCATTCACTGTCCAAAGTTTGTGTAAAAGGCCCAGCAGTGCTTACCTTCTTTTTGTCCCTCATTACGAGTTTGCCGGTCCGGAAACACCGGTCCGGAAGTGCTAGTAAGCTCACCAGCACCATTGTTTCCGGATCCGCAAACTACTAGCCTGCAGTCGTGTTGCCTTCCCGCCTAACAGGTCTGCCCTGGCAGGCAGAATGTCACCAGCCCACAGACTTTCACTGAAACACCGGCACCGTCATTGATGGTGCCGATGGTTCAGTGGCCCGCATTCCCATAGAGTTCTATGGGAATGGGGAACAACACAGTTACCGGCGCCTGACTTTCCGGCAAGCCTGCTAACTGTTTACAGGTCCTACTGCCGGACTCGTAATGAGGGCCATTGTCTCTGCAGAGGGCTCTGATCCAGCAGCTCATAATGATCCAGGTGTGAGCCGAGGCTGCAGCTCTGCCTGTTGCCGATGTACGATGTCCCTAACAACTCAAGACCTTCCCTCTGCCTTGCTGATGCTCTTGTCTGCTGCGCAAACTGGTTACCTGGCTACCCACTGGATTTACGATCAATTGCCCTTGCACTGCCTCAGTGCCTCCCAAACACTTAGGGACTGTATCTGCAACTCTACAGTCCCCTGACTCCCTGGACTTATGAGCCACTTCTGTGGCAGCACTTATGTGTTACATTGCACTCTACCCCCCCCCCTCTGTTCCCCACGGGCACTTCTCCCCCTCCATCCCTGCTGCAGTCTTGGGAGGATAACTCAGGGGCAACACGCTCGCCTTGGAAGCAAGACTATGTGGAGCAACACAGGTTCGATCCCTGGGTCCGCGCTTAGAAACCTTTGGGCATTAAGTGTGTTATAAATAACCAATTAGAATTACTTGTGCAATCTGAATGACACAAGGCCTAGTGCGATTGTTGTTTTTGTCCTCCTTTTGTCTTCCCTTCCTGGTCTTGTCGCTCCTAGAAACAATTATGACTAATCATATCATGTGGTCCACCGCCTTGAGATCTCTCCACCACCTGGTGGTTTGTTCAGGATGCGACTTTGGGGGCAGTGATGGTCTGAGGGCTTCATGGGAAAGTCGGGCAGGCAGTTCCCTCACGGAACGGGAGTCCTTGTCCCCAAGAGGGGAGTCTCTCCCTCTGAGGTTCAGCCGACTGCCAGCCATAGGGGGAAAGTTGTGTTGCGGGCACACATCCCTAGCCTCACAGGGAAGGGCTCCACCCTGGGGAGAAGTGACAAGATCCCGTGAATCATCACATTTTAAAGAGCTTTCCCCATTAACTACTTCCAGTTTGTATCTAATCTGCTGCTTTTCTTTCGGGTGGGCATTCTTGCTTCCCTCTTTACTCCAAAAGCTAGCTTCTTCCTAGAAGAACCTACATATCCAGCAAACTCCACCCATGAGGGCATACTTTGACAGCATTTTGGATTGTACAGACCCTGTGTAGTTCTCTTCACTTTCTCTCGGCCACCAGCTCTCCCCTCCCTGCTTCTGTTGTCCCATTGTATTGTATTTGTCATAAGGAGATGCCAACTACAAATTAGCTCTCCCATCCCTCTCTGGAATGAACATCAATATTGATTTGGAGTGTTCATATTTTGAATGATTCCCTTAATGGTTGGTGAACATTAATATTCGGGTTCTTAAGAATATATGGAATCCTGTTTGTTTTTCCAATTCATGCTTGATGGATTATTAAAATATATGTATTATGCACACAAGAATGCATCTTAATTGTTCTTAAATGCATATGATTCACGGTTCTTTAGTGAGACAAATAGTTTTGAAATTACAACTGAGGCATTTCCATTGATCATCTGTCCTGCATCATTTAAAATCAACTTTGTGTTGAACCTTTAGATAAGTTGCTTCTGTGTGTGGCTTGACCAACATCAGTAGATGTTGCTTATGAAAATGGAATTTCACTTGGCAAAAGCACACATTATTACATTATAATCTGTTCTTCATTGCTAAGCTTTATTGGAACAGATGCACATTCTTTTCCAAACCTAATGCTTTCTAAGATACAGGTTTAATGAACCTCTCTAGGCAACTGCTTTTCTTTTGAAAATGTGTTTCATGGGCGACCAGATACCCATAAATAATAGTTGTCTCCAGATCAGCATTCCATTAAAATGCTTGCATTTAATGCTTATCTCTCATCCATTGATCTAAGTGGTCTGTTTAAGGAGAACTAGAAATTCCTGCTTTACAAGGACCTGACTGATGAAGTGCTTGGAATGAACATATGGTTTGAGGTGAATGCATCTAACAATATGTGGGTCTATCAATAGATGCTGTTATTTACTGACAATTTTAACTTTGTAAATACATTTGTATTCTGCCATTTCCTTACTCGAATAGTAAGTGGCCGGGAGGATAGCTCAGGGGCAATGCGCTCGTCTTGGAAGCAAGGCAACCCAGGGGAACACAAGTTCGAAATCTCGCGCTTAGAGACTGGTCTTCGGCATTCAGCATGTTATACAAGATTAAGGCCTTGCCCTCCATATAGAATTAGTTAAATCAAACTGTCTCAATATCTGAGGTCCCTTCAAGAAACTGAAGGCAACTTATTTATAAGCCAGCACAGTCCAACATTTGAGGCTCTTTGGAAAGAAATCATGGGTAATATGGCCCTCAAATCTGATACTAATGCCCAGTCGGAGGCCACTGTAGTTCCCAAGGTATCACACAGACTTAGAGAAGAGTCAGAATGTATTGGTTTGGAACAACGGCTCTGTTGTCATGTAATGATGGACAACAAATTATACAGTAGGTTTAACCCAGATCTGTTGCAGAATTACCTATCCTCAGAATAATCCCCTGCCTGCATGAGAGAAAGACTACTGTCAATCTGGAAATGCACTCAAGAATGATGGGCTTTCAAATACTCATAAGACCCAAAGAAGGGTTTCATTAGTGCTTGGTACGTGCCAAGGTAGGATTGTTGTAGCTCCCAGCTAATATCATAGGTAGCCGAGAGAGCCAAGGTTTCAGAGAGGCTGTAGTAGGTGTACTGGCTATGAATCCCAGAGGACCTTTGCCCTTATGCAGAGGGGTAACAAATAAGCTGTTACAACTAGAATAGAATAGAATCTGTCTTTCATGGTGGTCCATCTAGGAATTTCCAATAATGATATCTTCTCTCTGTCTTCATGTGTTTACTCCAACTTGGTGCACTTATGGGCTCCTCATTTAAACTGCTAGAATGAAGCATTTATTTATTTGCTCAATCTTATTTCTTTTCCCTGATTGTGCATTCTTAATCCATGTTCCTCAATCCTGAAATTGCATGTTTAGTTTACTTCTCTTGTATATTCAATTAGTTAAGAATTCACTGGCATAGTTGTGCGTTCTTAAGTCTTTTAATTATTTCTTACTTTGAATCAACAGATCCATTCAATTATCCTTCTCAATTGATTTCAGTTCTTATTTACAGTGTTCATGCATTCTGTGCTGAAGATGACACTCTGCGTAACTCAATGCTTTTTTGTTCCAAATGGAACCATCACCAGGAGAACTAATGCTGTTGATGACAAAAAATAAATATTGCATAAAATACATACCACAATAAAAATGTTCAACTGCCTTAATATAGATCCAAAATGCCCTAAGCTTACCTTACAAGTGCTTCTACTCTCACCTATTCACAGTTACAATTGAGCTGATGATGTTCCTCCTTACATACATATTTCTAATCTCATAATCCTACCTCCAAAGTTAACTTGCATCATTATTTCTATTTAATTTAGATTCTTCTTTGGTTTTAATTTTATGCATAACCATTCTACATCTTTAGTCCTTCTTTCGTCTTCCTTCTCATCTGTGTGACTTTATAATTTCTGTAGTCCTCTCCTGTATCTTCACTCCAGTCCTTCTTTCATTTCTATTAACTTCACCAATGTTCTACTCCTAAATCCTACGTCGTCCTTCAGTCATATTCAACACCTTTATAATAAATTATTTTATTTTAAACACAATATTCAGATCTAAATGTCTGTCCTCAATGTCTGGTTGATAATTCTTAGTGAAGTAATTTTCAAGAACAATGTCCATGCTCCTTTCTCAAAGTTTGTTATAACTCTGGTATTCTCTCTGATGCATGTCAAAAATCAACTGCCATATTGATAGGGTTGTAAATAATGCTTTGTCTTTTCTTTCCTACCGATTTTAAGGTCCTGATGAACCAGTTCAAATCAAAATGTTATTTCTCCAGCATGGGGTCTGGCATGGATTCACATGCTCATGAATATTCTCCGTCGTCAGGCTGGGAATCCTCGGTAAAGAAAAAACCAGTATCAGTTTCGTTTCTGATCTGTCTTTCGTAGTAATAACCAATCACTGGTCTCTGCGTCATACTGACCACAGCCAATGACTGCCCTCTACCTAAGCCCCGCCTCTGGCAGCCATCTTCAGATTTTTACCGCACGTTCATGTGTTGGGATCCTCGTGCTATTGCTCTCGAGCGTTAGTGCTATTTTTTTTTCACGTTTTTTCTCAAAAACTTCGTTTTTTTCGGTCAAAAGAGCCTCAAGCTCCACCGACTCTCCATCCGATCAACGGGGACCCGTGTCGGATTCGTCTGCGCCCCTCAAGGGTGAAGATTTCGTCGAGCTATGCTTTTGGAGGACTCCAGAAGTTTTCTCGGGCCCGCTCCGGACATGGCCCAGGAGAAGGGAAGCTCGACGCCCGGAAAGCTGTTCAGGGTCTGCCCTGGATGCCAGCTGCAGAACGTCTTTAAGGAGGACGAACACTCCTTTTGTCTTTACTGCTTACATGAGGACAAGACGCACGTGGAGAAGGACTGTGCGTTTTGCGGCAACATGTCGGAGCGGACCATGAAGGACCGCCATCAACGTCTCGCCAACTGGCTGGAAGGGAAGAGCCCGTCCGGCGAGAAGAAGAGGAAGAAATCCGAGCAGTCTTCTAAGACCTTTGAGGACGCCCCGGCGACGGGGGTCCAACACAAGGCCAAGCACCGCAAGTCCGCTGGCACCGGCAGCGCCGAACGGTCGGGCTCTACGGGCGCCAGGCAGGGCGCACCCTCCCCGGTACCATCAACCACGAGCCAACGCTCTGGGTCGCGTAAGAGGAAGGCCGAGCACCCGGCAAAGCTCCTGGAGAGGCCCCGGTCGAGCTTGAAGGCCCCATCGGAGGGGGAGCGAGGCAGTGTCCCCCCCTCAAGGATAAGGCGGTGAGCGCACCTAAGGTGGTGAAGGCCTTAATCCATCCGGCCAAGGCCTGTATCGAGACTGTCGCGGCGGCCCTGGCTCAGACTGTGGAGGCTACGCCAGTGGTGGTGACCTTGGGGCTCAGAGTCTCCCTGCCACCTCGGAGGGAGTCCTCTTTTATGTCCATCGATAGGACCCCCGTGAAATCTCCGGCGGAGAAGAAAAAGGGGGGGCAGGGTGTCGTCGTAGACTCGGCTTCGACCTCGGAGGAAGAGCTGATCGAGGTCTTAAGCCACGGCCTCGGCGTGGAAGAACACCGGCCCGTCGGGATGGATCCCGACGCGGGTGACGACGACATCGCCGAGGGCGCCGACGGGGCCCCTGATCGCCCGTCGGATTCCCCTCTGCCAGCGCCGCAAGACAACTCGGCGGCCATTTTGTTGGCTATACAGTCCTTATGCACGGAGATAAGGACGAGACTACCGTTGCCAGCGGAGGAACCACTCCCGTCGGGGGACCCAGAACCGGGACCTTCTGGCGTTCCTCCTCCCAAGAAAAGGAGGATTCACCCTCCACCTCCTTTTCAGCCGTCGCGCCCCGTCCAGCCCTCCTCCCCGTCCACGACTCGAGGGGATGATACGGGGACTGACACGGCCGCGACGGGTACGGACGACGAGGTCTACGACGAGGATCTTCCGTCCTCACCTCCCACCAGGGCTTCTCCGCCCGACGAGATTGGATCGTTCCACTCCATGATCGCCAGGGCATCCGATCTTTTCCAACTCTGCCCTGAGGAGAAGAAAAAGGAAGGATTCCTTTATCAACGGCGCGAGGCCAAGAGGAAGACGGTCCTCGCGGTGCCTCTACTGGACGACATTTGGGATGAGGGCCTCACCCTCCTCAAGAACCCTTCCACGACGCCAGCGAGAAGAGACCGGTACGAAAAGAAGTACCGGGTCCCGGACGCGGCCCCCCTGTGCCTCCGGGCGCAGCCTACCCCGGACTCCGTCGTCTCCGCGGCGGCCAGGAAGAAAGCGGGGGGGGTGCGGCCTCCACATCGACTTCCCCGCCGGACGGCGAGGGAAAGAAATTGGACTCTATGGGACACAGGGTCATCTCGTCTGCAGCGACGACGATTAAGGCGGCCAACGCCTTGGCTATCGTGGCCCGCTACGACAGGGAGCTATGGTACAAACTGGCTCCTCTGCTGGACTTCCTACCGGATGACAAGAGGGCGGATGCCCTGGAGATCCTACAGGAAGGTGAGGTGGCGTCGGACCACGCCATCACTATTGCGACGGACATCGCCGATACGGGATTTCGCCAGTTGGGCAACGGCGTGTGCCTTAGGCGGCGTGGATGGCTCAAGGCTACGGACTTCCGTCAAGACGTACAGACCAGAGTCCTGGACATGCCGTTCGATGGGAACAACCTGTTTGGGAAAACAGTGGACGATTCCCTTCAGGCCATTAAAGCGGACACGGAGACGGCCCGGGCCCTTGGGGTTCTGCAACAACGACGGCTGCCCTTTTGGAGCAGCGGAGGCAAGGGCGCCTCCAAAGGTTCCGGCGGCGGTTTCTCCACCTATCGTCAAGCGGCCCGCTCGTCGTCTCAGGAGGCCTATAGGGGACGAGGCAAGTCGGGCGGACCCCGCCGTCGTCGCCAAGGAGGTCTAGGCGGCAAAGCCTCGTCGAAACAGGATTGAACCGGCCGTGGGGTCTGGCCCCCACCGAAGCACCCCGGTGGGAGGCCGGCTGGCGAGCTTCGTCAGCGTGTGGGAGTCCATCTCCACCGACCGTTGGGTGTTGGACGCCTTAGCCCGGGGCCACGCGCTCGAGTTTCAAAGAAGGTGCCCGCGCGTCCCCCCCGTGGCCAGGAAAGAGCTTCACGTCCCGCAGCTTCTCCTGGAGGTAAAGGCGATGCTCAGGAAGGGCGCCATCAAACTCGTCCCAAAGAGGCTTCGGGGCTCCGGAGTCTATTCGAGATACTTCCTCGTGAAGAAGAAGACGGGAGGATGGCGCCCCATCCTAGACCTGCGACGTCTGAACAAGTTCATCAAGGCTCAGAAGTTCCGGATGGTCACCCTCCAGCACGTCCTGGGTCAGCTAGAGGAAGGAGACTTCCTGTCGTCGTTGGATTTGGAGGATGCCTACTTCCATATTCCCATCCTAAGCGGGCACCGAAAATTTATCAGGTTTGTGGTCCAAGGGCGTCACTACCAGTTCAAAGCCCTCCACTTCGGACTACGGGTGGCACCCAGGGTTTTCACCAAGTGCCTCGCACCGGTGGCGGCGCAGCTGCGCCGAGAGGGGATCCACGTCTACCCCTACCTGGACGACTGGCTCATCCGAGCCAAGACGAGGGAGCTCGCCGTGGACCACACGGCAAGGACCGTCCAGCTTCTCACGGACCTGGGATTCTCCGTGAACTACGCCAAATCCCACCTGGTACCCGCGCAAGACGCACTGTTTCTGGGAGCGAGGCTCGACACAGTGTCCCTTCTGGCCTCCCCGTCGGAGGAGAGGACCAGGGCCATCCTGGGCAAGGTACAACGGATGTTGGTGGCCGACGCGGCCAAGGTGAGGTCCATCAAGTCCCTCCTCGGAATGATGTCTTCCTGCATCTACCTCATTCCCCTGTGCAGGCCCGGATGCGCCCGTTGCAAGAGTTCCTGGACGCGCGCTGGATCCAAACGACGGGCAGCTTCGAGGAAAGGATCACACTCGACGAGAGTTTCCGACGAGCGATCCGGTGGTGGGGCACCCGCGCGCATCTGACGGCGGGCATGGACTTCCAGACCCCAGCCCACCAGGAGACAGTGACCACGGATGCCTCCCTGGAAGGGTGGGGAGCGCACACCAAAAAACTGCACGCAAGAGGCCTTTGGCTCCCGACGGAGAAATCACTACATATCAACGTCCTGGAGCTCCGTGCAGTGTTTTGGGCCCTCAGGTCCTTCCTTCCGTCCCTCAAGGGCAAGGTGGTGAGGATCTTCACCGACAACACCACCACCATGTTTTACATCAGGAAACGGGGCGGAACCAGGTCCCCAGCACTGTCCAAGGAGGCGCAGGACCTGTGGCATTGGGCCGTCGCCCAAAGGATATTTCTGGTGCCGTTTCATCTGGCAGGGATAAAAAACACCATCGCCGACTCACTCAGCAGGGAGCTGCGCTCGTGCCACGAGTGGGAACTACGGCAGGATCTAGTGGATCGCCTCTTCCGACGGTGGGGCACACCCCAGATCGACCTGTTCGCGACGGCGACGAACTCCAAGTGCCGGAGGTTCGCCAGCAGGTTTCCCCAGGCGAGGAGCATGGGCGATGCTTTCTCGTTCCCCTGGGAGGGCCTGTTCCTTTACGCGTTCCCTCCATTGCCACTGCTGATCCGGCTCATCAACCAGCTCAAGAGGTCACGGTGCAGGATGATCCTCGTCGCACCTGCGTGGCCGAGGCAGATATGGTTCCCGGACCTTCTGGACTTGTCAGCGTCCCTGTCAATCAAGCTGCCGGTGGACGCGGATCTACTCTCCAGGGAAGGAGGCACCATCCTCCACCACGACCCGAAATCGCTGAACTTGCAGGCCTGGCTCCTGCAGCGCTAGAGTTTGGAGGATACGACATACCGGCCGACTGCAGAGAGGTTCTTGCAAAGGCCAGGGCGTCCTCGACTCTGAAATGCTACGGACACAAATGGAAGAGGTTCTCTGTCTGGTGCCACGCACAGAAGATTAACCCTCTACGGATTACGGCTCCCCAAGTACTGCCGTACCTGCTGACGCTGGCCAAAGCTGGACTGGCACACGCGTCCATCAAGATTCATCTTGCTGCGATCTCCCGATACACCAGAACCACGGGGCGGACGTCCTTGTGGTCTCATCGTCTGGTGAAAGAGTTCATGAAGGGACTGTTCAGATCGTTCCCGCCGGTGAAGGCTCCGGCCCCGGCGTGGGAGCTCAATGTGGTGCTGACCAAGCTCATGGGACCTCCGTTCGAGCCTCTGCACTCGGCTCAGTTGAAGTTTCTGTCGTGGAAAACAGCGTTTCTTGTGGCCATCACCTCCGCACGACGAGTGGGAGAGATCCAGGCCCTTTCCTGCAAGGCCTCGTACTTGACTTTTCACGACACGAGGGTAGTGCTCAGGACGCACCCCTCCTTCATGCCCAAGGTGCCGTCGGACTTCCACCTCAACGAACCCTTGGTGTTGCCTGTGTTCTTACCGTCGCCTTCGTCGCCGGCTGAGAGGACTTTGCACTCGCTGGATGTGGCTAGAGCGCTAAAGTTCTACGTGGACCGCACAAAGTGTTTTCGGAAGACGTCACAACTCTTTGTGAATTTTGGACCTGTCAATCAGGGGAAGGCACTCTCGAAGGCTTCCATTTCCAGATGGCTCTCCGGCTGTATCATGTACTGTCATCGGTTGGCAAACCGACCGCTGCCTGGACGTCCGAGAGCCCATTCCACCAGAGCGATCGCAGCTACCACGGCGTTCCTTTCTGGTGTGCCCCTGCTGGACATATGCAGGGCTGCTACGTGGAGGTCGACGCACACCTTCACGAAATTCTACTGCGTCTATCGGGATTCCAGGGAGGAGTCCAGGGTCAGCCAAGCATGCTGTGCAACCTGTTCGCCTGAGGTGAGCCTGGTGAGGAGGTAAGATGCTTAATGTTGAGTTTGATGTAATGCTTAATGTTGAGCCTTTGCCACCTCCCGTGGTTGTGCATGTGTGTACTGCTATGTATTCTTTATTCATGAGAATGTGAATCCATGCCAGACCCCATGCTGGAGAAGGAACAAGTTACTTACCTGTAACTGTTGTTCTCCGGCATGGGTCTGGCATGGATTCACATGCGAACCCTCCCGCCTACCCCTCTGCGGCTCTTCACTTGGTCATACTGCCACTTCACGTGCTTCCAAATCTGAAGATGGCTGCCAGAGGCGGGGCTTAGGTAGAGGGCAGTCATTGGCTGTGGTCAGTATGACGCAGAGACCAGTGATTGGTTATTACTACGAAAGACAGATCAGAAACGAAACTGATACTGGTTTTTTCTTTACCGAGGATTCCCAGCCTGACGACGGGGAATATTCATGAGCATGTGAATCCATGCCAGACCCATGCCGGAGAACAACAGTTACAGGTAAGTAACTTGTTCCTTATGTTATATTCTCAATAAAAATGTTTCTTGTTCAATGGTAAACTGTGTATAGCTGTAATTTATGACAAATATATCCATCTTTTTTCTTAAATTGTTTAATTCATCCAATCTATGCACAATGCATTTCTTATACTTGTTTACAACACTGTAAACTGTTCTCTTCATCCTATTTGATAAAGGTGACTATAGTCGATGTAGCCAGAAAACCTCTCTTCTGCAAGTAAAGTATTATTTCAAAATGTTCACTTTCTCAACCGTTTGGAACCTCATCTGATTCATATCATGTACTTCTTTGTAGTGTGGACCTACTGCTGATTTCTCATTTCCTGTTCTTGGGTTAGATTTATTTTTGTTCCACCATTCTTTTTCTTTTCTTGAAGTTTATCCTACATATTTTCTGCGAGGATATTGTATATAAAATATTGTTACTATTGCATGACTATGGTAAATGTGTTGCCATTGCAGAATCGCTGTGAGGCTTGTTTTAATGTTGTACTGGTAATTGGGAACAGAAAGCCTGCGCGACCACCACGCTTTTAGGTGAGATTGTTTTGTGTCCTGCTGCATGTGGATGTGATCTGCTTATAAATTGTAGCTTATTTAAAACGGGTATCAAAATGGCGATCAGCACTGTAACCAGTGGAACTGTCTGAGTCAACCCGTACGAGGAACTATCATGTAAGGTGGCTTGCCTCCGGTTCTACAGTCGTGTCAATATTCTTGTTACCTTGTCTTAATGATTGATTTCTCTACGTTCGCTCATGATCCCTATGACGCTCACGTATATACGATTGGATGTTCCAAATTAGCTGCATGGTTAGGAACACATTATTTAAAATGCACTGCTTGCACTCCCGGCACAGGGAGGGCTGCTGCGCCGTCCTTAGCTAGCTCCAGCGCTCATCCTCACCACCATGTGCCTCAGTGAGATGGGTTCTCAAACGGCGAATGCCGCTTAGACACACACAGAACTGGCCCTGGCCCTCACCCTATAATGGCGCTCATGACTCAGACACACGCCAGCCCCATGTATCTCATGGCTAACCGCTGCTCGCAGACGCCCAAAACACAGTTACGGGCTCCACCCTATACGCCTCCTATGGATATACTACTGACCACCTCGGAGCACACGCATTGTCGGGACAGACACAGCACCGATACTTTGTCGGACATTACCTGTTCATTTTACTTTTTGACCCTGACCACTAATCTAAACACTCTACATCAGGACCGCTCTCCCGCAACAAGCATGCTGCCTTGACAACCACCTCGTTTCCACGTAACTGACTTTTCAGATTTTCCCACCAATGACATGCTACTTAATAATCCCACGTTTTCACCCACCTTGCACCTTATGGCACATTCTTCACTACCTTGGCTCTTTACCTGACACCATGCCAGACTAATGAGATTTATTGTGAACAATTCCGGACTTTTTTAACTTGGCAAAACACACTTGTGCCTCGCAAACTCTACTTCCACCCTGAACTGTGGATTACCCACCAGATATTACTACAGGGGCCTCCCCCTCCTGACCTTTAGACGCTTTCACAAGTCTTGCTGCATTCCTCCTGTGAAGCCTTTAATAGTCAACCACATAATCCCTCTAACGCAACTGCCCCCACCTGGGGTTACTGCAGCTAATGTAACCTGATATATATTTAGCTTTCTCCCTTTACCTTTTATTCCCTCTATGTATGCCCGGTCCCATTGTGAAATGGTACCCCACTATCATCATGCACCATCTCACACATACTCCTGTTAACCAACCCTTCTCTCTTCTTGATGTAATAACTGTTTCACACCTGCCATTGTGCACACATTTGGCATGACACAAATATGGGTGTTAAATCCTGGTTAAATGTACTGCTTTGTTATGATTAGCCTTGAAAATTACCTGTAAGGACGAAACAGGTGTTGGCAAAATCCTAAGAAACTCCTGTGAATAATTTGAATTCCTTATTTCGCAAACTTTATTAGAGAGAAGTTCTCTCCTGGCATCTTGCATTGTCTAGCGTGAAGGTGGCTGGTTGAACACCTAACTTTGTTTTAATGTTGAGATGGTTTGTTGGAACCTTGCTGGCTTTTGTCTTTTTTGTGAATACAGTGGTTTTATCCCACATAGTGCAGCGACTTACATATTAGTGCCTTCTAGTATAGGTAGATGCAAGGACATGCATGTTGCTTACAAATCAAGTGGCTGAACACATACTTAGTTAAGGGATTTCTATTTCACTAGGAGATTTACAACTCTGGTTAGTCTTTCCTTTCAAAAGACTTCTAAAAAAAAAAAAAAAAAAGTACATGACCTTAACAGCACTTTACTAGTTCAGAGATCTGAGGGGGTCTGCTTTGTGTAAGGAGGGGCTGTCAGATGGTAGGATTGACCAAAGGTCATGAATAGTCAATGAGTGGGCAAAGCACCAACTAAATCCCACAGGCTGTGTGTCAATCATATTTCATCTCTTTCCCATCTCTTTCTCCTAGTCAGTTTTGCCTTATAGGAAGCGCTTACATTGCCACCTAATAGCCAAAACTAGAAATGCTTAGGTTTCTTGCATAAACCCTCTGGATTTTAGTAAGTGGATTAAAGTGTGTCCATCCTAGCCTAGACAAAAGAGAAAATGTATGTGTGTCTCGCTTTCTTCAGGGCAATATGGGCAAACACACACAGCTTCTTCCTTCACAAACAAGATGTGCATCATAGTTTGTAGCTTGATATGATCTCATGTGCACAATTAGGTGATTTTAATAATTCATAAGCTTTACATTGAGACTCTTTTGTTGACTGCTCCTGATGCATAAGTGCTGTTTTGATTTTTGATGGTTACTTTTTTCACTTTGGGTAGCCGCAGGAGGTGTAAATCTTTATCACATCAATCCATTAGATCCTGGGATAAAGTAGCTTCTGCATTTTACCATATGGACACCCAGAGCAAAGGCTGGTTCATCCGGGGAGAACTTTAAACCGTTTAGGTCCTAGGTAATTTGCTGATGTTTTAGGATAGATGGATTTGATCTTTGAAGCACAATCCTAGTCCCAGGAGAGTGACTAAAAAGCATAGACCCTGAGGACACATTCCTTGAAGTCCATATGTCCGAACCACATCTGAGGTGCCTACTTCTCATATGGGCAGCAGCTGCACACAGCCATCCTCAGAGCAGCAGGATTTACGTTGCTCCAAAACCAACAGATTCCTTAGCAGAATGTTAAGTGGGGCATAGACTTCCAAGGTCTAAACCTCACGGTGAATTAGGAGAAGTTGGGATAACTCTGAACAAGCAGGTTGATTACTTTGTAAAGTTATTGCTTTTCTGTCAGATGTCGATTATCCAAAAGATTTGAATTTACCCCTTAAGTGCTAAGTGCGAGTATGTTCGTCCTGAATTCCCATAAGAAATCATTGTAGGTTACGTCCACTTCTGCAGTTAAGTTAAAGACGCAGATTGAACATTCAAAAGAATTAGCACCTGCTAGAACTATTTTCTGCCACCATTTTGACAATATTTCTGCATTCTCTAGGGGTCCCTTTGGAGAGTACAATCAGTTTTTGGTGGCACAAGTCGGGACACAAGCAACTGGGTCTATAGAGGCTGTGCAATATTTGCAAATAGTCAATATCTCCTGGGTTTAGATGCTGGTTTTCAGTACATTTTGACTGGAAGCAACCTGTTAAAGGAGGAGATAGCTCTTCATATCAACTGCATCCAGTTCATTGTGGCCTAATGTTGAGCCTTGGTCAATGTTCGCTGTTGCAACTACCTTGGTGTAGACGTGCTACTGTCATTGTTCGTTTTATTTCAGACAAATACCTAAAAAAAAGGGGACAACAAATACATTTACCACAGATGGTTGCAATCCTATATGTGCATACTTCTCTTAAGATGTCTGTGCATTGGGGGCTGATCATGTGCACAGCTATCGCTACCCTGCAACCAGGCAAGAATTCTGCATGTGTAGAGAACACCTCTCTGAATGGCCTTTGGAACTCAATAGAGTGGCTAATGTTGCACCCATTTTATACTTGAATCAAAACCCTGAGGCTTCCCAATACGTATTTGTGCTTCATTGTTACAGCAGACATCTTAATGTTAGGCTGACTGTTGTGATAAATTAAATGAGCATCAACCTCGGTGTGCATTTTGTACTTCGTGATGTGGAAGGGTGCAGACTCCCAGTTGACTAATAAGAGATGTCAAAAGAAATAAATAATGTGCTGAACATTGGTATGGGAAAGATCATGATGCGACAAGGGGCAGGTCTGGGAAAACGAGGAAGATTGATTTTTTTTGTTGTTGTTAATATGCCCTTCCTTGCCCTGATGTAGCGTTCATGCCCTTAGCCTTTATTATTTGTCCTTAAATCATAGTGGACTTAGATTAGGGTAACCCCGTTTCTATTGTCACCAGACACTACTGGTTGCCGCCATTCAGACTATTCACGATGTGCATTCAAAGTGCTGACTCTAGACATTCGGCCAGCCTTGGGTGACTGGGGCAAGGCTATCAGCTCAGTTGGTTTGAACTGGAATATACTGTAAGCTGTTTATCTACAGCAGATGTCATCGCAGGGGTGGAGACCTATGCCCCTCGCCGGAGGAGGATGTAACCAGAAGAATGCTTACCCAGCCATATGTACACAGAACTAGTTAGTCATGTGACACCCTGTGTCCATTCCCTATGGACATAATCATAAAGGGAGGGCAAATCGCTGGGGACAAAGCAACCAATTGTTATAGATAAGGATGGAATAGTGCACCGGAAGGCATGGTCAGTGCCTTTTCTATGTCATGTGGTCATTTGCTTGCCGCACATTAAAGGAGCTTGTATGTGGGGCGGGCATATTATTGGGCTAGGAATGCGTTAATGCTAGGGTGCTGTTGGTTTTTCTTGCAAGACTAACTGTAATAAACTCTTGCTCATCTCATTGCCAGAAATAGAGACAAATATTTTTTTAACATTTCCAGTGAATCAAGCATAAAACCCTGGTATCACAGACATATTGTCCAAATATAAATCTAGCTCGTCACTCGTATGTTGCCTAAATGCTCTTTGATTTCATGCAAAGCAGGCTAGAAACAAATCTGGCGCTCTCTCCTTCCCCTTTCTCATATAACTGTTTTGAAAGAGTTAAATTATAATGGTTGAGACTCACCCTCTTGGAATGATAACCTTCTACCAGAAAATACAGAAAGTAATTTACATGGTTATTCTAGGATTTGTTAATGCGTTTTGCTCAGTAAGAGACGTCCAACATCCCTATTAGGACTAAAAGAAATACTGGAAGTGTTCATTAGAAATAAACATTGTACCATTTTAAAAAAGAGCAACTTTACAATGTTAGTACAATTAAATAATTTCCCTTTTCATAGTTCTGCTTGCAAAAAAGAGATCCTGTAGCTGTCAGCAACAGCTGCAGTGGCTCTTGCAATAATACTCCATAACCTAGAAGATGATACAAAAGGAATTACAGTAATGTTTCTACTGTGGAGCCATCAGACCCACAAATAAACAATGAGCATCCTCCTTATTTACCCATTGACCCCTGTTAGTGGCCAGGGGCAGACACCTTGAAGGAACTTGTCACAGGACCGATCTTGGTTTATTTTGGTTGATCAAGATCAGAAATTCTGTAGGGCCACATCGACGGGAAAGACCTTCACTGTAAATCATGCCCTCCCAGTCAACTTTTGTCTAGCTATTAGCTTTTAATGTTTTCTGCCTTACGATCAATTTTGCCTTTCCAGGTACCCTGTGTGGGTTTTCAAACCATCCACCTTGTAACACTGGCAAAATGTTTCCGTGATCTAGTAGGGACACAATTCAAACTAATATAAATAGAGTATGTTTCGTTCCTCTCGAGCAGGATTTTGGAATGGAACTTGAGAGATATGGGATATGAGTGCCATCTGGAGATTGACATCCTTACATACCCTAATAGCGAAATGGCATTCTTGTTGTATCACTTTGTTTACATCAATGCTCAACATCCAGAATCCCTAGTTCTTCCATTGGAGACCGCATCTAGAGGTTATTGCCATGCATGCATTCCTGTATGATTGAGGCCATAGAGTGAAATAGTCTTTTTTTTTTTTTTTGGTCGATAGTCCTCCACAAGGTACAGAGACAGAATGTGAAATTAGCCTTGGAGAAGTCCTTCTGGGCATCTGAATCCTGGTTTCCAGCCATCTGTTGATTCCTCAAACTGAATGGGTATACCTCATACATTCATTCAGAATGATTCCCTTTATTTGATGGCCTGAAATATTTTGTATCTAGTGGGCGGTTGAAGGATTTTATGAAGGGATTCCAATTTGATCCATGGTCATGACTACATGGCACAATAAATAATTGATAGCCTACCGTGCTTGTATTGGCTTATGTCTGGAATGGTACTTTCATCCTATGCATTTGATATTCCTAATTTTCTGTCTTCTGTTCTCTGGTATCATTGTAAGCGTTATAATATAAGTATTATGTATAGATCAAATATCTCTTCAAGTAAACTTTACATTTTGTGTGCCATGGAAGGAGGGTACCCTTTAATCAACAGACTTTATATGGGCGTCCAACTGGTGGGTTCGCTGTGGTGCAAGTAATCCCAAGAATGGGACATAAACGGAATGTTTTGGAATGTTGAAGGACTGGCCATATATGCAATTCCAGGTAACCTAACTATGCTTCAATATGTCATTTGGAGCAATTGACATTTGCAATAGAGTGTTGACATGAGAGGCAGAATATCTGTATTCGCTTTTTTCTTACAACATTGTTTATTAGTTTAAGGCATTACAAACATGCAATAAAGTCACATCTATATCACAAAACATAAATACATAATATACAAGAATTAAACTCAACACATTAGTCTATGGTCTATGGAAGGCAAGGAAAAGAAAAAAAGAAAGGAGAAAAGGAGGAGACCCAAGAAAAAACAAAGAGAAGGAAAAACACATATGGGGTCAGAGGGGGATTGTGGTGGCGGGAGGGGCAGGATAGTTTTGGGGAGTAGCAGGAACACTTTAACATAAAGATCATTAAACACACTACACAGCCGTAATATATGTAAGGTGGTGTCTACATCATTCTTACAATTCCAGCAAGTATCTTCACAACACAGTTTGTACGACCACATCTTACAGATCTACAAAGACTAATCCCAGAACAACTATTTTTCCAGTGTCTCTGCATGGCTAGGTGACTCAGATCCGTTCTAGCTCCCTCTTTGCAGCCTCATTCTCTTTAGGTCCTTGATGCTTCTAGGTATTGTCGCGCTCTACGCTTCTCCATACAATACAATCTTCTGAGCACATAAATTTATCACTCCCATTTCTGTTAATTTCTTCCTGGAAACTTGCATTCTCTGGTTGTTTCTGTAGAGTTGGCTATGTTCTGCATTATGGCAGTGAAAACAACACTTGAGGTACTCACTCTAATAATAAGTGATCGCATAAAAGAATATATGCTGTGACCTAGTTAGAAGACACCTGGAAGGCAATTCATTAGTTCAACCCCATTCCTATATTTAATTCTATAAGTATGATTGCACTTCCTTTAGAGAGAGTTTCCATCTAACAGGACTCCATGGAGAGAAGAAGAAACAAGGATGGCCGGATTTGGAGGTGAGTTTTTTGAAAAATACTGTATTGGTTAGTAATTGAAAAATTGCAATACCTGCTTGTTTCTCAGACTTGGGTTTTAATGGTACCACTTGTGAAGAATGTGCACATTTTGGGATGAAATACCCTTACTATAAGGATTTCATTTTAGACCTGTTCTTCCTCTTTTCAGGAAATGCTACATCCCCACAAGTGCAACGGCCTTCTTTCATGGATTACTTTGACAAGCAAGACCCAAAGAATAAAACTCAGGAAAACTCAAACCAGAATGTCCATGATCAGTTCCACATATCCAAAAATGTATTCCCAGACAACTGGAAGGTTCCTCAGGATGGAGACTTTGACTTTGTAAGTAATTTACCTTTATACCACGTTGAAGTTTTAGTAAGGAATTGTTGTTTCACTGAATGAATTTGTAAAATTAGTGTGCTGTATTCATACATAGTGACAAATGATCACATAGAATTGTTGCAACATGGCCTATGCAATTAAATTAAACTTAAGGAACCTCCTGCTACAGAGCATACTCTTCTGATGTTCAAAATTGTAAACTATCTGTTCTATTGATCATTTCGAGAACGGATGCAATCAATCTTAAGATATATATTATTTATTCATACATAGCCTTGTTGAACACTGGAAAAGGGGGCAAATAAAGTGATCATGGTGTGTCACGCACCCTAGTGAGAGTTTGAACAGAATTATACCACTTTGAAACTAGTACATGAATTCTCACCAGACTTGGTGATATTGATCTGCATTGTCGTGCATACACGAATTACATCACATCACTTTTGGAATGTCTCGGAAAAGAATTACCTGGAGCCCTTTTTGTGTTATCTTGATTGTGTTAACACTTTTCTAAACCAAAATGTTTCTTAGCTGATCTTGTCAGGTGGTTAAACCTGATAGTATCGGTGGATGGTACCAGCTCTTGGTTTTCTCATAGTCGCAACACTTCGCTTGTGATGGTCTTAGAATTTCTCATTTAAAACTATTGTTCTATCAATTCTGTTTGAAAAAATGTAATTAATATTATCAGTTTTATATATCTAAAGTTATATAGCATATTTTAAAGTTTGGCTTTGTGCTGTATGCTGCTATTACACCTCTTGTATATTTCTGGGGTTGGGGTACATTGGGAATATCGAGGAAGAATCAGTCAGGATTGTTTCACTGAAGACACTCCTCTCACAGAAGCGTATTGGTGAATCAAGATACAGAAAAGTCCTATTAGTGTTTGCTGCTTTTTTTTCGACCTCTAAGGTGGTCATAACATGCCATAGAGGGGGAGATATGGAAAGGTTTTCATGCAAAGAGACCAATTTAGGCTGTGGCCTAGACAAATGGTGGGCAAACGGGGCTGTCTTTGGTTTTTGACTGGTTAGATTTGATTTCTTGGAGACACTTTGTGAAATCAGCCAGCTATTTGCAATGTCCCAGATGTAGGTAGCATCCATAACGGAAATCCCTAAGGTCCTGTTTTCAGTGTCCCCATTGTCTCCAACCTTTAGATAGAATTGGGACCACAATTGGTGTATTCACACATATATTCAAGAAAGTCTTTATAATAGAAAGTTTGTGCTGTCATTATTTTCATATAATTCATCATGTCTCCCATAACATTTCTGCAACAATGTCTTGTATTGAAATCAAAGTGACACACCAACTTCTTTGCTTTGGCTATTAAGGCTAATAATTCTGATTTCATTCAACTAGTCAACAGGATGTCTAATGTTCTAAGAGGATTCCATTTTAAGGTAGATTTAGATTTTAAATTACTCCAACATTGTCATCAGCTCATAGATAGTTAATAGTTATGTATTTGCATTGCTTTCTTTTCTCAAATGAGGCTTGCAAGAATCTTGATTGTTAAAGGTGTGGGGAAAATTGGGCACCCTTGAATAGAGAGCACTGTCAAAAATGAATCGCCCACATGTCTTCATAGCTCCTATAAGGATCTCGACAAGGAAGGTTGATGTGGTATGCTTTTTATGCCTTTTTAAATTAAAATGTGTTCACTTACCTGTGAGAGGTATGGAACCAGCATTGCCCCGTAAGATCAGAGTCTAAATGCAGATGTCTTGGACACCCCACTTCTTGACAAGATTTATCTGTTCATAAGACACAATGGTCTTCACAATGAATATTCGTAGCTACGTTCTACCACTTCAAAAGTAATTTTCGAATGGATTGTGTCCTCCCACGTATTCTTCATCTTAGACATATCCTTACCTTTCGGTTTCGCCTCAGAATTTTATTTCTCTTTCTCCAGCAGAGGGCGCTCCATTCGAGGTCGCGGCGTCGATGTCCCTCGGCGGCATCCGCCGAGTATCGACGTCATCCCTCGAGCGCGCCCGTTGGCCTCAGTTCTATTTTTCCGTTAGCTTCGCTTCGGATCGAGTAAAACGGCAAAAAGCGATGTCGTCGTCTTCGAATCCTACCACGCCGAAGACAGGCTTTAAAAAATGCCTACGATGTGGAAAGGAAATGTCTTTGACGGATCCACATAAGAACTGTCTATGGTGCCTCGGCCCTGACCACCGAACGGAAGACTGTGGTTCATGCCAGTCGATGACCCACAAAGCCCTAAAAGAGCATAGAGGTAAACTGGCGATGGGGGAGGGGTTTATCGAAGCCTACTTTAAAAAAGAAAGACTCGGACGAGTCTTCGAAATCTCATCGTAAAAGACATTTGAGAAGTAGATCGAGGAAATCTTCTTCTTTGTCTCTTAAGAAGGCGAAGAAAAGACGGCATCAATCTCCTTCATCCTCTTCGACATCTTTGGAAGAGGTTATAACATGCCCATCCAAACATGACTCTCCTAGAAAATGGGAAGCCTTTCGAGTATCCATGTTAAAAATGTTTGAGAACGCGGCCCAGACCCCCTCAAAATAGCTATAGAAGACCATGGTCCTGCTCACTAAAAAGGTGACAGAGGAAGGTCCAAAACAAGAAAGGCTCATAAAAAGACGTCGAACGTCATCGAGAGATTCTTCTCGATCACCTCGTAAGACAGATCCTTTGGTGCATAAATCGAAAGGCAGAGGGAAACAAAGTGGCGTCGAAAGATCATACGACATCGAAGTCGACATCGACACCGTCGAAGACTTCGAAGCTCCTCGAGTCGACAACTCAGTCGAAGGAAGCTACGTCGAGCTCGCGCTCGAAGACCACGAAGGTTCCTACGACGGTTTCCACGGCTTCCTCGACGATTACGTCGAGATCGTCGAAAGTTCCTTCGACGATATCGAAGGAATTGATACTTCGGTGCCATCAACGCTTTCGTCGACGCCTAAACCTCTATCGAAGGAAAGACCTGTAATGCCTGAAAAGGTTTTTCAACCTGAGAGTCAACATGAGTTTTTCAGGACCATGTCATCCATATATGAGGGAGATTCATCAGAACAAGAGGAAGTAACCTCTGCTGGTGTTAGATATGGTACAAGATCGGTCCCAGAGGAATTAATTGATCCTCAATCAAGAATTAAAGATTTGGAAGAATATTTGCAAACAGCAAGTGGCCTGGATACTTCTCCAGAGTATGAATTTGACAAACCAGACCCATCAGAACAAGTGGATACGAGTTATAGAAGACTCATGGGCAGAGTTACAGAGTTTATGGGGTGGAGTAGGATTTCACCAGTCAATCATGATGATGACATGACAGATATATTATCTGGAACACCCCAAGACCCCATTTTACCCTTTCACATTGCATTACAAAGAAGGGTTAGTTCTGCATGGGAACATCCTGAAGCCATAGGGGCTGTGAATAGAAAGTTTGTGGCAAAGTATAGACCTTGTACATCTGATCCGGAATACCTCAGTAAACATTCATCTCCAGAAAGCTTAGTTGTACATGCAGCTACTTCCACAAAAAATGTTGCATACCCTACTATCCCTCCAGATAGGGACGATAAAAAAGTGGATGCATGGTCCAAGAAAATCTTTACATCGGGTAGTATGGCTTTGAAGTCTACTAATGTAACCTATACTTTAGCAAGGTTCTCTTATACCCTGTGGGACTGTATGTCAGCGGCAGCTGAACAAATCCCAGAAGGCGAAGAATGTGATGGCTTTCTAGCTATTATAAGGGATGGAAAGGAGGCTTCGGGAGAATGTTTTCAATCGGCACTGGACACAGCTGACAGTATCAGCAGGTCCATGGTGACTAGCACAGTGCTACGCAGATTTGCGTGGCTAAGAAAATCTGGGTTTGCTCCTGATGTGCAATCCAGACTTCTTAATATGCCCTTTGATGGCTCAATAGCAAGGCAGATGAAAGTTTGGAGAAGCTACAGACCTCCAAAGTGGCAGCAACCTCAGCAACGACCCTACACAGGCTCATCTTCCTGGATGGGTCATCCTTTTCTCTATTATTCCTCAATTGGAAAAGGAAGAGGGCAGGTCAATCAAAGAGGTCAAAGAAAATTTCCTCTGGGAAGAGGAAAAGGTGCTAGATCAGCCCCAGCAACGGCATCTGTACCATTAGCCGCTGCTGCAGCTGCTGCAAAACTACTCTGAGGTTTTGACCCACAAGACCCCGGTGGGAGGCAGGATCTCGCAGCATCTGAAAGAATGGCAGGGCATTACTTCAGATGCTTGGGCACTGGAAACAGTACCCCAAGGTTATTGCCTTCCTTTTCTGTAGAAACCTCAGAATCATCCTTCGGAATACAACTCTGCCAAGCATCCGGATCCGCTCCTGTTGCAGGAAGTTTTAACCCCGCTACAGAAAGGTGCAATAGAACATGTACCTGTAGCGGAGAGGAACAAGGGTTGGTATTCCCCATACTTCCTTATTCCAAAGAAAGACGGAGGACTGAGACCCATCTTGGACTTGAGAAACTTGAACAAGTTCCCAAGGAAGGACAAATTCACGATGGTCACACTTTCTCAGATCTTTCAGGCTCGTCAACTACAGGACTGGTTGGTGTCATTGGACCTTCGGGATGCTTACTTTCATGTGCCAATCCATCTTAAGCACAAAAAGTACCTGAGGTTCGCGATTGGCAATTCTCACTATCAATTTCGAGTTCTGCCATTCGGGTTGACCTCCGCCCCAAGCGTTTTCACCAAGTTGATGGCGGTGGTGACAGCGAGTCTCAGAAGAGGGGGGATTCATGTCTGCCCCTATCTGGACGATTGGATAATCGGAGCACGTTCTCCAGAACAAGCCCTGGATCACCTGTCCAAGACTTGTCACTTCCTTCACAAACTAGGTTTTTCTCTGAATTTAAAAAAAATCAAACATGATACCATCACAGAAGCTCCAATTTATAGGAGCAGTCCTGGATACCTGTTCGGGCAAGGCCTCGCCTCCCAAAGAGAGAGCTCACCACATTCTGCAGATGGTGACAGTTTCAGAATGCCCAGAATCTTCCGGCCTTCGATTTTCTCAGGTTGCTCGGTCTGATGGCATCCTGCATTTTCCTGGTGCCAGAAGCCAGATTGAGAATGAGATCTCTTCATTGGGCTCTCAGAACTCAATGGTCCCAGTTCTCAGGGGAAATGTAGGATCTACTGCAGGTCCCAGCCCAAGTAGCACAGGATCTACAATGGTGGGCTTGCAGACATCATATCCTCAGAGGAGAATCTTTTTGGCAACCGTGGCCGGAGATAACAGTAGTGACGGACGCCTCACTCACGGGCTGGGGAGCCCACATCAACGACCTGACAATCCGCGGACGTTGATCTCCACGGGAGTCCAAACTACATATCAATCTTCTGGAGTTGAGGGCAATCAGACTAGCGCTGAAGGCCTTTCTGCCCTCTGTATGTGGAAAGAATGTTCTGATAATGACGGACAATACAGTGGCCATGTACTACCTCAACAAGAGAGGAGGAGTAGGGTCACTACCGTTGTGCAGAGAGGCGATGCAAATCTGCTTCTGGGCAATACGAGAAGGGATCTCTCTATCGGCAATTCATCTAGCCGGAGAGCGAAACACAACAGCGGATGCTCTGAGCAGGCAGAGCACAGTCTCTCACGAGTGTGAGATAGCTCAGGAAGTCATTCAAGAGATCTTCGCCCTTTGGGGAACCCCTCAAGTAGATCTGTTCGTGACCGGGGTGAACCGGAAGTGCGAACTGTACTGCTCAAGGGAATTTCCCCCGAGAGGAGCTCTAGGCGACGCGTTTGTGGTGGAATGGGAGTTCCAACTACTGTACGCGTTTCCTCCAATCCCTGTGATCCCTCAAGTAATCAGGAGGTTGAGAAAGTTTGGGAAAACCATGATCCTAATTGCTCCGGATTGGTCCAGGAGAACGTGGTACCCGGACCTTCTCGACATGTCCATCTGCCCTCCAATACATCTTCCAAGAAGAGAGGATCTTCTCTCGCGACAGGAAGGTCATGTTCTCCATCCGGAGGTCAACACACTCAACCTTCACGCATGGCTTCTGAAAGGCTGAGATACAAGGATTGGGACCTTCCGGATGACGTGATGGAGATTTTGCTTTCGGCCAGAAGGCCAGCAACTAAGTCTCTGTATTGGTGTCGTTGGAACAAGTTCAGTAGCTGGTACAGAGAAAAGAATGTGGACCCTTTTCAGTGTAATATCCCCACAATTTTATCTTTTCTGTTACATTTGGCCAATCTGGGGCTCCAGGTTGGGACAATAAAGGGATATTTAGCAGCGCTATCCATCTTTAAGCGCTCTTCTGAAGAAGACTCTTACTTTAAAATACCCTTGATAATTCAATTCCTAAAAGGTTTAAATAATGTCTTTCCCCCAGTACCTTTCCAGGTTCCGGTGTGGGATCTAAATCTAGTTTTAAAATTTCTCACATGTATTCCATTTGAGCCTTTACATTCTTGCCCACTAAGGCTCCTTACGTTAAAAACAATACTTCTTGTAGCATTGACATCAGCCCGCAAGATAAGTGAGTTGCAGGAGGCTTTCGAGCGGACCTCCTCACACCAGCTTTTATAAGGACAAAGTAGTTCTTAGGGTTAAACCTACTTTTCTGCCAAAAACTGTTTCGGATTTTCATCTGTCACAAAAGATAACTTGCCTATGTTTTATCCTCGCCCTCATACAAGCAAGAAAGAGGAAAGACTTCATAGACTAGATCCCAGGAGAGATCTTAGTTTTTACATCTCTAGATTTGCAAAGATTCGCCAGTGTGATCAACTTTTCGTGGGAGACACTGGACGTAAACTGGTCCTTCCGGTAACAAAACAAACTTTATCCAGATGGATAATCTTAGCCATAACAGAATGTTATAGATTGGCAGGAAAAGAACCACCTGATGGACTAAGAGCTCATTCGACCAGGGGCATGGCAACTTCTACAGCATTAAAAAGGGGTATCCCTGTGCAAGATATTTGTGCAACAGCCACATGGTCATCTATGAACACCTTTATAAAACATTATGCATTGGACTCGACTTCGTCTCAAGGAGGTCTGTTTGCAAAATCTGTACTACATTCTGTACATGATTAAAAAAGGATACTGTACTCCCACCTCCGAGACAAAACTGCTTTGGGAGTCTATCTAAGATGAGGAATACGTGGGAGGACACAATCCATTCGAAGAACAAGTTACTTACCAACTCTAATGTTCTTTCGATTGGATGTTCCTCCCATGTATTCCTCATCGACCCTCCCATCCTAACCCCACAGTACAGTTTAAGTGTATTACACTCTAAACTCTTTTAGGGCTTGGGTCAAAAGAGGCATACCTTAAACGAAGTAAGATCCATGGTCTATATTATACAAAAAAACAGAACTGAGGCCAACGGGCGCGCTCGAGGCTCTTTTACGAGGGATGACGTTGATACTCGACGGATGCCGCCGAGGGACATTGACGCCGCGGCCTCGAGTGGAACGCCCTCTGCTGGAGAAAGCGAAAAATAATTCTGAGGCGAAACCTAAAGGTAAGGATATATCTAAGATGAACAATACATGGGAGGAACATCCAATCGAAAGAACGTTACAGTTGGTAAGGAACTTGTTCTTCTCATTGCCTTGCTAACTGACTCTAGTGAATCAGGAGGACTCGGACTGGGATGTGCCATGGCAAATGGGATCTTAATTTAAATAAAAAGAAAACTCCTAGTTAGCCCTACTGTTATGGGAAACGTTCCCTGACTAACCAACTAAAAAGTCCAAAAGAAATAGTCCTTAGTCCAAATCCTAATAGCTAACTAACCCTACCACTGAGAAAAAATAACAAAAAAGGAGAAGGCCGCAGCAATAACATTGGTCTATGGCTACTGCCTGGCCCAACACTTGGATCTCTTTTCCAAGAAGAAGATTTTAAAAGTTCATCAGGTTCTGGAACTCCCCTCCACAAAGTTAATCAGTTTCTCTCAGCACAGCCTCTGCCTCTCTGCAAGTTCTGTATGCCAAGTTTTTAAGTGTTTACATAAACTTCAGATGGTTTCCTTTTCCTTAGCAGCGACAAGATTTCCTTAAAACAATTCCACCATTTCCCACTTGGTGCTTGACTGTGTCCTTGTTTTATGTTTAAACACTGGAGCCCCATGTGCTCAATCCTCCCAATGCTGTTCACTATATTATGTGTTTTCCAGGCTCCCCAAAGTCTTCTTGTCCTCTGTGCGGTTTGCTTTAGCAGGGTGTCTGCCCATTCAGGTTTTTTGATTCCCGTAACCCTTGTGGCTTTCCCAGCCTCGATTATCATGGTTCGCCCCTCTCAACTGCGTTACTTCTTCGGGAGCGTTTGCTTCCCTTACGCTGCTTGGCTCGGCAGCTGATGCATTTCTCATGGATAGCTCGGGGATCCGATCTCTCCCCTGTAGTCTGGTCTCGGCATCAGTTAACAGGCTCCAGGAACACTTCTGTGTTGGTCACGCTACCAAATCAGACGGTTGCTTTACTGTCTCCGTCTCGACCCAGGCTTTTTTGTCTGTCAGGATGGCAACGTTCCAGGGTCTTGCAAGTGCTTCTTTCGCTCTCTATGCCACTGCTGGCTCTGTGGTCCAGCGTGGTTCTGCCACTCCAGGATGTCTTCACGTCAGAGACTCGCCTCTGTGTAGGATTTACTCTCCTCCATTGAAGGTTCCTTGTCTTTTTATGTACGTCATCACAAACAAAAGGGTGTGACGTTTTTCTTTGACTGTGGTGTTCAGGTGGGATCCAGCAGTACCTGAACCTAAAGAGATAGAAGAAATGTCACCATTTGGTGAATCCAAAACTGGGTTAACAAGGGTCTTTCCAATTCCCATGTCGGCAGACCATGAACACTTTGCTGGGAGTTCCTTACCCGAATTGTATCGTAGTTGTCATTTATCTGGCGTCTTTCACCGTTATTATAGTCTGAATGCAATGGTGGTGGAAACACCTTTGGGGACTGAAGTCCAGAGTGTTCGAGATCACCGAGTAGGATTAGAATGTGTGTGTGCATTTGGCTAAATAAGGCTTAGCAGAGCTGTCCAGGCTTCGGTAGAAAGCAACCCATGAGGTCAGGCATGTAGATGGGTGTGGTGAGTCTAAGAAGGGGTACTACTGGAATGGAAAGTCCTTGAAGAAAGGGAAGTGGAATGCCAGAGGGTAAGACATGGTATCTCCCCTTCCCATGCCCAATCCCAATCTATCCTACCTCCCCTTGTCATTGAATATTGTCACGCATGTCCTGCCCTACCCTTTTTTTTTTAAATTGTTTATTTAAGTATTAATACACAATATATACAGAAAAGAAAACATATCAACAAGTTGAAACAATAGTAGAGAATGCATAAAAACAAAAACTAAAATAAATCGTTAAACACACTCCAGATCTTCTCATATGAAGACAATTTACATTTCAATTTGTACTTTTCTGTCCTTGACAGGCAATGCATTTCCTGGATCCCTTCCTCGAAAGAAGGAGGGACCCGACCTTTCCATCCTCGGAGAATCAGCTGCTTGGCCACAATGAATGCCCTAAAAATCCACTTTTTAAGGGCGGAACTGACATCAGCCAACCCAGAGTCATCACCCAGGATCACCATCCTAATATCCAGGACAGACCCTCCACCTGAAATCCTGTCACACACATCACAGACCCTGTTCCAAAAATCTCTGACTCTCACACAGCTCCACAGCATGTGTTCCAGTGACCCAACTTCCTGGACGCAACCCCAACAATCCTCACTGTCAGTCATGCCCCTTTTATGAAGTGTTTCTGGGCACCAATACACGCGATTCAGAATCTTAATTTGTCGAGACCTCTCACTCAGACTCTGCGAACATAAGAAGACATTACCACACATATTCTGCCATGCATTGACATCAATATCCGACCCAATTCTATCACTACAAACTCTCCGCAAATTGTCGTTACTCCGAAAATGGGACAAGATTAGCCTGTACAGCCTACTGGCCAAACCACCTTCTTTTCCATTCGACTCACCCAGAAAAATACTCACATCCAAAGAGTCAGACCAGTCCACCTCACCCACAGACCTCTTCACCCACAGACCTCTTCAGGCGTCTATAAGCAAAGTCTGACAAACCATCAAAATTCCATCTCTCTCTCAACTCAGCAGCAGTCAACCACCGATCATCATTCCCCAAGTCAGAGACCTGTTTAATATCCATTAATAGCCATTCAGGCCAAAAAACTGCCCTTGAATTATCCCTACCCTAAGACCTTCCGTCGGAGGAAAGTAAGGGAATGTAAAATCCCAGGGCAGCACAACCCTTTTTCTAACTACAATACTGATTTATCCTCCTGTATTTTTAATCTTATAAACTACTGTGAGACCCAATCTCTTCCTTCCCTATAAAACCTCATTTATTGAGGATACCAGAGTGAAAGAACTAAAATCATCTTCCTGTCATAAGGCACACCATCTCCATTGCCCTAAGTACCATCTACGTACTGTGACGAAGAACAGGAAGTCAAGAGGAGTACAGACTTCCTATGAGAAACACCATTATAGTACTGAGAGGAAGATGATGCAGATCAAGGCACATCAACCTCTTCAATTTCTATGTTCCTCTAACAAGGCCAGGCAGGGTCAGGCAATGGACATTAACCATGTAAACCTGCAGCCTGTCAGATATTCAGGACAGTATAAAAAGGACCCGAGCACTCATTGGTTAGAACGAGTTGGGAGGAGAGCTGTGGAGACATGGCTGCCCAGGACCAGCCGGGGAAATCCAGGATGAAGAGGGCTTGCACGAGGGAGCACCCTATAACAGCGTGGCCAGAAGCCTGTCACTCCAGTTACGAGAAAAGGTCTGGGAAAGGGAGCAGGGAGGCGTGCTAATCTGTTTTCATGTGAACGCCAAATGCTTGTTCCCCTTTTTTTGTTTTTGTCTTGTCTTGCCTCCGCACTGCCTGTCCTACTTTATTGCCTTTGCCCAGCGCAGATTGGATTTTGTCATTCTTATTACAGCCATCAGTGACCCACATTTGGTGGTGCTCTGGTACAGTGCCTTGCACTGTCCTTCTACCATGTTAATCCAGGATACCCATCTGTGGTACAGGGAGGAAAGCCCTAGTTTCAGCCTCCAAGTTTATACTATATCTGGTGGTAGACATAGGGTGGCATTCCTGCGACACCTGGACATCCCATTGTTCCTGTTTGTCACAGTGGCGTTGAAAGACAAGGGACTCATCAGATCAGGTACGTGCCAGTGCTCTTTAATCCTTGACACTTTATCATGGGAGGCCAACCCTGTAGTTCATCCGGACACAATACCCGCCTATCCCTCGAGTCCTTCCAGTGCGATTCAGGACTAGTTCTTGATTGCCTTCACAGATTAATGCACGAGAAACCAAGACCTGGCCATGGCTCCCAATTCCACCATGACAATACCCTGCTGTACATTCCAATCTGAGTGCAGTGATGCTGTTGTTCTATCTCAACCACTTGGACTGCGATTTGCCTGTATTCCCTGTACGCGCCAGGTGTAGTGACTAATCCTGTGATATTTCATAGTGTGAACAACTAGATGAAGGCCTGTGTTTCCAGCTGGTGGTGCTTGTAGGAACCAAAGTCATGATTGGTCTTTGATGGTATGTGAAAACCGGGTGGCTGCGATAGCAACCATGGCTGCAAGGTTCTGTGAGGTTGGGCCGCCACGAAAACGGCCAGCGCTGTCTGGTGGTAAATGTTCATTTGCTCGGATTGAGAATTGTAAGGTGGATTTCAGGATAATGCAGCAAATAGCCAGGCTTTGAGGACATTTCTGAAGGAAAGGTAGTCCTCTGTGCAGCAGATGTGCATAAGAAGAGTGTTCCAGATGGTGGGAGCTTGGATAGAGAAGGACAAGCCGCCAACTCTAGTGGTGTGGTAAGTGGGAACGGCGAAGGTGTTAAGGATTTCAAACAGGCGACACACATCTTGGTCTCGGCCCAGTATACAGCGCACAACTGAAATGCCTATCTTTTTATATAGATTCAATATTGAGATGGTACACCACTCATATCACACCCCCATTTCAAATACCCCAGGTCACAATGGACCTTGAACCAGGCTTGTTTGTAAAATACAATATTTATTTATTTTTAAATTCAAAAGAAATCACACACTTTTTAATATGGGGCAGCAATCACCAATGGGGTCATAATAATAATGAGAATATGAGCAATGCTTTCAACCTTCTAGTGGAACATAGAAACAGCACAGTGGAATAGGAGCACTTTTTGATTTAAGAAAGATAGCAACCAAGTTAGAATTTCCCCCTGCAATGTTCTCTCAACCCACAAATAATCAATTCTGAGTGGATAAATGGAAGCAGCAGGTAATCGGGAATAAGAAACGGGTAACTGAATCCAAATCTCAACTTCCCTCCCCAAATCAGAGAGAAAAACAGATTTTAATCCCCTATCAATGTTCTAAAATGACACCCGGAAATGGATAAATAAATAATGAATGTGTGGTAAAAACCTTGAAGGAAATATAATTCCTCACTAAAGCAACAATGCAAATACATTAACAATCACAAAGAACGTATTACCAAAAGCATACAATTTGAAAATGAGTGGAAAGCTTAAAACAGATTGCAGCAAAATGACATGTGTGAAAGTTGCATTTTTTCCATTCTCGCCTAAAATTAACCAAACGGTTTTTAGTATAAACAGGGGAAATACACTGATTCGGAGTGCGGTTTATTGGTTGGGGGATAGCTATAGATCACAGGTACACTATGGAAGTGAAAGTAAGTCTCTAGCTGGTAAATTGAATGGGTTATGCAAGATCTAGGAAGGTGCACTCTGAGTAAATGAAGGCACGAAAATAGGAAAGGAAATCAATTGTGACAGGAACAGTTTTACTTAACACTAGAGTATTCAGTCTAGGTCACCAAATAGGGACACAGTAAACTCCGGGTTGATTTGCAAGTTCAACCTTCTCACCCCAGCGCCCAACCTTGGCGGAACCAGTCCGATCACTCGAAATAGGACTAATGTCTTAGGATTTACACAAGACAAAAGAGATGGCGCTAGCACTAGAAATCAAGGGCAGGGTTGCAAAAATAATTCTGACTGTTTGAACAAGTTATCACGATAAAAATAGGATGACTTAGAGAGTGGGATAAGGACAAATGCAAGATAGGCTATGGATTTAGATGGGGTAGGGATGATACTTACAGTCCACTTTAGTTTGGGATTTTGAACAGTCAAGGGTTCTGGTCACTACACGGCAGGGCACCTGGCAAACAACTGGGCAGTTCTGGTAACCGGATGGCACTGGAGTGGCAATTCTGGTCACTGGATACTAAAGATCAGCTGGATGGCAGGTTTGCAGCAAGCAAGCAATTAGTGGTATCAGGATGCTTCCCAAAAACACCACAGCGTTCCCCTTTGGTTATTTGGGAATTTTAGTGGGATTTCAGAATTAAGGCCTTGCTGGAGCAGGATCAGCAATGTTTGGGTTTTGCAGTGAGCCTTGGAGTAGGGTCAGCAATGTTTTGGCCTTGTAGTTGGGATCTGGAATCTGGATGGATGGAACAGCATCAGGACGCCGGTGCAGGAAAATCAGGAAGAGCGTCTGTCTAGAGTCTTGTCAGGGACTCTTATTTATAATGCCCAGTGACCTCATTAAAGTATATGACTGGGGCAGGCTTAACTAAACACGCCTCTAACAACAGGATTGGACAAGGGTGATAGTTTCCGCCTCGCTCTCAGCTGGTTGGATTTTAGGAAAATGATGTCAGATTTATGGTGTGAGTTACAATGTCCAAAAACCTCCCACAGTTACTTTAACTAAAATCCGATTTTGTCACAAACATACATTTATACAATTACAATCTCTTAGCAACGATATAAACAGGTTCCATGTTTTGTGCAGCACATTGCAGTCCAATCCTCCAGTCCGTGCGACCTTGTTTCGCCCTTCTACCAGTTTTTCGCTCTTTTCAATGGGATTTATATTACTCAAAATTCTATAACTTTGTACATAGGTGTGGATTATAATAAGGGATGTATGTACAAAAATGTGCATTTGCAACATGGATGCTTTTCTTGTAATCTGACATATTTTGCCATTTCTGTCCTCACGGTGTCAATGAATTCTACCAAGTCGTAAAAGACAGCCCCAAAAATTCACTTTTATACTGCAAAAATCTTACATTCTTACAAAGTCTTGCTGCAGAGATAAAAGTCTTCAAAGTTTATTTATGAAATGGTCTTTGGAAGCAAATGGCAGTCCTTGTCACGTGATCATTTTTTTTCCTTCCTTCATTTGCTACCAACTCTCATTTCCTTCAAAGCAAGGTGCGGGTTTCTCCTTGATTGAAGGTTTTATTCCCCCTTCGCACTTCAAACATCCTGGCACTGGGAGTTCCCTTGTCAGTGGGTTCAACCCAGCTAAGATTCTCCCCCCCCCCCCCGTAATTATCAGTGGGGTATTAGTCTCTGCTGAGTGTGTATGGTGTGTATGGTGTGACTCCCGTTTCAGGACTGCCAACTGGAATAACTGGTTTTTGGGAGCTTGCAAATTCAGTCCATGTGTTTTAAAATCTTTATTTTCTTATTTTGGGTCCTGAATTAAAACAAACCTGTGGAATAAAATAGCCCCTGTGTGTATTTGCACCAGCCACAAACCCCTTTACATTGCTAGGTAATGGCAGGCTTTCCTTCAACAGTTTCCTTTTTAAATGGGCATTTTTCTCCTTGAGTTTTGAAAAAGCCAATTTTTACACATGTTGAACACTGCTAGCATTTCATTCTTTAAATACGGTTTGGCAGCTCCATCAGATTCCTCACTGTCTTTGCAGCTATAGTCATTTTCCTGAATGCAGGAGTTTTATCTGAAGCATAGATACATTGAAACTGATCTGGCTCAGAGAATTAGAGTCTCTTTGAACTGCTGAGCCTGGATACAGTTCCTTGTTGATTTCTCTCAGAGTTGGTTTGACAGGGCCTGGCATTCAGGAATTATGCTTGGTTTTGCTGAGGCACAATGAAATATCCTGGGCATGGCAGGACCTTTTTAATCACAGTGGTTTAAGACAGAACAAATGGAATTAGCATCAAAGCAGCATTTTTAAAGGGTGAAAAAGTTTCATTTTGAAGGGGAATTTAGGGTTTTCAGCAAAGCAGTGCTGCCTTTTCACTTTATTACATTTATATGTTTCAGAATACACTGGCACACTCCTTCACTATGTCCCCTTGTTCCATCCTGCCTGAAGTGTGCTTGGCAGGATGGTGCAGCCATCTTTTTGTTGCTGCAAAAACGCAGTTTTGAGGTCCTGGTGCGCACAGGAGCCAGCACAGCCATTTGTTTTTTTCTGCAGACAGGCAGCTTAGTGACGTGGTGAAATACTGCTGAGTGGGTCAATACATCCCACAAAGAGGAGAGCCGGACCCTATTGAGGTTTCTGGTGCGGTGGTATGATTTTTTTTCTGTAGGAACTCAGATCCTCTATTTTGGAGGGCTCAGTGTGTGATGCACATGGCTTTGAAGGTTACTGTTAGGGAGCCAGCATAGTACTCTGCGGGCTGGGGGTGATCTTTTCTCTGGGCGAGAGGGCACGGAGCAGTCTGGCTGCTGAGTTTTGGATTCACAGGAGTTGCCTGAGCTGGCATGCTGTGACACTGAGATCGAGGGAGTTGGCATAGTCTAGACGGGATGTGATAATGGGCAGTATTGCGCAGACTCTTTGAGGATGGGAGAGATAGGGAAAGATTTGCTTTAGGATGCGTAAGTGGAAGTGGCAAGTTCTGGATACAGAATTGATGTATTTGGAGAGTGATAGGTCTGCGTCCATGGTGCAGCCAAGATTTTCAACTGAGGTGGAGGGGGCCGTTGGGGCTCCCAGGGTTTGTGGCCATGGTTTACGTTGGGGAATGATAGGAGTTTTGCTGCATATTTGTGATTTGCACAGGTTGAGGATGAGGCGGTTGGTCATCACCCATAGGTCGATATCCTGAGGTAAGAGGCGAGGTTGGGAAGTGGGGGAATTCTTGGGAATTTTGAAAATGATCTGGTGTTATCTGCGTAGTTGTAGCAGATTGGGAGCCGGCAGTAGGCTTAGGTTGATGTTAAAGAGGAGGGGTGAAAATGAGGCTCTTTGTGGGACCCCTTTTGTGATGGGTCGAGGGGCTGAGGAGAAAGGTTGGAGGAGAATGATTTGCGAGCGATTAGAAATTAATGAGAAGATCCAATTGAGGGCATACTCTTTAATGCCTAGAGTGAGGAGCCTGTTCCTCAGTATTGTGTGGTCAGTGGTGTCAAAGGCAGCAGATCGGCAGTTCTTTTTAGGTCATCCTTGATAGAGACCAGTGAGGATTCTGTTCCACAGAGGGGTCAGAACCCCTGATTGGGCTGGGTCGAGTAGTCTATTGGCCTCTGTGAAGAGGCTAAATTGCTTGTATACAGCGCAGTCAATTAGTTTAGGAATGAAGCGGGTGTTGGAGATTGGGCGGTAGGTAACTTGATGCAGAAAGTGACTGAAGGTTGGGATTTTCTGGAGTAGTGGTTTGACATGAGAGGTTTTGAATGCCTCTGGGAAGGTGCCAGATGAGAGGGAGTTGTTGATGCTGGAGTGGGCGACTGTGCCTGACCAGGTGGTGGTAAGGATCTTGTTATAAATCAAGGAGCTCCAGGTGAGCCTGAGGGTTGTCCAAGTGCTAGAAGGTTGTAGAAATCATCTTGGGAAATATTTGTGATTGAAGACTGTTGGTAGGGAGGACAAGGGGAAGGGTTTGAGAGAAGTCAGGATGTCGTGGGGGCGATCAGAGCTAGATTTGCAGTGATGGTGCGATGTCTTTCAAGTGCAATGTTATGGAAGTGGTTGGATTTTTCATCGCAGAGAGCTTGTGTGTTGTGGCAGAGGGGCTCGGGCAATTGGGAGGATTGCATTCCCCCAGGATTGTGTGCAGTTCTCTGCATGGATTGTTGTGTTGGCATTTCTGTTTCCATAGTTTTTTTGTGGCTTTCTTGATTTTAGGCAAAGTTGCCCTGTTTAGTCTTGCAAAGGCCGTTTTGTTTTGTGGAGTAGGGTTGGTCCTCCAAGTCCGCTCTGGGCGATGCTTCAGGGTTTTGAGAGTTTTGATGGAAGGATTGTACTACTTGGGGTGTGGGTTTGATCGTTGGTAAGGGCGACGGGTCAGTGTTGGTGGGATCATAGCTTTGGCGAGCCATTGGTCGGAGAGGTCAATGGAGGGGTGTCCTTCCTTGCGGGAGAGATCAGGAAGTGTGAGCAGTAGGGAATTGGCCAGGTCTGGGTGGATGATTTTATTCCAGAGAGGGAGGGTGGTCAGATGTTTGCTGGATGTGGTGGGGGTGGGGTTTGGTGCCAAAGTGACAAGGGTATGCCATGGATATCAGTGAAGATGAGGGGGTGAGGCAGGAGTTGCAAGACTAGGTCTGATGTGTCGAGGGTGTGCCCTGCAATGTCAGTAGAGAGGGAAATCATTAGTGTTAAGCAGAGAGCTTCCAGATTGTCGATGAGGGAGCAGTTCATGGGGTTGGCAGGAACTTCCAACCAAATGTTGAAATTTCCTAGAAAAGTGAGTGAGGGGTGCTTGATCAGCATGGTTGAGAGGGAGTCTGCGAAATTCCTCTCATAGCCGGGTGGCATATATAGGAAAAGGAAACTGTGAGAGAAGGAAGCGCTGAGGTGGAACTTTGCGAGAATAGATTTGCCTTCAGTGCAGCAAGGCAGATTCTCCGTGGATATTACTGAAAGGTGTTGTTTGTGAACGATGGCTAGAACCCCCGCTCTGCTGGGCCTGTTTTGTAAGAACAGGGAGTAGCTGGGTGGGTAGGCACTGTGTGCGATAGGATTGAAGTCGTCAGTGAACCAGGTTTCCAATGATTAATAGGATTTCTGGGTTTTCAGTGACTTTAAGGTCAAAGATATTGTGTTTGTTTTTGGCGACCGATCTGGCGTTAATGAGTACGCAACATTGTACGACAGAATTCTGGTGTAGGGTGGAATTCGAGATTGGTGGGGGGTTGGGTGGCGTGGGGGATAAAGGATGTGGGAGTGCATGGTGGGAGGTTCAGAAGGAGGGCGGTTGGTCTGGTATGGGGTTTTGCAAGGGGAGGATAAAAGGGCTAGGACACGGTTGGGGGTGGGTGGGGAAGGCTGGGAAGAATAGGGAGGTAGTGCACTAGGGAGAATATGGGGAGAGCAATGTGTGTCGGTGGTTGTCTACGATGGAGTGTGTGAGAGTGTAGGAGGGTTTATAGATGAGACTGTGTTGCCAGGGCTGCTCGCGCTGCCTTGAGAGGGGAAGCGTGAGTTTGGTGTCCAGGGTGGGGGAGGGATGGGACACTAGAGAGGAGGAAGCCGAGGGGCGGTGCCAGATTGCTGCGGTAGGGGGAACAGGGTGGGTTTGCTGGTGTCAGGGGGTTATGGTGCGAGATGTAAGCTGGAGTGCAAAGATGGGGCTCGAGGGGGAGGGCGCACCAGCGAGCTGTCCAAGCTGGCTTATTCCTGTAGCGGTGGGAGTCCTTGTTCCCAAGAGGGGAGTCACTCCTAGTGAGGTCCCACTTGCCCAGACCCCTACAGAGGATCTTGCTGAGCGGTCTTACCTCCCTAGCCTCAAATGGGATGGCTCCCCTCTCGGGAGAACGGACGATTGGTCCAGATTCATCACAACCTCTATCCACATATGTTCTTTAAACAGGTGGACATTGCACCTCATCCCTCACCCTCAAGCTTATAAGGCCCCTAGGACCGTTCCGACAGCTGTCTCGCATTGGAACATTTCTATTTGCGTCAACTTTGATTGAGAAAGTATACTTACTCATTGGCGCCTTACTCTAGGTAGTAGAGCACTTCATAACCACTTGGAAATATATAATTGTCCACTGTATAATAAATGGTGCCGTTTTCCTATTCAAACTCAATCCTTTCAGGCAGAACTGAACCATCCTTCCCAGGAAGAGCCCACAACACTAGTCTACACACACATTTAATCATCCCAGACCTCCCAAGCAAAACTACCTCTTCAAAAATGTAATCTGTGAATCTGGAGAAAGACAGAATCTGAAAGTCTTTTTTAAGACTGACCTTTGGGTCTTTATCATTTTTGCTTGAGTATTGAATCTCCCAGTCCCCGGTGCCTACCCTTATTTTGTTCAGGTCACAACTGAGAAGCCTCAAAATCCCTGACTCTCGAGCCCTGTAGATCACATGCATGTTAGATTTTAGGCTTTCCATATGCTAAAATATCCTAGGCCCACCCACCCTCCTCTCCCTTCCTAACCTGGGTTTTGATGATCTGCTCTCTCTCTGTTTACACACCTAACTGCTTCTAGAGCCTAATTGCATGCCCCCCCTGCCTTAGTTTGTAACGCCTCGCTGCCATGCACCTCTACTTCCCTCACCATACCCTTCCTTCCTGTATGACTTGTAAAGCACTGCGTTGCTTCCTGATGATAGGTTTGCACTCAATAAATATGCTTATAAAAATAATACTATCCAGCGACTGAACCCAAATTACTCTAAACCTCTATATATGGACAGTTCAGTGTGAAATGCTAGGTAATTTCCCTTCTGCACAAGACCACAAGTAGCCTTTTTTGCGGTGGAAGAAGACTAGTTTGCAATTGATTTACCCCATCTCCAATGTTTCCCTAAAGGAACAAAATGCTGGCAAAAGAAACTACCAGTGTTCATAATTGATTCAAAGTGTGGTGGCACTTTCAAAGGAACTGTTATGATAATTTGGTGAAAATTACACTGGTTTCTGCTTTGCTGTACTTTAGGATTCAGTTCACACCTTTTTCAAAACGTGTTCATGATATGTTATGATTTATATGATTTGCTCCATCTGTTATTTATTTTGGCATTGAATCTCATTTCCCTGTGATATCCTTCATGCGCAGAACACACTGGGAAAGGCATCCTATTTAAAATGAAGCCTATCACTTGAATGATTAGATTTCACCAGAACCACTTTTAGATGAATGGGGACTTCGGAGCATTCAACCCACACACTCTGCCAGAAAACACATTACTTACTAATTTCCAACATCTACAATTTCACAGCCTTGGCATTTTGTGCATTACTGGCTGAAAGCAATGCCTGGAAATTGGCACAATATTTTGTACTTTGATCAAGGAGGTGGAATAAGAACTTTGTGCTACAGGTTCAAAGCTAAGACTAATGTTTTTATGCCATGCTTTATCATGGGCATAGTAGTTTCAGAGCATCTAGGATCGCTGGTGGAGTTTCAAACTGTTCCCCAACCAGGGGTATCTAGACCGAAGTGTGCTACAAGAAAGAAAATGAGTGGGCGGAAGATAAAATGGAAATAGATGCTTCATACACCGGGAGAAAGGGATATTGCAGAGGAGAAATAGTTTTGATGGCATTTGGTGCATGTCAGTCCTGTTAGGTGGACGGTAGTTCTGCTAAAGTGTTGTGATACGTGGGTTGTGTTTCCAAAGCGGATTTGGAGAGTTGTTTAAGTTTGGGCTCAATGTACTGTTGGGTGCATGCCATGAGTATCTCGGGTGTGTGCTCGGTCAATCCTAGACGTTTGGCGGCTTATTTGCCCTGGCATCTCTATGCGTTGTACCCCAGGTCAAATTCGAGAATGTCACTTCTTGGATTACCAAGCCTGAGCCAAGGCTGTCATTATTTATTAGAATACAAAGCAAGCAGTAAACGAAATCTTATGATTGAAATCAAATTCAGATATCCCTTGTTTTTAAAAGCAGAGGTTTTGCAGTAGCTCAGAAAATTTTACATAAGATTGCCAAAAGGTGTGAAAAGTGTTTCATATTTTAAGAATCATTTTAAATGGATCGAATGAGAAGTAGCATATCATCATTCATGTCTTACTAACAGAATATCAATAGGTACTATCGCCAAAGAGCCAGTAAAATGCTTAGTGTAAGAAGGGTTCTTTCCACTAGTATTGTAAACCACTCTATGGCTTCCCAAAGCGAGTTTGGCACTCAATAAAAACCCTAATAGTAATAATAATGATAGGATGTTATATTTTACACTTACCCCATACACGTGTTTAAGCCTTGTTGGGACTCATCAGTGAGGTGGAGCTGTGCCTCTCTGAGCACAAGTGAGCAAGAGGTCCATGTCTGGATGACCGTAGGAAACTTAGGGTGACTAAACCTAACTCCCTTTTTGTTTTTTTTCAATACAGAAACAAACAGCCATGCAATTGAAATTAACAAGTCACAGTACTCCATTTTGGGCGAGGTGTTTAAAGGTAAATGAGCCAGGCAAATCTTTGCTTATGCAGACATGTAAGCATCGCCTATCCAAACTGGGGTCCCCCTAAATATTTAATAAATGCAATTAAGCACTGTTTGCCCAAATGCAGATTAAGTACATCGGCGCTTCTGTGGTTCGTGTGAGGGCTGGAACCCAAATATCAAGGTGACTTCACCGAAAGAGTCTCCTTCTATAAGAGATTGCTTACTCGGATGACTTGTTGCTTCTAATAACCTCAAGACAGATTGCGCCCTTCAAGTATCGTGAACCAATTGCAAGTGACCAAGGTGATTAAACACCAACGTGTGTAAAAAGTTATTAAGTCTATGAAATACAATGACACCTCTTTGTGTCCTCTGTCAACTTAACATTAGTCTCCCCTTTCTCATTTCAGAAGTAAAAATAAATGTGTCTGACAGGAATTGTTGGATTTTACAAATGTATGTATTCATGTATAAGATTTATATTGCACAAAACTATCTAGTAAGCACTGGAGCCCACTAAATAAAAAACAAAGCAGAAAGGAGGCAAGTGAGTGCAGGGAGAGAGCCGGGTTGTGATGCATTTGGGTAAGTGAAATCGGGTTGGGGGGGTGTCCATGGGAAATGGGAAAAAGGTTTTTAATTCAGGAGGTGACGATGGGAATGCGCTGATTTAATTATCTGTTTGCAGGTGATGACTATATAATCACATCACTTTATGTGCTTAGAAGTTGGTTATAAACCGCTTCCAAGCTCACTGCCGCTCTTTTGATATTTATTTTATAAGATCTGATGTTTTTCTTTTGTGTTGGGTTCCCGCCAGCGCCATCTCCCGGCTTTCCTTGATCTTGTCCACAAATGTGTCCCCCTTCCCAGAAATGATTTGTAAATTGAATGGTGTTTTACCTAATGTTTTGCAAACAATTTGTTGTACATTTTAACCTGTTATTTTAAAAATGTTCTAATGGGGAGAACCCCACTAACCCCTGCTTAAATTCCTCCAAACCTCCCAGGTTGATTTTAGCTCGCGCTTTGCTTGTTGCTATATTTACGTACCTACACTGAAATATTTCACTTTCCACCACTGCTCAGAAGTGTTCATAAAAATGCCTAAGGAATTTAAATGTTCCCTGGATGTATTCGGGATGCCCCCCTCTCTACTTCTCATTGACATGTTGGGACTTGTAATAGCTGCATCTCCAAAAGAACAAACTTAAGCTCTGATTCCTATTATATATTTCCCACAAAAAATCCTTCATTCTGCGTTTCTTGTTGCCGTCACATCAGGTAAAATTCCAATATCCGCGTTCTATCAACTTGGACTATGCAGTGACATTTATAGAACAATATGTTTTGCAGATGCCCAGAAGGAGCAAAATATATTATGCGTACAAGGCATGCGGGTACCCTGAAATGTGCGAACTCTTTTGCACCTTCAAATGACTCCTTATAAGCTTATCACAGAAAAGACCTCAATATCATTATATTGTTGGAACCATTGCATGCATTAGAAACAACTTGACGCTTAAGCCTCACATTTGGGGGTGCCATTTATTTTGGGCAAATTTAGAATATTGACTCAAGCTAGGACAAAGTCTTTTTTTCAAGTTGTATGTTGTACACTTATCAGACCATAGAGATATTTCGTAGAATTATGTCAAGTGCAGTGCATTTTGATTGAATTTTACTGCTGTGATGTTAATGGCATGCATTGATTTTTTCTAATCAAATTTCTTTAAAGTACAACTGTGATAAATTTTAAAGGTACATCTATGATGAAAACATCTGACTGCTACTCCTCTGGTGCGCAAGGCATTCACCCAAAGGCCTCTTGGCACTATACAGTCTAAAGTGACTACAGGAGTGTTTTCGAAAATAAAAACGTGTATGTTCGGATATGAAGGAAAGACACAAGGGTTTCATAAGGCTGCGTAAGTTAGAAAGATCCACAACAGCACTACTAGATGAATGAAGGGAATTATGTTTATATTCTGCTAAGAGTCTCTTAGCACCATTATTTTGTGCCTGAAAAGCAGTTTTACAAGCGTATATGTTGAGGCTTGCACAACAATAGACCACTATAAGTTAACAATAAGAAGCAATGCTCTACGGATATAAAACTGTACTATGAGTAGGGCATAGGGAGCCAGCACAGACGTCGTTTGGCAAGGAACTCATGGTGAACAGGACCAGTCTTGCAAAGAAGGTGAACTGGAAGGTTCTGAATCCTCTGTAATTTATGAATGGACGAAGAGCTAGCCTCAATTAGACAGCATTACAGCAGGAGTAAAAATGCATGATATTAGCAAAGCATACAATGTCGCTTGCCCCCTCAATTTATTTACATGTACAAAGCACACCATTTCTTACCACGCAATGACTAGTTGCGTGTGCAGATTTTGAGGCCTCAATATTGTGACCTAGTCTACAAGTGACTGCAACATTTACCCAGGTAACTTGAGCATTGACGATAAAGAACCTGAAGACGTTTCGGAGTTATCTTGTCTGGAAAAGGTTGCCTGTGCTGTAGCAGAATTCTGGGTCATGAGAGAAAGAAAAGCCTAATTTTTCACTCTAAGATTTTTCAATTTGCGATGGTTCAAGGTAAGTTCCCAAACAAGGAGGGCAGAACTCTGTGGTACAGAGTCCAAACGGATCTCCGTTTTGCCCACTTTTAGTTTTAAGTGGTTGCCACACATCCAGTGATCAATTGTCACCAAGTATGATTGAGACATGTGTACATTGTTATTCCTGTTGTTACAAGACGAGCAACCATATACGTTTCATTCTCATTAGTAAATAAACACAGCCCAAGGAATATACCTAATGGGCTCGAGGAGACACATAGAGATTAAGTGAAAGAGGTGATCAGGCTGATCCCTGGGTAACACCACAGGACACAGGCATTTGGTGTGACTCGTAAGAACTAAAGATATGAAAATGGCTGGTCTAATAGGACTCAGTTCAATCCAAAACAGTGCCATGTAAACCCAGATAATGTACCTTGTTAAGCAGAAGCTGGTGGTCCACCACCTCTAAAGCTGCATATGGGTCTAACATGACCATAGCTGCAGCTCCACCAACATTATATACCTCTTACAGGTTATACAATTATGCTGACAAGAATGGAGTATGTTCCCATCATGGAATGGAAACCCCCTTGTCTCTAGGTTAGTAGGTTGTTTTCCACAACAAAGAACTGCAGCTAAGAAGCCAGTGCTTTTTCAAGTGATTTCCCTAGCTAGAGGGGCAAAGATAGGGGGAAATGCTGGGATCAAGCAAAGGTTATTTCATTAGTGGCTTGACCTTAGCAGCTGTTAGTTTGTCAGGGATACATTCTTGTGCCAAATGAGATGTCGGAGATGATCAAAGGACGGATTACCTTTCTTTGCATGTTTCCCATTGCTCATTTGTCTGTGTTTTAAATGTATTCGTGAAGGCATACTTTTCTTTAGGGGGAGATGGGTTAAAGGAATTGGAAGGGTGCAGAAGTAAGGCTCGGACACAATGGTAGCATGTTTTTGTGTAAAAAACGTTATTAATGAAAAAGAAAAGTTGGGAAAATTCCTCACTATCCCTAAAACAAAGAGGGGTTTCCCTGTCTCAAAGGAAACCTGTGAAATTGTCAGGAAATCCGAAACGAAAAGGTCTGCAACTGTCGTGTCCCAAAACCTACTTCTATCCCTAAAATTAAAAACAACTATGCAAGCATGATCTCTTCTCAAAGTAAAAAGTGTTCTTTGGGTTTTCAACCAACAGAAAAGTTCCTAGTCTTTTTGTTAACACAATGTTGCAAAATACAAGGTTCAAAGGCTAGGGGTGTGCTGCTTTCCCCAAGGCATCTCCCAATTGGATGCCACTTCCTTGAGGGCTCCTGAGCCCCATTTATCCCTTTCCAATAAAATGTCTCTTGGCAATTCACAGTGGATTTTGTCTCGTCTTCTCGCCTCATTATCCTACCAACTTGGCACTGTCCACTACTAAGTGTAGGATTCCTTCTGTCAGTTCCACGATTCTTATCTCTTATATTCTCAACCTCTAATGTGGGTGCAAGTCCCAGACTTGCAATGTCTTAAGACAGTTTGGTTTACTCTCTTGCAGAGCCAGTGTTCCTTCACAGACTGTCTCTCTTCCTCTCACAGGGTCCCAAACCCTCTTAATCTTCGTCACTTCAAACATTGGTTTCTCATATGGGCGCAGGTCCCAGACTCGCAAGTTGTATCCGCTTGGTTCACTCTCCTACCAAGTGTAAAACTCCTCCTTATTTGCCTTGCTTTCAATCATGGTCCCAGAGCCGCTTATTCATGATATCTTATTTTGGTACGGGTCACAGACTCTGCATGGTTTCCCTCTGGTTCACCCTCCTGCCAAGTATATGCCTCTTTCTGCATTGCTTCACTTTCATTCGGGGTTCCAGACCCTCTTAATCTCAACCTCTTATTTGGGTGCGGGTCCCAGACTCGCACTGTTGTGTGGTTTCTGACTGCTTCACTCTCATGCCAAGGATAACACTCTCTCTGCTTTGCTTCACTTTACTTTCATTCAGGGTCCCAGACCCTCTTACTCTCGACCTGTTATTTGGGTTGATCCCAGACTCTCACTGGTAGGTTGTATCCGTTTGGTCCACTCTCCTGCCAAGTATACAACTCTTCCTCATTGATCTTAGTGTCCCAGACCCTCTTTCCA